>NC_136483.1:194864740-195064740 GCF_053919585.1 Euprymna scolopes
CAGCACATTTTATTACAGTTATTGTAAAACAGGCACAGGGATACAACATTACAGCGATGGGACAGAGGTTGTAGCTTGGCTGATGGTGAGGGAACTATTAGATCAGAGAGTCTGTCTGAGAGGGAGAGACTAGTGGTAGATGCACCACCCCAGATGCAGCAACAATTCTTCATACACGAGCGAATTGTGGCTTTGTAAAGATATACGATTATTATAATTTTCTAGTACAGTAAAGGGAGCCCACCTATATTACTGGGTAGTAATATACTTTTAAAGCTCTCCTTCCATGTGTAAAGTGTTATAAGGTATGATTGAGAAAAGTAGCCTTAGAATCAGTTACAACCCCATATGAACAGGAAGCTTATTGGTTAGCTTCATTATGTTGTATAGGGTATATCTGAAATTCAGTCAGTTGCTGCCAGAATGTTAGCCTAGGTAGGCATAATGTATGTTTTTTTTTTTTTTTTACATAGACGTCACCACTTATCAAGGCCGATAGGCCACTCAAGGATAAGGGTTAAAGAGTGTAGAGTAGTCAAAAGGACAATATAGTAATCGATAGTTATGGAAGTTCGGTAAATTTGTTAACTTAAGTGGAACGGCTCATCAGAAACTTGTTCACGTTGGACTTGAAGACAACCATATTATAGAAAGCTGGAAAGCAGGAAAACAGAAGACAATTCCACAGGCGTGCAGTTCTAAGGAAGAAGCTTTAGGTATCAATATGCCTACTGATGTATGTTAGGGACAATCATTGTAATATGTCCATGTATGAATGAATGAGTAATATGTGTCCTATTTGTAGGGTTTTATTAGGAAGTACGTTTCCATTTTTATAAAAGATGAAGAAACTACATTTGCCATTATAGAGATGTTATACATATTACAACAGATTACAATGGTTGCCCCTAACATACATCAATAGACTTATTGATATCTAGTAAAGTTCTGAAGGATAGAGAAGCTAAGTTCTCTCGTTCACTCTGTAAGATCCACTAGAAACAATGCCTAGACACAGAATGGTACTCTCTTTATAGGAATAAATAACATAGTTAAAGCTGAAATTGTCCTCCACTCAAGAAAGGATCACCAGAACAGCTTCCACACTGTCACACTGAAAGTAATTAGTGTCATATGAATGAACAAAAAACATAAGTGACCAGTCAGCGTATACATTGTAAATTAAACAGGATAATATCATGTGTCCTTGCTTGTTGAAGTCTTTGGTGCTATAGAAATTAGTAGAATGAGGATAAGGATGGTGGGTGGGTGGGATTCATAATTAATAAATGATTTTGGATCTTTGCATTGTACAGTGAGGAAAGCATCAACCCAGGATTGATAATCTAGCATTCGTGTGTGTGTGTGTGTGTGTGTATATATATATATATATGAATGAGATAAAAAGCTTGACCAGCACAGATAAGAGAGAAGCTGTTGCAATTAAAGTAATCAGTGATCAATCATCTGGCAGAGTGGTCAGCAAGAATGGTCATAATTCTTGACCAATCAATGTCGCAGAGCAGAGAATTGCAAAGAAGGTTTTATCGAGGATGGGGAGGGGCTAGAGAAATTAGATCAGTTGTTTAGAATCGTAATTTCTCTGGGAAGCTGAATAAAAGACAGCAATTATTGTTATGAGTTATCAGAGAATTAGGATTGACTGTTTTACGACACATCAACCCCATAAATGATTTTGTGTCATACAATGTTAATAATTGTAAAACTCTGTCTAGGCGTCATTGCTTACTTGAATCATATATAATAGCAATTATAGACAAGACAAAGTCATATGTTGGTATACATAGATTTGTTTGTCGATGTAATGAAGAAACACAGTAATTAGGGCAAGTGTTATATGCTCTTTGCATTAAGCTCTACAGATCTTGATAGATCTAATCTTAAAGAAATCTTCCAATATAATGTATGTATATGTATCTGTATATATAAAGTAGTAGTGTTCGAGTATGCGTGTGTACAGCTTTCCTACAGCCCCCACCACTTCACCAATCATGACGAAACTTGGCATGATGATGGTCCTCCACTTAGGATGGTACACACCATTTTCCAATGGAAAGGTCAAGGTCATAGCCTATATATATATATATATATATATATATACTCTTCAACAGCCAACACCACTGCTGAACCGATCATGACTAAACCTGACATGATGGTGTCTGACCTAGGGATGGTGCAAACCATTTTTCAAGGTTAAGGTCACAGGTTAAGTCATATTTGGTGTAGCTCTTCATAAACTTCCCACCTAGGGATGGTGCACACAAGTTGGGTTTTGTCACCAGAAGTAAGCTTATTCATTTAAGCTATGAGAGTTGCTTCACGTTTGATTTTCATAAACCAAGATGTGTTTGATGCTTCCCTAAATCCAACATGTGGTCACTTTTCATAACAAGGATATTCAGCGTATCTTAAATAGTATGTGACTAATCCCTCTGGCCGACAATATGTTTGACCAGGTAACGCTGGGTATATACAGCTAGTATATAATATATTACATTAAAATCTAGATAAAGCATTTGCACGGTTTTACCGTAAAGAATTGTTGGATTCAATGTTGTAACTAATACATAAGTGTTTAAATGCAGAACTTATCTGATAGCTAAATGTTTTGGTTTCGATTCTAGCTGATGGCACCCAAGTCATATTTCTTTTTAAACTTACTATATATTAGGTACAATATATTAATAGAGAATTGGCTAATACATGCAAAACCTGCATAAATTAAAATATCATATTTAAGCATAAGTTATGACCGGGCAACACCAGGTGACATGCTAGTGTATTTATAAAATAGTCACATGATAAATTATGCAGATTTATTATATCATGCAATTTTATTTTGGTTTTTATTTATTGGTTGAATTTTATTTATTTATTTTAAGTCGTCTGTTAGGGAGGAATAATAAAGAGCGGTGTAGCAAAGTTTTTGGAAACTATAAGTATATATATGACATTTTCTCAAAACCTCTGGTTTTGATGGAGGGGAGACTAAAAATATTTCTCATATGTTACATCTCCCCACTTTTCGAAACAGAGTACGATTATGAATATCGCCAGTATCAAATAATTCTTATACACTGAAATTTACTTTATGCATGAAAACCAAATAGAGGAGATATAACATATGAGAAATATTTGGAATCAAGTCTCTCCCTGCTGTTATTTCAGAACATTTGAAACTATAGCAGTAAGTTTTAGTCTCCTCTCCAACACCAGAGGTTTCGGTGAATATATATATATATATATATATATATATATATATATATATATATATATAAACACACACACACACACACACTGGTAGCCAAATGGAATATTGAAATGCTCATATCTTTGGTTCTATGGGACGAAACTGCATCAAAATTTGCAGGTTTTTTAAAGATTATAATACTATTTATAGTTAACATTTTATGACAATTGATAGAAAAGAACCTACATTTTTCAAGTAATAAAATATGCCCAAATTTGCTTACGTTTGTATATATATATATATATATATATATATATTGTCCTGGCAGGCCAGCTTCAGTTTTGCTGCTTTGGGATGAATTTTGCATAGGTATTTTTTTTTTTTGCTTCGCTGTCTTTCCCATGCCTTTGCCAGGTCACTAATATATATATTAATTATGAAATATATTTAATTTAATCTTAAAAGCTATTTTGTTAATGCTGGGTTTTAAAAATTAATATTGCTTCTAATACATAACTTACTAACTGAAATGAGAAAAAAATGTTCGGCAGATTGAGAAAATCAACAGAAAATTAATGAAAGAAAACTGTCGTACTTAATCATATATATATAATATGCATCAAGTGCGCTTGAAAGCCAAATACAACGTAATATTAGTGTTAAATGAAAGCTTTTGCGTGTTTCTATTTATTTATTATTATTTAATCGTTTCTGTTCTAATCGTTCTCTTTTACGTTTCTTGTTTACCATTCTTTTCACGCTTTTACTTTTACGGGTCTGTGTGTTCTTATCAACGTTCTCACTTATATACGTGTGTGTGTGTATGCTCTTACGTGCGGTTCACTGTTATATGTGTGTATGGGTGTGTGTTCTTATCCTTACACCGTTTCTTGCCTCAGAAGGTCTTCGAGACGTGTATGTGCCATGTATAATGCGTACATACCTGGTTACCTTGGCCAGCGGATGATATCTTTTGGACGCTGGTCTGCATCTCATGGGGAGTGGTCACTGCAGACAGATGCATCAATAAACAACAAGATGGATTTGAAGCTTCAATCTTTTATTAAAGGCAAGCCTATCATCTCGAACCCTGGTTGTCAGAGAGCCGAATCTACGATCTGCATTCCTCTGCTGCCTAAACCACTTTCAGCCCATGTGGTCGTCAACCAGAAGCCTACGACCACAATTCTCGTGTCACCCCTAATTTCTGGTGTATTCTCTCTAGGTTGATACCTGTCAAACCTAACCTTTTGTGACCCTGCCAACTCGTTGATGGGAAACCCAAAATATGCTTATATAACTTCTATTTCTAAAACTACCTATATAGCAATTAAGCTGGGATTCCTAATACTACATTAGGAAAATAAAATATTTTACTAGTTTGAAATTTATCACAAATATATTTGAGAGGTATTCTCCATCTTCAGTGTGTTGTTTCTTTTTTTTTTTCTTGTTCCTTGCCATGTTGTAAATCTAGAGAAAGAAGCTTGTAAAGAGCCGCGCATTGTTTCTAGCAGTTGTATTTTGAAATGTTTGAACTGTCAGTGGGCAACGCGAGAATAACGTCAAAGAATGAGAATTCAAAACAACGTTTCTATATGAACTCTCATTCTTTAATTATATAAGATATATACTCCTATAAATTTGTGTTTTTTTTTGTGTATTGATATTCATATTTAAAATCTTTTTCTATTTAATTAAAAAGAAAATACAACTTTGTTATATATGGGTTGTTGAATTGCATTCATCTGCAAAAGATCTAGCAAATTTGCTTATTCTTTTAAACATTCATTTAAATTAATTCCCTATAAGTTTTTTCAGTTTTCTCATGGGATGATCATCTTTAGTTAACTATTACGTGTAATTATATTCGTGCAGATAATCTGCATTATTTGTACTTGTGTAATATTTGCGTATTTAGGTCTTTCCACCTCCGTTTTTATATTTATATATGTTTGTTTAAAAGATTGTGCCTACCAAACTCCTGACAGTTTTGGTCTACAGACATGAAACTTAATATATAGGGTATTCGAACCCATGCAAAACTTTATAGTTGGGTTTTAGCTGGGTAAAATCGGTGCAAATGTGAAAATGAAAAAAATGGAATTTGGCAAGTGAAGGTCGAATGACGGCATTACAAATATGCATGCGTAACTTAATAGCTATTGGTTCATCTTTTAATTTTTAGCCTTGCAGCAAACATGTCTTGATAGCTGAGGCATTAACGTCAAAGGAAAAAGTAAATCAAGTTAAACATTTTGGTTTCGATTCTCAGTGGTGGCACACAAGTGATTTTTTTTTAAACTTTTTCAATCATTATTATATATTGAATCCAATATAATCTAATATATAAAAGGCAAAGTGTGTGTGTGTGTGTTGCAAAAACTTTCAACACATGTGACAGAGCCTCACGAGATCGGTATTGTTTTTAAGCTCGATCCTTCGGACGACAAGTATAAAAAAATTGGCCAAAAACATTCATTCCTTCACTCTCAACTGGGCAGTTTTGCTCAAGGAGACTGCCTACTTTTTTTTGGGGGGGGGGGAGAGACTTTCTTACTCGACACACCCAGGCAACGCCGGGTACCCCCACTAGTATAATAATAAATACGAAATCTGCATAAATCAAAAATCATTCTTAAGCGTATTTTACGACTTGGCAATGCCGGGCGACCTGCTAGCATATATATATATATATATATATATATATAGAATTCTCTTTGGTCATTATAAACATTTTAAAAGTCGGATTATGTAGGTGCTAGGTCTGCGATAGGTTAAAGTTAATATTTTTTTTTTCCTTCCGGGAATTTAAACTGCATTCTTTATTTTTATTTTTGCATTTTTTTTATTCAAAGCTTCTTTAGACTAATATATATATATATATATTTTCAGAATGTGAGAGATTATATATAATTATTTACACAGCCAAACAACATCGCAGCCCACAAGAGCCATGACAGCCAATGAACCAGAAATCCAAGACTCGAGTTTCGCCCTCATTTGGGCTCATCAGTCAGACATATCTGCACCTAGGATTTGAAACCTCCAGTAACAGCACAAAGCTGGATACTCCACAAGATTAGATTAATTCTCGTCCTGAAATCCAGTAAGACCAAGAGACCACAAGAAAGAGAGAGTATGAAGCTCGCATAAAATTATCTGTTGAAGGCGAACAATTGAACATTTAAACAACTAAGTTTAGTTTATCAAATCTTGTGTGTGTGTGTATGTGTAACATACTGGAAATGTCAATTGGAGAAAGGTTTCAAATCTCGGGTGCAAATATGTCTGGCTGATGAGCTCAAATGAGGGCGAAACTCGAGTCTTGGACTTCCGGTTTGTTGGCTGTCATGGCTATTGTGGGCTGCGACGTTGTTTGGCTGTGGAAATATATATTTATACACACACACACACACACACGCACACAGAACCAATACCTATTTTCAGGGTGGGTGGGGATTGGAATGTGACAGAAAAGAGGATCGTAGGAAAACGTAGATTCATATGAATCAATCTGATGCAATTTCTTCGACTGACTTGATTTTGTTGTTGGTGTTGGTTTTTCCTAATTCCTTTTTAAAATCGGGTACTTACAGGAAGGACCACGTAAACGGTGCTAAGTGAAAATGGTGCTATGGAACAAACTACTGGATTCGAACTTGGCACAACCAAGTTATCCACTTCACTACTGCCGCCTACAAATGTATCCCGTTCAGCTTTTGCTGATAAATTCTTTTTGATTGGCAAATGATTAAAAAAAAATGACTTCAACGAGGTTTCGTTTTATTTTTTCTGTTGTCGTGGAGCAGCAGGGATGGGAGGGTACATTTTGAATCCTTAAGTGTCGCAGAGAAGTTGGAGTAAGGAGAGCATGAACTAAGAAGTGATGGAGTCCAAAAATTTGTATCATTTACTGTGGGGGAAAACTAGCCAAAAAGTGGACATCGCTGAGGAATGTTTTTTTTTATTTAACAAAATAAAAACAAGTCAGCAAAATTCAGTGGGAGTGGGAAGAACGAAGTTTTGGCCTTCTCAACTTGAGTAGAAAAATAAAGCTTCAAACCAAGATTTATTTTTGTTTGGCTCATATTCCAAAAGAAACATTTACACAAATCCGACTGACCGACTTACATTAAGTGTAAAAAATAAATCCTAATTGTTAAGGATCTTGAGTTTTTCAGCAATAACTAAATCTTCCATAAAGAAGAGCAAATCTGTTTCTTGTTTTCGTTTTTGTGTGTGTGTGTGGGGGGGGGGCTAATAGCTTACTTCTTACAGCCTCAATTTAATTTAATTCTGTTTTGAATATGTTATTTTCGTTTACATTTTATTTTCAATCGATTTTATAGATTACATATTTAATCCTATCGATATTTTTATTTAGTGATATTTCAGAAAATCCCTTCTTACAATCATAAGTCTTTCCAATGTCACTCATTAAGAACCGAATTTTATTTAATGAGACAAATTTTTATATACACTGATTTTAGCTTGGCTTTAGCGTTTATTCCAAAGTAGTGCAACACTGAAAATGCATTTGGAGAGAGAGAGAGAGAGAGAGAGAGAGAGAGAGAGAGAGAGAGAGAGAGAGAGAGAGAGAGAGAGAGAGAGAGTTAGAAATAGAGAGAGAGAGCTAGAGACCTACATAGAGAGAGAGAGAGAGAGAGAGAGAGAGATCTAGAAACCTATATATATATATATATATATATATAGAGAGAGAGAGAGAGATGGAGAGCTAGAGACCTATATAGATAGATAGAGAGAGAGAGAGTGAGAGAGAGAGCGAGAGCTAGAGATCTACATAGAGTTAGTGAATGAGAGAGAAAGAGAGCTAGAGAAAGCACGAGAGAGAGAGAGAGAGTGCTAGAGAGAAAGAGAAAGAAAGAGCGTTGGAGGGAGAGAAAGAGAGAGTATGAAGCTCGCATAAAATTAGCTGTTGAAGGCGATCAATTGAACATTTAAACAACTAAGTTTAGTTTATCAAATCGTGTGTGTGTGTGTGTGTGTGTGTGGGAGTAATTTCTTTAATGGTATTTATTCTTCCTTCTATCGGTTGAACAACAGAGCAGGTGGGGTGGAAGAGGAATAACTCACTGACAATAGAAATTTTATTTTAGTAAGTAGAGATTATGTTAACTAGTATGAATTTTGGCGAGGGTTACACAGAGTACATGTCAGGATAACCTGACAACAAACGAAAATAGACCCATCGTGATTGAAGTGTGTGTGTGTGGGGGGGGATGAAGGGTTACTTCCTTAGACTAAATACATTAGAAATGCAGGTGTCGAATGATATTACATAGAAATGACGTCACGTATTCGGAGGTGGGGGGGGGGGTCAGAAGAGAGTTTCTAGCCAGTCGGAGTTGGGAAGTGAGAGAGGTGACATGCGTTTAACAATGTAGAGAGAATCTAAACAAATGTCACCTCGATGTCTGCTGTCTGCGTCTCCCAATCCCCAAGTAGAAGAATAAGTAAGGAACTAATTTTAGTTCGGAAGTCTCTATCTTAAATGCATACTAGTTGACATAATCTCTACCTACAAACGTAGGGTTTCAATATATGATAATTTGTATCTAGAAATTTAAGAATTGTTATTGTCATTTTAGTTGCTGCTTTTTTTCAAGTATGTAAACCCTTTCATTTCTTATAATGCCCACATATAGCTGGAGAGCTAGGCCAGATCTAACACTAACACCGTCAGTGCACATCTAACAAATTTCATGTGCGAAAAAAAAAATGATTTCGGTTTCCTCTTAATTGCTGTCAGGTAAAAAGAGTCTTAAAAAATTTCTTTCCTCAAACCATCGATCATTTTAGTGCCATTTTTATGGCTTGTAATTCATCTCCGTAAAGTCAAAATTTCCCACCATACTTCTGTGATTAATAGCTTTTTTAAAGTTACATGAAAAACATATCTCTCGTTTAAACATGTAAAGCAAATATTGATTTATGTTGTTCAAAATAAATTTTGTTTTCATCAATTTCATACTTAATCAAATCAACAGTTTTTGTTTTGATTACAAATATTATAGAGGGAGTAGGAGTAGCTAGTCATCACACAGTCTCAAGTCCTAATACTGCCACCCAAATCACCGGGAATTTAATAACAGATAATTTCTTTAAATTCATCGATGAAAAGAGGGCATTTTTTAAATTTTTATTTTATTCCTTTTGTTGCTTTTGGTTGATAAACTTTCGACAAGAAAGAGAAAGAGAGAAGGATGGGAGACAAAAAACATACATCATCACATACTAAATTGTTTTTATTGGACAGTAAGTATTAAGCCATATTTTGCAATACAATTTCTCCATTTTGTTGGTTGTTCCAGAAATCCAGATGGCTTAAAATCGGGATTAGATGACCCGGTAGAAAAATAGATGAAAAAAAAAAAAAAATATTCACTTTCGAGTCTCGAGAAACCAAAATCCAGATTCGTTCAAAAAGGTTCAACTCCACTTCAGATGGCGGGATTTTATTTATTTGCCTTCCACAAGGGCAGAGTCAGATACAAGGCTAGTTTTTAATGTGGGGAAAAGCCAGCTCCCCAAAAAGAGACACTGGATTGAGACAAAAATTAAAATTGCTTCAGTCTAAAAGGATTCGATTTTCACAAAGAGCCGACTATCAACCACGGATACAAATCTCACCTTCTCACTCTCTCCCAATATTTTCCTTGGCGTTTCCTTTCCAATCTCAACTCTTCAGCTTACTCCAGATCTTTCATCCTTTGAATGTGACCAAACCATCTAGTTGTTTTGAGAATAACATTTTGAGGAAAAGATTTCAATTAATGTTCTTACAAAGCAAATCATCGGAGGAAGAAAAAAAAAATGGCGGATTTAATCATTTTCAAGAAAAGTGAAACGAGATGTTTTTAGTGCCTTCACACCAGCACGCAGTTATTGGTAGCATTTACCAGAATACACTTGGCAACAAGTCTTCTGCAACGCACCATCACAGGTGCGTAGTTAATGCATTATATGGCCATTTATTCTTGAGTCTTTCTTTTTTATTATCTACTAGCAAGGCTATCAGGTGTTGCTTGGGAGCATGGTTAACAAGAAAAAGATTTTTTTTAAATGTGTGACATCATACTTTTAAAATTACTTTTACTCCTTTTACACATTTTTACCCCTTCCTCCACAAATTGGCTCAATACAATAGATATAATGAATAAGGGAAAAAACAAAACAAATAAGACAGAAAAGAGAAAAGAATAGTAAGAAAAGAAAAAAAAAACGAAAAAAAAAAAACGAAAAATGAAAAAGAAAACAGCAAAAAGAAAAAATTACGAAAAAAAGAAAAAAATTACGAAAGAATAGAAAAAGAAAAAAAGAATAAAGAGAAAAAGGATAAAGAGAAAAATAAAGAGAAAAAAGAATGAGAGAAGAAAAGGGATGAGAAAAATAAAGAAAAGAAAAACAAGGGAAAAAGAAAAACAAGGAAAAAAGAAAAACAAGGAAAAAAGAAAAACAAGGAAAAAAGAAAAACAAGGAAAAAAGAAAAACAAGGAAAAAGAGAAGAAAGACAAAGATTCATGTAGCCAAATACTGTATCATTAGAGAGAACTTGAATACCTACTAGACACTATCCTCGAGTGGCTAAGGTCTCTCTGTACATGAGTTTGTCAGGAAAACCCGACATGAGGATACTTTTCCCGAAAAGTAAACCATGACTAAATATTGAAAATCACATTTCATATTTGCTGTCCAAATAAGATCTCCTCGATATGGCTAACCGACACTGGCTTTTACAGGGAATTGTGCAACTTTTCCAAGCGATGTTACCAAATATTTTACTAATTCAGTGTGTGAGAAGTAAAAAAAGAACTTTAATGGAATATAATCGCATATCTATGTATCTCATATAGAAATCAAGATTTAGCTCCAAAATGGAAATTGAAACACAGAGACAAATATATAACAAGAAAAATTGATGATGAAAATAAAAACTGGATAAATTATAATCTATATATTAATACGATATCGTGTGTGTGTTATTTTCTGTCATGCTTACATCCGGGTCGTTTAATTGTTATGTACTTTTATTTCATGTCATAAATAATTTTACTAAGAATAATTCATAAGTTTTGGTTTCAGTTTCGATTATAGCTAAAGGATATTACTTTTATCTTTGTAATTAGATATATCATTCATAATGTTTATATATATATATATATATATATATATACACGCTAAGTACTTAAAAGTTGCATAGGAGATCCTCTTGAGCTGTTCAGATAAGATAATTTAACAGATAAAATCTATTATCTGGGTTGGAATGAGAGACGAACAAGAAAAGTACATTTTCAAAGTCTGGAAACTTCTCAACAAGTCAGAGTCTGACGTAAACTGTACTTTTTTGTGAAAGGGAGAGAACGAGTTCCCTATGGCTTATTTTTCTTATAAAATTTCATACAAATGTACTTTATGTATCTGGCAGTGTTCATAGATAGGTTTTATATTGAAATGACTTCGAATAAATATCAATAATCAAAGAAATCCGATGAAAGAAGGAACAGGCGATTTTGACCAAAGTTAACACAGCCTAAGTTTACCTAACCTAACTTACACAGCCTAACATCACAAGTGCATTTGTGAAATGTTATTACCACACAAGCCGAAAGGCCAGGCATATGAAATCAATAGTAGGTTCTTTGATATGATAGAGGCATGTTCGAAATCAGTTTCTGTTTAGAGCACAATTGCACCATGATACTTGACTTTTTCATTTTAAACTTTAATACAATTCATTATATATAAAAAATAGTTTTATAAAAGCAACAATAGGTTCTCAACAGTGCAATGTAGACTTCAATATATTGTGGACGAAGTCACTGTAGAGAGGCATGTGAAGCTTCCTCCTTGTGCACGATGATGGGTCACTAACTAGAACAGGCAATCAATCAATTTGATTGAAAAATGGGCGATTTCACCGATTTTGATGACAATAAAAATATGGGAGTGTGAATCAGTTGTTGATCATCATTCAATCCCGGGTAACGTCAGGGATACCTGCTAGTATTTTCTAAAACTTTTCAATTCATGTATGCTTACTTTTTTCTTTTTTGCAGTACATCAATGCTTTGAATTCTTGATTAAGAATAAAGTGTAGCATCTGTTCTGATAGTATACTTCATCTTTTCTGTCCTCGATTGAAGCAATTTAAAAGTTTTGTCTCAACCTAGAATGCCCCGTGTTGAGGGAATTGGATTTTTTGCCACATTCAAAAATCGAAAACTTGCGTCTAACTCCGTTCCCGTGGAGAGACAAGTTGAAATGTTGAAAACTGAACCGCTATTCTATTCAAAAGCTAAATGATAATGTAGTGGGATCGTTCATACCTTTTCATCACAATAGCATTAGCATCTAAGTGAATTCACAATAGATCACATCGGATTTGAACTCTGCTTCGGTAATTGGAGGAAGTAATACTTTTGAGGATGCACCTTTAAACGTGAAAGAAGTCATACCCCCCCCCCCAAAAAAAAGGTATGCTATCAGCGAGGCAATTTCAGTGTTGTTTTTGAAACAACAACAATCAGTAAGAATGGAAAAATCTGTTGCGGTGATAAAAAACAAAAAAACTCGAGTCACTAAAACTAAAGAATTTCTTACGGATTATGGTTTAAAACGCCCAAAAGGAATTCTGTTTTGTACTTTATTGGTTGGAGGTCAGTGGAAGGATTGACCTTGATTTCATACATTTGATCCGATCAACAACAACAACAACAATTCCAGCTTTAGTTTAGAGTTTCAAACATATTTTCTCCAGTCTTTATTCTTTAGTCCTTAAACACAATGTGTGGTTTACAAGAAAGAGCCCATTTTTAACAAGGTTACATTATCAAATTCATACCTCAAAAACCTGATCCACCCACTTTCTTGCTGGAGATATTTGAAAATAAAAAAAGAAATAATTAAAAAAAAATAATAAAAAAAAACAATACAAGAATGGCTTCATTCTTCAAATGGATAAATTCCATCTGCATGTTGGTGCGATTGCTATTTTAAACTTAAGCATAACAGGTCAAAGAAAACGCTATTTCAAACTTGAGCATGACAAACCAAACAAAATGCTATTTTCAACTTGAGTATAACAGACCAAAAGTAATATTGAGAAATTAAAATGAAAGTTCGGTTTCCATCTGCATGTTGGTGCGATTGCTATTTTAAACTTAAGCATAACAGGTCAAAGAAAACGCTATTTCAAACTTGAGCATGACAAACCAAACAAAATGCTATTTTCAACTTGAGTATAACAGACCAAAAGTAATATTGAGAAATTAAAATGAAAGTTCGGTTTAAAAATCAAAATTTTACATACTTTCAACATCTTTTATTACACCAGGGTTTCTTATTTGTTGTGGTGGCAAGAGATATGTGCTCATATTAGTAGGGTTGTTAACGTCTGTATCTATCCTATTGGCATTGTTTACTATGAGGAAAAATGTTCACCAAATTTTGGTTGAAAGTACAAAACTTGTTTTCTCCAATGTAGATTAATTTTGTCCAACAGAATAGTCAATGCAAAAATGGTCTGGAAAGAGGTAATATAGCGTACTATTGTTCCGTTAGCCATGGCCAGGTAGGTGGAACTCTTAAGTCACAATTGTATTCTTAGTATTACCCACACTAAGGATTGAACCTGCAACCTCCAGAAGAGTGTCACTTGAAACTGAATTTTACCTAATAGTTTATCCGTTATGCCACAGGTTCAAGAATATAAAAATAGGCTGAGTCTGCCGACGTATATGTACTATGGTAATGAGTCCAGGAGTTCCATTTCGTCTAGCAGAGCCGTTGCTAGAGATAAGGAGAGCGATGTAAAATATTGCCTCAAAAAACGACTGTCTTATAATTTGCGGCGGGGGGGGGGGAGTTTAGGCAGAGACAGAAATTGTCCCGCATGCAAACAGGGTTCTACTGTAAATATCCGTCCGTGAGTGATAAGATGCGAGTGCATTTTCACCCAACTACGTACTAATCACCCCTTGAGTGTAAAATTGTAAGCATGTAACTGCTATAAACAACAGAAAATGCTATTTCAAATGTAAACGGAGAGACAGACAAACAGAACCTCTGGTAGTCATGTATGGACGTATCTTTAAAGAAAAAGAATAAAATCTGAACTGTACAGATTTTCTTATAAGTTTACTTAAATATTGTTTTTTTTTTTTTTGACCTGTAAAGAATATTCACAAATATTCAAAACCATTTTTATTCTAAAAAAAGAAAAAAAAAAAAAAAAGAAAAAAAATGATTTAAACGCTGGAATTCAAAGCACGATTCAGAGAGATTGTCGAGATAAAAATATCAAAATAACATGACACGCACGTATTCACAGATACAGAAAGCTGGTGAAGAAAAAAACAAACAAAAAACAAAACAAACAAAAGCAGTCGAACAATAAATTAAGAAACAAAAAAGAAATATTAAAAATTAGAAACCATTGGCTAAAACAGGGCTGACATGAGCCATTAAAGACGAAACAATCAATTTTTTTTTTTTTTTTTTAAATAATATTCAACAATTGCTGGATATTTCATTCAATCTAATATTAAGCATCAAATACGTAAATAAGTATAACTGAATATATTCTTTCTTTATACATGCTCGATAAACACGATAGTTATTTTCCTTAGACACCGTACACATTCTTTGCTAATTTTTTTCTAATCTTTGCATGATGAATTAAATAGTTTGTCAGCATCTTCATCAAATTGTATGTTTTCTGTTTGCATCTTGTTACCAGCTCTGATGGAGCACTTGGCACATTTGTCCAAACAAAACTTCATTCCAATATCTCTAAAGAAACTATGTATAACCTGGAAGAGCCACCTTAAGAATTGCTATACAGCTTGAGGTCATCCATGAAGAGCAGGTGGTTGACTCTTTTGTTCGGATCTTGTTGGCGGCCCTGACTCAGGTTGTAGGCACTCCGGCTTTTATTCAGTGTTTTGCTTAGCAGATCTATCGCCAGGCAAAGCAATAAAGATAAGTTATCCCCTTGGAAAATCCTCTTCGGATGTTGTAAGGAATTGTTATTGTTCCATTATATAGCCTAGTGTTGAACCGGCTTCCATCGAAGGAGGAAGTGTCTAGAGAATATCAAATCCACAAACAGTTCCCAGTCACATGTAAATCCCAGTTAGGGTAGATAACGATGTTATGTTTTTCTAGTTCTTGTAAGGTGTTGTTGACATCTTCCTACATACAGCGCCTGTTATTCCCAAATGGTCACCCATCTGGTACTGACCACGTTCAACATTGCTTAACTTCGGTGATCTAATGAGAACCGACGTGTCAACGTGGTTTTGTTCCATTAGTGTGGCCTAATGCCATCATTGTTTGCCGTATGGTCTCCTTGATTACTGGAAATATCAAAGTGAAAAATATGTTGTGTAAAAAAAAAAAAAAAAAAAAAAAAGCATTTAAAATAGATTCTCAAATTGTTCAATGTTTTTCTGCATCAGAATGCGATTTGCTACGTGCACTAAAAAATTCTTCAAACACTGCCAGTGCTTAATATAAAGAGAGGTTAAAAACCTACATTAATTTTTCTCAAATTTAAAAGTAATATACAATGACAATGATCAACCACAATTTTTAGCCACCATAATATATAAATATTCCTCAGTTTTAGGATTGAGTTATGTTTGAAAAGAAATTCTATTTTAATTGTTCTAAGTAACCATAATTTGCAATTGATTCATGCGGCGACACAATTTTTACGAAATTCCTGTCTTGATGCTGTTGATTATTGTCCCTTCCATACTCCCCTCCCTCTCTATTCACATTCAAAGGTAATCAATTTCCCTTCCTAGACTCTTTCATTAATCTTTTTAATTTCTCTGTCTTGACGGAGAGAGACAGCAAGAAAAGAAATACTTCTATTTTACCCATAGCTGGAGAAGAAAAAAAACAAGTGAGATAAAAAGTGAAACAATGAAAGTGGTAGGACGAGATAGATGGAGAGAGATATAATGAGCAGAAAAAAAAGGTTAAATCATGGATTTTGCCTTTATTTTCTTTGCAATCTCACTGTTTTTAATTCAAGCAATTTAACGAGAGTTGGGTTGGAAACTCAATGAGGCATATTTTTTTCTAGTGTGTATATATAAAGCAAATGGTAAAACGATTTATAGAAAAATCATTTATCTAAACATGAAGAACTCAACATTAACAACCAATCAGTGTACGATCGTTTCTGAGATGATACAAAAATTTTTATGAGAAGAAAGTCTCATCAACAGCACCGAGATTAACCATTAAATAGAAACCTTAAATACGTATATGATCAACACTAAAGTAACGAAACCAAAATATTGTACAACAAATCAAGATTGTATGCTTTATAAAGAGGCAAATGCTTATAACTGCTATATTAGGAAAGTAGGTCTATTATTTAAACAAAGGGTTACAATATTTTTTTATATTTCAAGTACCAAATACAAAGTGGTAAACATGACAACTTGTAGAGATCATATTTATACTAACAGCCTGCCCGGCGTTGCCTATTTGTAAAATATGCTTAAATGTGATATTTAAAGGAATGCAGATTTCTTAACTATTATTATAAAGCCGATTCTCTATAGATTATTACATTGTACCTAATATATAGCATTCATTTCAAAAGTTAAAAAAAAAGAAAAAAGACTTTGTCAAGAATCGAAATGAAAACATATAGCTCGCCAGCCTTATTCATTAGCAAATGACCTAAATCCATACGTATACAGAAACTGCAAAGAAACAACGTTGTTTAACCTATAAATTTTAATTAACGCATGCACAGAAATAAATGGATATAGTGGACTCACGCTAGGTCAAGATTAACTGGTTTCCCCCCCCCCCAATTTTGACCACTTAACAGCTATTTTACCGGCTGAAAAGCCAAATCAAAAGTATTCCACATGTCCAAATGCCCTATAGATTAATTTTCAAGTCTGGAGACCAAAAATTCAGAGGAGTTCGGTAGGGACTTTCCACACACACATACAAGATCACTTTTATATATACATATATAGATATGTATAAAAACATGCACTTACTAGAACTTTTTTTTTTATTATAAATGCTATGTAATAATGCACAATATAGAAAATATGCATAAATAGAATTCAACATAATAGTTAAATAAACCCAATCTAATAACAATAATGAATAATTAATGAAAGTTTGTTTTTCAAAAGAATATGTAAATTAGTTAACCTTTAATTAGTAGCTTGCATATTCATGACTGAGAATAATAAAAAAGTTTGTTTTAATAATTTTTAAAAAGAATAAGTAGGCTTTTAATATCAATGTCAGAGCGAGAAAAAGAACATATATATATATATATATATATATATATATATATATATATTGCGATTTACGTATATGTTATTTGTTTTGTTTTTGCGATACGTCTTGAATGAATTCAATTATTTATGAAAGTGCATTTTTACCTAAATGCGAGCGAGTTGGGAATAATTTTCCCTTTAACCAATTTGGTACCTCCACATGGGGAGCGACATATATATTATTTTTAAAATAAAATTATCCACTGACACGTGTTTCGTCGTCTATGACTCATCAAAGTGGCTGAATCATTAACATTATAATACTATTCATGACAACTGAAAAAAAAAAAAAAAATATATATTTTCAAACCAATAAAATATGCTCAAATATGCCTCCATTTGTATATATAGTGTCCTGGCAAGCCAGTTTTAGTTTTACTGCTTTGGGATGAATTTTGCTTAGTTTTTTTTTTTTTTTTTTGCTTGGTTGTCTAATATGTGGCCTTGGCAGGCCACTTATCATAATTTAGGAATTTAAAATTTGTGATTTGAAAAAGTTAAATTTCAAATATAGAAATTTTATTGCATGCGAGACAAAGAATACAGTATAGTAAAATATATTTCCTTAACCCATGAGTTTTTGATGTTTATACATCTCCTCGGAGGAAAATATTAGCAAATATCATAAAAGGTTTGCACCTGATTTGCTAAAGGTAATAAACATAGAAAATTAAATTAAATCTTTTTAAAGTTTTTAAAATCATTTTAGCTATATAGAATAAGGGAAATTGGATATTGATGCAGCAAAAAAAAAAAAAGAAAAGGGTATTTTCAAATCACAAATTTTAAATCCCCACATTATGATTTATTTGCTCTATCTAGTATATTGAGCACTTTTATTTAGCTGAGATAGTCTTATACAAAATATTACATCCAATAATATTTTGTAAAACCAATAATCACTGGATTTGCACACCAGTAAATTTATTGTATTTCATTATTCTGAATAATATATATATATATATATATATATATATATATATATATATATATATATATAGAGAGAGAGAGAGAGAGAGAGAGAGAGAGAGAGAGATTTTCCCAGTTATTGATTTGAAGGTATAAAGTTTATGCTGCTGTAATTCAAGGCGACCTATATATATATATATATATATATATCTCACCATTTTTATTTTTATCTCCAATGACGAATCGTGTATATTGCTTAATAAATAATAATTCTAAATTTAGAACACGTTGCTTCTTTTCCCCCAAACTTTTCAAATCTTGCGAACCGGGAAGATATTGGTGTAACGTGGGAAAGTTTGCTTTTGGGGTTGAATTAGGCTAAATTTGTGGTTTTCTTTACAGTGCATAGACAAACGATTATAGAAATAGCAATTCAATGCGAGTTGGTAAAAATTAGAGAATGACTTTCACAATATTTTTGGGGACAAATGAGAAGAGAATCACCGAGAACGAGTTTGCGTGTTTAGTTTGTTTTATAGCATATCAACTAGCTAAGTTATTTAATGCCGAGCAGATTTGTCAAACATATTTCTATAGTTAGGATGATTATGTTTAGTTCTAGAAAACATTATTTGTGGAATGAAATTTCACTGTGAGAGTGGGAACATTAGTTTGTGACCTTTTGGCTAAGAAGGAATGTATGAGTCTCAGAAAACACCACTTATAGGAAAACATTTTCTTCTTTGGCATTGGTAATCTTCGTTGTTCTCAGGCATTGTATCTTATGTAGTTTCTGACTTTAGACAAAAGCCATCACATATGCACAACTTTCCTTTATATGGTTAATGAAATGAAAATAATTTACTCTTGTGGATTAAAAACAAAAATGTAAGTTAGAAATTCCGTTGAAGTTCTAAGTTTAATTAGATGGTTCCCAAGTTTAAAAAAGATGCAATTAAAAGACTGGACGTTACATTTGCAAAAAATATTCTGAATATAACGCTTGAAATGAGAACAGTAGTCCAAATAATCCACATTACCAATCCTCATCTAAAAAATTCAGAAAGGTAGCATGCAATCATATAAAACAGACATTAAACCAAAAACTAGGAAACGTAAAAACATTACACTTGAATGAAATAACATACAAATAAATGTAAAAGGGTGTAATTTTAAAGGTGATAGTTTTAATCTCGTTTCCACACACAGCATAGTGCATCTACCATAAAAAGCATAGACGACAGGTATATCTGCTGTTTTTCTACTTTTAGAAAATGTGAACGTTTAGACTTTTATCTCAGAAAATGGGACAAAAATGGATGCAATTATCTTAAAATTATTATTCAGATTATTTGAATCGCTATTCTCATCTTGGTTGTTATTTTTACCAGGGTTGCAAATGCTGTAATCTTTATCAGGTGCACCTTGTTCAAATAATTTTCCTTCTAACGGACATGATAGAGTAAAATATACTAATTTATGTTATTCATAGTTATTATCGCCATTAATAAGGATGAAACCCTCAATCTTCCATAGAATATATCTCAGAATTGACTGTAAACCAATGCTTATAACCATTACACCATGAGAACAATACTAATATCAATTTTCGTAGCTTTAAACTTAATCTATTTTAGATGTGCAGTATTACTCTCTAATATATATAAATATATATATATATTTATATATATATATATATATATATATATATATATATATATATATATATATATATATATATATAGTACCGGCTAAAAGAAAGTCCATACTAGTAATTTTTTCAAAATCTGCAAAGTTAAGATAAATTTAATGTAACTGTGTAAACAACCTATACCTCATTTGATTGGCCTTTTATTCTTCTATAATTTTACCTGTTCATATTTAATTTAATTGAAATATTCTAGTGTTCACGTCAATTTAAAAAAATAACTTCAAATTGAGGAGGGAAAAAGAAAGTCTGCAGCAACAAATTTGCTTAAAACCAGCTTAAATTATTGCCCCTAAATCAGTTTAAACTACCCACTAACAGGAAACAAAGCATCTCTAATCACAATTGTTGTTCCAGGTTATACAATGTAACATTTATTCCATATGCCACGACTTTCTCTTAGTGATCATAAGGAGCTCATTAATTTCCATCTTTCTGGTTTATCCAATCGAGAAATCAGTCGCAGATTGAAATGTGATGAGAAAATGGTATGAAAAACTATGCAAAAGCACCAAAACACCGGCAGTGTTTGTGATGCCCTAAATCTAGTCGTACTAGAGTTACTTCTAACAGAGAAGACAACGCTATCAAGGTCCGCAGCCAAAGAAACAGATTTGAAACGGCTCCCCAAATCCAACAACAGTGCAATCTTGTTAAAAAGTGCTCTCTTTCTACTGTCAACAGATTAAAAGAATTAAATTTGCGAGGATATGTTGCAAGACGAAACCAATGATTTCTGTAAAGAACAAAAAATGCCGTCTGGACTTCGTCAAATGCAATGAAGATCATGACTCTTCATATTAGTCAAAAGTGCTTTGTAGCGACGACAGCAAGTTCAATAGGCTAGACAGTGATGGTAGGCAGTACGTCCGTCGGAGGAAAGACAAAGAATTTAATCCTAGGTGCTCAGTTTCAATGCTGCAAGGTGGTGGAGTTTCTGTTGTATTTGTGTTGCATTAATGTTCTAAAGTTACATTTAAATAATATTTTTCCATTGTGCGGATTTTTTTTTTTGCCTCCTCAATTTAAAGTTATTTTTTTAAATCAACGTGAACACAAGAATATTTCAATTAAAAGTCAATATGAACAGGTAAAATTATAGAAGAATAAAAGGCCAATCAAATGACGTATAGGTTGTTTAAACAGTTACATTAAATTTAGCTTAAATTTGAAGTTTTTGAAAAAATTACAATCGCGGACTTTCTTTTTGCCGCCTATATATATATTGCGAATATTGGCTGAAGAGAGCTTGATAAGGATACCTTAAACGGGCCTTATTATCGGGCTTGAAACCGACGGTACCAATGACCTGTCTCAACTAACAACTTTCTGTACACAAAATATAAGTACGCTCTTAAAATTTGGATTTTCCTTTTAATTGAGCACTCTGCTGGAATTCTTTTTCCAAAAAAACTAATCATATATATATATATATATATATATATATATATATATATATGCGCATGCATAGATCATCATATGATTAGATCACTCTGACAGACGTTAAAAACATTTAAAAAATAAATGTTTAAATTTCAACAATACTTCTCACTGTTAATGGTGGCCGAATGGATTTGGTCCTTGCTAATGGAGTCAGAGGTGGTTTGTTGCTGGGTTCGAATCTCAACTGGTGTTAATCATGACACCCTGCACTGATGATTCTCGAAATGATGAAGCAGTAGTGTTTGTAGGTATTTAATAATTATTATAGTAAATAATATATATATATATAAAAGCGAAAATGTATGTATGTATGTGTGTTTGCTTTTTCTGTTTGTCTACAAAAGGCTTTTTTAAGAGAAGCGGTCGGTCGGTTCATAACTTTTAAAAACTTTTTATATCACATATAAATCGTAATATCTCACAGTTTACAACAAAGCTCGTCTGTCTATTTAATTTGCTCGATTTCGGGAAGATAAATATTCTACATATGTCGCTCGCCGCATGTGGGTGAGTCTTTTTCCTATAACATCTTGGGAAGCGTTCCCGCAGTAAATGATACTATCCCACAGTCAAACTTGACCTCATTAACTCATTAAAACGGGCACCTGCCAAATCCAAGTAATTAAATAAATTCAAACATGTTTCCGTTAGCATCTCGCGGTGGAGCAATCGTTAACGTAGCACGTTTTTTTTTTCACACTTTAATTTACAACTTTGCCTCAATGGTTCAGGTTCGATCCTCATACTTACCTACCAAAACATTTTTTTTACCCCACCCCCAGAGTTTCCACACACACCTCCAAACACCCAGGCAACGCCGGGTACCCCTCGCTAGTATATATATAAACGGCAAAATATGATTGTATATTTCATTCTATTATGTGCGTCTGATGTAAGTGGAAGCTTATCCCTTATTTGTATTTGTTTATCTAATATGTGAACTTGCCTTGATATAGCCAGCATGCAAATTTTAATTACCTCCCTTTAGTCTATAAACTTCACAATTTGCTGTATAAGCATCATCAATTTGGTTGTGATCATATAATTTAAAGCTTCTATTTGGTGTCTAATCTATGTGCTGATGAAAAGAGTTTATTTCAATAAAAAATTATATTGTCTCAGAAATGATCGTACACAAACTGGTTGTCGGAGTTGTATTCTTGGAACCTAAGTAAATGATTTCTTAGTGCAACTACACACTATAATAACGAAATTTGGAAAATAAAAAAATCGATTTAAAACACTATGGTATCTACTGACTGCGTCAATTTCAACAAAAAGCAATATTTACTTAATTGGCATGTCTAATACTTAAACATTACAATATTTATCCCCCCCCAAAAAAAAGGGTTTTTGATCCTTATCATAAAAACCCTCGTCATAGTTTTGAGAACACGTGACATAAGGGAAATAACTCAATTATGCTAAAAATGGCAAGTTGCTCATATTTATGATTTTTAACGCACAATTCATAAAAAAAAAATTGGCAATAGTTACACATTATTTACCTCCCCTTGGAGCTCGTCACTGTTTTTTTTTGTTTTTTTTGTCAAACATATTTCTGCTAATTTTCGTCAAAAAATGTTTTCTTTAATAATATTTTTACTACCTATAATCGTTTTTTCGTAATTTTTTTTAATGTATTCATTACTGTAACATAACAATTAAGTTGGCAGCATTGGTTTTCCTTGAAATTCAATATTAAACATTTCGGATTTCACTATTAAAGTGGAGCTGTATTAATTTTTTCCATAAATCATTTTACCTTAAATATATATATGTAGGGTGTGGCATAAGTAACGCCTTTTGTTTAAGTGATTATTTCGATATTTTTTTAATCGAAAATTAAAAATGACGTTGCTTATGTTTCACACTGTATATTTACTTGGGTGGATTAAATTAAGGATTAAATTAAGAATTAAATTAAGGATTAAATTAAGGATTAAATTAAGAATTAAATTAAGGATTAAATTAAGGATTAAATTAAGGATTAAATTAAGGATTAAATTAAGAATTAAATTAAGAATTAAATTAAGGATTAAATTAAGAATTAAATTAAGAATTAAATTAAGAATTCAGTTCTAAATTTTGTATAGGCTACAGAGTTCAAAAAGGTGCACCTGAAGAAGGTTGCGTCGGTCGAAACGTTGTGGAAAACTAACAACCAAAATGAAAATAATAGTCTGAATAATGAAACAACAGTTAAGCCTCATCTAAAAAATTTTAGGTACAAACAAATTTTCTTGTAGACAAAACATTTACTATCTTAAAAATAAATACAAAAAAAAAAAATGAGAATGTGATCGCATTCTGAGATATACTAATGCGTCAGCAGGAAAGGGAGGCAAAGGTTATACAAGAATGTTAAACGTTGATTCGTTTTAGTGACATTCTTGAAAAACAAGCGATTCGATATGGCTCAGAGTTCTAGCAATAAAGCTTTTATCTCTGAACAATGACCGGATTTTACATGGTAAGCCATCTTATCTCAATTACAACGACACCTCGTTTCAATCTGAAAAAAAAAAAAGGCCTGTTTTATCAGGTCAAAGGAGATTTAATATATGTACAGAAATGGCGAGATGGTGAAATTCTTGCATGGTTTGTTTGCTGCTCGTCGTATCATACGAACAATTTATGGATTTATGGTTATACATACATTTTGATAATTATGTTTAAACTGTTACTTACACGTCATGTCGACCAATAAACATGCATACACATATATGAATAGATTTGAATTGATTTCCACTTTTCAAAATCGTTTGCGTCCGGTCAATTTATTCAGAGTGTACTGTATTTATATATAAAGTTAGGTTATGTTTGTATGTACAAGATTCGCTCAAACTAATTAACAGATCATTATGAATTTTGGAACACAGCTGCTAGTCATAAGGGGCCCAAACGTGGGAAATATTTACTTTAGTTTTAAGTAAAGGAGAAGAGCAAAAACCTTTTGTAAAAATTCAAATATCTCAGATTTCTGTGAAATTTAATAAATAAATATTCCTCAAATTTCAGTTTGCTGGAAAAAGGATTTTTAAGGCAACATAATGAGCTCATTTATATATCTATATTTTTATAAAGTAATAGGGTTCGTGTGTTTCTGTCTGTGTGTACAGCTCTCCATCATCAACGAAATATAAAGGAGGTAAGAGGGTAGATCTCTCCTGGTAGAGAAACATTAGAACCCATTTTAGGATGTTTCTGTTATAGGAGACATAAGAATCTATGCCTAATTTCTTTATATACTAGTCTACAAACCACCCCCATATCGAATGACTTATGCTCATTTGCATATCACATTATATTAAATCTTTAACTAATTACCTCGACCTTATTACATATTGGAAATATTCTAATCATTTCAACTGTACTATTTACAAAATCTATTTAACATTTAATTATTTAATATATTTTCATTTAATTTTATATTCGATTTATTTCACTTTACGTATATTATCAAAACAATTCATTGGCGAGCAAAGCTTTATGTTTTGAGATTGTATTGAAAATGTAATGGAAATTTCAATTTCGCTCCGTTTTAATCTTTTATATTTTACTTGCCAATATAATTGAAAGAATACAATTCAACTATCGTAATTTTATATAAATAAACAAAAACAAATATTTTAAAATAAAACTTTATTAAAAAATAAATAATTTTATTTTTAAATGAAAAAAATCAATTTAGTAAAATAATTGTATTAAACACCCCCAGCCTTGTCAGCAAACCTGTAAACCTATAAAAGTTAACATTTCGAATGTAAACAGTGATTTTTCGATTTTGTTAGCGCTTGCCGCAATTAAACACAATTAAAACGGAACTAACTTTATTTCCATTCTATTTTTTAAACAACCCCCAAAACATAACGCTCTCTTCCAGTTATAGCCAATTTTTTTTTTAATTAAATAAAACAGGTCAAAATAAACAGATAAGCGCATTTTCTTTTACATTTTTCTTACAACTGCAGGATATCGTTACTTTTGTGGGGTTGTTTTGAAAATGGCACGGAGATTATAATTTCGTTCCAATTTAATCTTTCTGGTCGAGCCTATTTCGAAAGCCTGTTTATCATAGATTTGAACTACAAATAATTTATTACATTTTGATTATTACTATCTTAAGACTTAAAGCTTATATTTATTTCATTTTTCTATTTATATATTGAATTAGTTATTTCCAGTCTTATTTAAACTTAGTGCTTTCTTTAAACCGGATGAACCTTTTATAAAAATATGAGTTTAACGTAAAGAACACGAACAAGGTTTTATTCAACTGAATTTCTTCCAGTTTACTAACAAAATATATAAATTTAAAAGAGATATAAATAATAAAATAAAAAGGTTATGTAATTTAAAAGAAATACACGTACTCACAAAAGCAGAACTTTTTTTTACACATTTTTTTCTTTAAAACCATAACAATGAGACTAACAATTACCTAGATCTTAGTAATTATTTGTTTTAATAGAACTGTTTTAATTGTACTGTTTACTTAGTTAACCTAAGTTGGTATTACATTTATTTTACATTTACTTTTTTTTTTAATTATTACTTTTAGACTGTGACGTTTACACCCGGAAGTAATGAGTCACACGTAGGTCACTTTTATTCATTCCTTTTGGTCAAGATCAAAGTGTATTATCTGTTCTTCAGATGCTGCACTTCATTTTCTTGTTCTCTTTCGGTGGAGGAGAAATCCTTCACGACTGAGACAATTTTTATTTTTGTACCTTTTCTCCACGTTAAAAAACGACCCTGGTGTCTAACTCTGTCCCGTGGGGAGGCATAGTAAATAGGTACAATATAATTGTTTATAATTCTACTATTCAGAAATATTATTTATAGTTCGTCCATTTCAGTTAGTATACATTTCCTTTACGCTTAATTAATTTACAATCATTAATATCGTTAAACAATTCCGTTTAAAACCGAAATTATGCCACCCAAACGAAGTAGAAACGAAAGTGAGGAAGAAAGAATGGAAAGATTGGAAGCTAATAGACTAAGAGTTGCTGCAATTCGCTCCAATGAAAACAATTCAGATAGAGAAAGACGTCTAGAACTTAACAGGATACGTCAAAGAGAAAGGAGAGCAAGACTGTCAGATTTGGAAAGAGAAACCCAACGTGAAGCTGACAGAACTAGACATGCTGTAAGGCGGTTAAATTCATCACAAGATGAAATTCAAGAAAGGCAAAGATATGCACTGGAAAGAGAAGCAATATTACGATCGAATGAATTATATGAGGTAAGTAGACGTACACAAGGTCAGTTGAGAGTGGCTCAACGACATCAGAATGAATCGGAAACCCAACGAAGCTTTCGCCTATACCAAGGGCAACAACGAGAGGCTGCATGGAGAGAGAGTATGACTTTGCCCCAGCAATTGACAGAAAACGAGGCAGCTAGACAACGAATGACTGCTTTGAGACACCATGAAATAGAACACTGCAATAGAAAAGGATTGCTCTGCAACAAAAATGACTCTCTCACTACAGCTGATATAGGAAAAATGGACAAAGTATGTCAACATTGCTCAGCTGTAAAATTTAAAGGAGAAACCCCTGGTTGTTGTTGTTCTTCTGGCAAAGTTGTGCTTGATAGCTTTCCACCACTGCCTCAGTTGCTTCAAGATTTGCTCTCCGGCAATGGTCCCATCTCTAAAGATTTTCTGCAAAATCTACGCAGTTATAACAATTGTTTTGCAATGACATCATTTGGTCACAAAATTGCGGCAGTACATGGGTGGAATCCTTCTTTTAGAATTCGAGGCCAGGTTTGCCACCAGATTGGGAGTCTTTTACCACCTGAAGATGAAACAGCAAAGTTTATTCAAGTCTACTTCTTGGATAGTCTGGAAGAGGAACTACATAATCGGGGACGTGACAGTAGACTCAATAGAGACATTCTCCAAAGTCTGACTGAATTTTTACATGAGAACAACAGCTTTATTTGTCAGCTGAAAACAACAAAGGAGAGGATTGAAGAAGAACACTTGGTAGAACATAAAGTTGTCATAAGGGAAGACCGAAGGCCGCAAGAAGAGCATCCACGGCGATTCAATGCTCCAACAACAACGTATGAGATTGGAATATTAATGGAGAATGAACCAACAGCTAACCGGGATATTGTCTTGCGTTTTAGAAATGATACATTAAAATGGATCTCCGAACTACATCCCCTCTATGATACTTTAATGTACCCGTTAATGTACCCCTATGGTTCTCCATCTTACAACATCTACATGAAGGTATCCAATGGGCGAAAAGTTACCCAACAGCAATTTTATTCCTACCATTTAATGACTCGGCCTGGAAACTATTTTCTCTGGTACCGAAGGCTATTTCAACAATGGCTGGTGGATGTGTACTGCAAGATTGAAACAGAACGTTTACAGTTCCTGAGGCGTGAGCAACAGACCCTGAGAGCTGACAATTATAGCAACTTGAGAGATTCAATTCTTAGGGAGGATGGGAATCCAGAACAGTTTGGTCAACGAGTTGTACTTCCGGCAACTTATACAGGAGGCCCTCGATACATGTTTGAGCGTCAAAGTGATGCCATGGCATATGTTCGGCGAATGGGCCGAGCCGACCTCTTCATCATGTTCACAACAAATCCAAAGTGGACAGAAATTACAGAAAATTGTCTTCAAGGGCAAGACCCTCAGGATCGTCCAGATATTGTTGCCAGGGTTTTCAGGCAGAAGCTAAAAAAGTTACTTGAATTTATTAAAAAGGGAGGATTTGGCAGGTTGAGGGCTTTCCTGTAGAGTATTGAATATCAAAAAAGAGGACTGCCGCATGCACACATCCTCACCTGGCAGGCCCCAGAGGACAAACTTCTACCAGAAAAAATGGATCTCTGCATATCTGCAGAGATCCCTGACAAAGAGGAAGATCCTGATCTTCATGCTAAAGTGATGGCACATATGGTGCATGGACCTTGTGGACCATTTAATCCAAATTGTCCATGTATGATTGACAACAAATGTTCCAAAAAATACCCAAAAGAATTTCTTCAGTGTACCAAGCAAGGCCAAGACTCTTACCCCAAGTACAGGTGAAGAAAACCAGAAGATGGAGGCCAGACTGGTACAATAAGGATGAAGAGAAATGGTCGGTATGTTAATCAAGAAATAACAAACCAGTGGATTGTTCCATACAACAAGGTCCTCCTTCAGCAGTTCAACGCTCACATTAACGTAGAAATTTGCAGCTCGATCCAAAGCATCAAATATGTCCTCAAATACGTGAATAAAGGATGTGATCAAGCAGTGTTTGAACTACAAAGAACTGATGGAGCAGCTAACCAACAAGGCCAAGTACAAAGTCACATTGTGGATGAGATCCAGCAGTTCCAGAATGCAAGGTATGTCGGCAGTTCAGAGGCAGCCTGGAGGATATTGGAACATCCCATCCATGAACATTTCCCCCCAATTGTACAACTTTCTGTTCATCTTGAAAATGGGCAGCGTGTCATGTTCTCAGCTGATACTGCTCTGGAACGAGCCCAAGGTCCACCACCTGCCACAACTTTGACAGCATTTTTTCAACTCTGCCATGAGGATGTCTTTGCAAGGGGTCTCAAATACGTAGAAGTCCCTGAGTTTTACACTTGGAACAAATCGACAAAGAAATGGATGAGAAGAATGCGTGGGGTACAAGTTGAAGGTACTGAAAATGATGATGTATGGAAGGCACCATGCATTGGGAGAATCTACACGATTAGTCCAAAAGCAGGGGAGTGTTATTTCTTACGCCTGTTGCTCAATGAGGTTGCTGGTCCAACTTCATTTCAAAATTTGTGAGCATACAATGGTCAGGTGTTTGAAACATACAGAGCAGCGTGCCTTGCTCGAGGCCTTCTAGAAAATGACCATCACTTGCATCAAGCAGTAGGAGAGGCAAGTGCCACTCAATCACCTTCAAATTTTCGAAGCCTATTTGTGATAATTTTAATAGCCTGTGAGCCAAGAAATCCTCTTGAGATCTGGATGGCTTTTCGTGATGTAATATCTGAAGACATTCTTCACAGATACAGGCAAGAAGTTAACAATCCAGAAGCAGATTTTAATGAGGACATCTACAATAAAACTCTTTGTCTAATTGAAGAAAAAGTTCTCCTTATGTGCGGTCAACCATTGGCAAGCTATGGATTACCTGCACCAATGCAAGGGAGAGATGAAAGACTCGCGAGAGAGTATCAACGTGAAGTTACTTATAATCTTGAAGAACTTCCCTACAAGCAGAAAATATGCAAGAAAAACTGACCGATTCTCAAAGAGAAGTTTACAATTCATTCATGGCAATGTTGGAAGCACAAGGTGAAATGAACAAAAACATGATGTTTCTTGATGCTCCAGGTGGTACGGGCAAGACTTTTATAATCAATTTGATCCTTGCAAAGATTAGATCCATGAGAAAGATTGTGCTTGCAACAGCATTCAGTGGCATTGCTGCTACTCTACTACAAGGTGGCCGCACTCTTCACATCACTTTTAAAGTACCCTTGGATACTCATCGAATGGATCAGCCAGTTTGCAAAATTACTGGTAACTCAGCCTTGGCAAATGTAATTAGAGACACCTCTGCAATCATTGTAGACGAAGCCCCAATGACGCACAAGAGTGCTTATGAAGCAATTGACCGAACACTGCAAGACATCACAGGAAACAAGAATCCCATGGGTGGCATTCCAACCTTATTTTGCGGTGATTTCCGTCAAATCCTCCCAGTGGTTAAAAATGGCACAAGGGCTAACATTGTCAATGCAAGTTTGAAACAATCCTATCTCTGGAGGCACGTTATAGTGAAGAGACTGACTACTAATATGAGAGCCTATATCTCTGATAACACAACTGCAGGAGACTTCTCAAAATTGCTTCTCCAAATCGGTAATGGTCAGTTTCCTATCACTTCTTCACCTGACACAATTAAGATTCCAACTGCGCTTGGTAAATGTGTCGGTAATCAGAAGCAACTGAAAGACAAAGTGTACCCAGACCTGCAAAACAATGGAAAACCACCGGATTGGCTTGCTGAGAGAGCTATTATTTCGCCATTAAACAGCAATGTGAATCATTTGAACAATTCAATAATGGATGAATTTCCAGGAGACACAAAGCAATACAAGTCAGTTGATTCAGCTACTAATGAATATGAAGCTGTTCACTACCCTGTGGAGTTTTTAAACTCTTTGGAGATATCTGGAATGCCTCCACACATTTTAAATCTCAAAATTGGATCGCCAATCATGATTCTTCGATCCTTGGAACCGCCAAAAATAACAAACGGAACCAGATGTGTTATCACCAGATTGCACACCAATGTACTTGAGGCCACCATTTCCTGTGGTCCCTACAAAGTCGAAACCGTTCTACTGCCAAGGATCCCCTTAGTTCCATCGGACTCAGTACTTCCATTTAAATTCCGGAGACTCCAATTTCCTGTGAAGGTGTGTTTTGCAATGAGCATAAACAAAAGTCAAGATCAGACATTTAACACCATTGGCGTAGACTTGACATCAGACTGCTTCAGTCACGGTATGTTCTACGTCTCCATCAGCCGGACAGGAAGTTCAGAAAAACTCTACATTCTGGCTCCAAATCAAAGCAGCAGAAATGTAGTTTACCCTGAGGCTCTTTAGTGAAAAGTTCGAGAAATGGATATGAGGAAAAACTGACATGATCTGATTGTGGTAAGTTTTTAGTATTGAATGTGCAAGATAAAATTTAAGCAAGAGTTGAAAATGACTTCAATGAAAAATTTACTATGTAACATCAAGTAACCTTCCTTTTTGATGAAAATGTTTTGTGAAGTTCCTGATTGAATTTCAGTCACTACAAGAGGTAGTTAAAATGTTAATCACCTTATGCAATCGTTGCTCTTACAACATCAACTTACTGGAAAGGTGCCCACAGATTTTGGTACCCGAGTGCGCAACAAAGCTCCGTGCGAAGCACGGGTATCTTTGCTAGTATATATATATATATATATATATATATATATATATATATTTATTAATGCCGGCAAAAAGAAAGTCCGCACTTGTAATTTTTTCAAAACATGCAAATTTAAGCTAAATTTTATGTAACTGTTTAACCAACCTTATAACCTCATTTGATTGGCCTTTTATTCTTCTTATAATTTTACCTGTTCATATTTAACTTTTGATTGAAATATTCTAGTGTTCACGTCAATTTAAAAAAATAACTTCAAATTGAGGAGGCAAAAAGAAAGTCCGCAGCAACAAATTTGCTTAAAACCAGCTTAATTATCGCCCCTAAATCAGTTTAAAATATCCACCAACAGGCAACAAAGCATCTCTAATCATAATGTTGTTATTCCAGGTATACAACGTCAAATTTAGTCCATATGCCACGACTTTCTCTTAGTGATCGTCAGGAGTTCATTAATCTCCACCTTACCGGTTTATCCAATCGAGAAATCAGCCGCAGATTGAAATATGACAAGAAAACGGTATGAAAGACTGCGCAAGAGAACCGAAACACCAGCAGTGTCCATGATGACCCTAATTCTAGTTGTACTAGAGTTACTTCTAACAGAGAAAACAATGCTATCAAGATCCGCAGCCTAAGAAACAGAGTTGAAACGGCTCTCCAAATCCAACAACAGTGCAATCTTGTTAAAAAAAATGCTCTCTTTCTACTGTCAACAGATTAAAGGAATTAAATTTGCGAGGATATGTTGCAATACGCAAGCCAATGATTTCTGTAAAGAACAGAAAGCGCCGTCTGGACTTCGTCGGATGCAATGAAGATCATGACTCTTCATATTGGTCAAAAGTGCTTTTTAGTGACGTAAGCAAGTTCAATATACTAGACATTGATGGTAGGCAGTACATCTGTCGGAGGAAAGACAAAGAATTTAATCCTAGGTGCTCAGTTTCAACGCTGCAAGGTGGTGGAGGTTAAGTTTTGATGTAGGACATTATTAGTACCAATGGTCCAGGGCCTACAGTTCGCTTGCAAGGTCGAATTAATTCGACCAATTTGGTCGAAATATGGATGATAATCTCATCTTCATATAGGAAAATGCTCCCATTCACACAGCTGGCAATGTCCAGGGGTTCCTGGAAGAGCATGATATTCCGTGTTTGGATTGGCCTGCACAATCTCCAGACCTCAATCCTCTCAAAAACATATGGCATTACATCAAGCAACAGCTACGCAATAAAATTGCAAATTTGGAAGAACTTTGGAGAAAAATTAAAGAAAAGTGGGATGCCCTTTCCCCGGAGTATTGCTGCAGTCTAATTCAAGGAATTCCCAAAAGATTGCAGGCTGTCAAATTGCAGAACCGCTATGCTACTAAATATTAACTAGTTCATTGCGTTCCTGTTTTATTTGTGTTGCATTAATGTCCTAAACTTACATTTAAATAATAATTTTCAATTGCTGCAGACTTTCTTTTGCCTCCTAAATTTGAAGTTACTTTTTTTAAATTGACGTGATACTAAAATATTTCAATTAAAAGTCAAATATGAACATGTAAAACTATAGAAGAATAAAAGGCCAATCAAATGAGGTGTAGTTTGTTCAAACAGTTACATAAAATTTTGCTTAAATTTGCATATTTTAAAAAAATTACAAGTGCGGACTTTCTTTTTGCCGCTGTGTATATATTCTTTAAACTAAATCAAGACAACAAAGATTGGATTGATATACAACAAGTAGTGCATTTTCATTGTTCATTACAATTGTTTTGGGACCATTCGGACAATTTCAAACCTTATATCGTTTGAAAGTATTCACAAGAACGGCATATCTTCATGCGTTGAGAAAAACACTTTTTTTTTTAATGAACAATATGGAATCCATTTTTCTTTTAAGGAAAACCATGTGACAAAAACTTTATCTACATTTCTTCCTTCAGAGTTTTTTTTCCGTTTCTCGTTTGTTGTGGATTTTTTATATCTGTTCGTATATGAAAAATTACCTAATTCTCAATTACATAAACATAATAAAATTCAGAATATTATTAATTATATATATATATATATATATATATATATATATATATATATATATATATATATATATATATATATATGGTGGAATGATAAAATTGTCGTCCTAGAAAAATGAATAAACATATATTTTTGCTCATCAGCACATATATTGAAAAAGTTATTTAAAAATTATTTAAAAGTCATCGCTCACACTGTATGATATTCTTTTTCTATGACTTAAATACCTTTTAAATAACTTTTTCAATATATGTGCTGATGAGCAAAAATATATGTTTATTCCTAATTGATAATTTTGCTAACTGCATTTCATTTCTTCTGATGATATAAGCCATGGATTAAGGAAATGAATATAATTCTTTTCCATACATCTCTTGTTTCAAACAATAAATTCCTAACTTGAATGTATCTATGTATATTTTAATTTACAGAATTTAACTTTAATCCTTAAACTTTATATTTTTGCATTAAGTTTAATCTATTATAATTTGATTTTAATCTTTATAAGCGGACATAAAATGCGATGCAAAACTTCTGTTGTGAGATTTACTTTTATGTTTCTTTGGACGAGTATTCTATTAATAATACTTATAAAAGACTTATACATTTGGAAGGTTTATAAAATATAGAAGTGATGCGGTGTGTTGTGTTGTAGTGCTTATGGGTGTGGATAGTGATCTCTGTGTACCAAGTTAACACTCTTGTGAAAGATATGAACCCATATACAGCTATAAATTAAATAGGCAGGTTGACTGTTAAATATTACATACCCAACATCAATAGTGATCAAGTTAGCTAATGTGAATATTGACAAAGGGTCACACAACACACAGAGGTCATGATAACCAAGACCTGCAAAACAGAATTATTCCCAGGGTTGAATGAAAGATGAGTAGCGTACAGTTGAGGCAGGGGGCAACAGGTCAAATGGTAGACAAAACAGTTGTATGATGACGAATGACATGTTTTCCAGCTGAGAGAAACAAAGGTTTTCAAGTGGAAGCCGTGTGAATGAAACACCATCAATAATGTCGGAAACTTATAATTTATAATCTAAGTCGAATGTTACTTTAATATCTGTCCATTGCATCATTCATGTCGTTAAGTTAGAAAGTTCATAAAATAATTAGCTAAAAACATTAATCTCTCTCTCTCGAGTCTATTTTCTCCAAATCAAATCTTGAAGAATACTCGGCGAACGTCTCCTTGTGTTTTTTTTTCATGAAAAAAAGCAAAAATGATATATAAGACCAGTATGTATAAATAACGTCCTAACTTGTTATTGAAAATGTTACAATGCCTTAGTTGTGAAACTCATAGAAGGAAAACTCCAAAATAATGCTAGTATTTCTCTGCTTATCCCAGCATTATTTCCATGTCATCGTGGACTTCTCCTGGCCATTAGACTAAAGCAATGCCAATTCAAGGGACACGTGCCATTGAAAAATTGTGCACTACTAGCTTCACTCATTATTTGGATTATTCGGCTACTGTTCTCATCTTCAGTGATAATTGTACATTATTTCGTTTGATGTAACCTCCGATCTTCTTCCATTGTAAGTGATATTCTTCTGGAGGGTGAAGGTTCAATCTTCAGTGCAGACGACATTCAAAATACAATTGTGAATTACTTAGGACTTCTACCTATATAATAGCTATATAATTTACCTATAGTTATGGCTGACAGAACGAGGACATGCTACCCTGTGAATTAAATAAACGGTTCCGTTTGAAATTCCATGCAGATTCACGAATTCAACAGAAAGATTCAGAGTTCAACAAGATACACCTGAAGAAGGTCAGAGGTTACATTGATCGAAACATTGTGAAAATAATACGCAAGATGAGAACAGTAGTGGGAAGAATCCTAATGAGAAAACCTTTTTGACAAAACAGATGTTGACATTAGCTCCCTGTTTAACATACCACCCATCAAAACTAGAAGACAAGCACCAAATCTATCTTTATTCTTCATATCAACCAACAGCAAACCACAATCTATAGATACATAAAATACAGAACTAGCACAACAAACATAGTCCTCACACATACAAATGTTAATTCTCTATTCTCCATTTTTCTTACATCAGTAATGCTCATATTTCCCTTCACATCACCAACTCGCATCATAAAAAATTGCTAACTCTACTACCACTACCCCAAAACCAACACTTAATAACACAAATGATATCTCTAAACTCTCAAAATCCCTGAGCATAACACTTCAATATTTGCACTACTCTTAAACTACACTAACTTATATCATAAAAAATTGCTAACTGTACTACTATTAACTTAATAGTACAAATGATAACTACAAACTCCAAATCCCTGAACAAGTACCAGAAACTGACATACAGAATCAATATTAGGATATAATGACCACATACTAAAATTCCTACTTATAACCATCCCACCACATATTAAAGATACCACCCATTTTCTCAACAAACTAAAACAAATAAATACACTCCCAAACGATGCCCATTTAGTGATAATGAATGTCTCTGAAATATATACAAACATCCCACACAATGAAGGTATCCAAGATTATAAAATATTTTTCAGTTAAACATTTTCCAAATAGCCAAATGCAATAAGCATGTTAAACATGCAGTCTGCGGGGTGCATGCAGTCCAGTGCAAGGTTATTTGCAACCAGTAACTTTGAAAAAGGGAAAAGGTATAAAAATATCAAAATACAAGGAGTGCCGAAAAAGTAGTAAGAATTTATTATCTATTTGCGATTTAGGAAAATCCTTTTATAACGTTAAACTTTCCACAACTTTTTTTCGAGTTATGACTAATCGTATCTTTATTGTCAAAGAAGTTACAGCAATTACATGATTAAAACTCTAGAGGGATTTATAATAATTCGTGTCAAAACTTTCTACAGAACTAGATTGATTGATCGTCATTTGTCATCGTTTGATAAAACTTTGAACTGCACAGAAATTTCAGTCTGACATACCAAAGATTAGCAACAACAAGAGAGGTTAAGCCTGAGAAGAAAACATTAAAATCGTTTGAATAATAAACGTTTATTTTGAACTATTGCAACTTACGTGCATCGGATTTGTTGCTATTGCATTCAGATACAATTGAACCATTAATTAAATTGTTGTTATATTGAAATAAAAAAAATAAAAAAATTTGCATCTTATGCAAATTTTGTTTTTTATATATTTTTTTGTTAAACTAAATGTATGCTTGTATTTGCATTCTTGAAGGTTTCCAAATTAAAAGAAAAATATTCTGCCACAATTTTTATTAAACTATTTCAGTTATAATTGTAAAAGTATAGACATTATGACAATAGAGATAGACTCCTATAGCCCTAACATGCCTAAAATACAAGACTTGTGCTATATAATACAGTTGATTTTAGTGCAAAAGTCAATAACGTAATGTACAAATCAGAGTTATCGGCATGGACATGGAAATGGCGCCTAGCTATGCACACAGGTTTGGTTGAAGACCACACGAGTTTTGCGTTCCGTACATTTGTTTAATTACTTCATCAACTCGGCAAGCAAGTCTCCGAGTCTCTGCATATGCATATATTAGAGGTTAAATTAATTAATAACTATGCCTTCAAACCAATACACGATGGTAGATATATAGATTGACATTTTTTTTCATATGGAAACGGACTAGACAAGTTGCTGTGACAGTAGGGGGCGAATACAGAGATTTAGAGATGGAAACATTTGGAAAAAGTAACTTGATCTTTCGTTTCAAAAGTTTATAAAGAGTTAAAGGCGTAATATGAAAAGATATCACAGTTATCAAAATCTAAGAGATATTCTACATACATTGATAGTATTAAAACGAGAATTTATTTGGAAAATCAACACATCGTTCGCAGTAATTCTATGAGGAAAAGAAAAGGAGAAAGAAAAGCGCGAGAGACAGCAGGAAAGGAGAAAAAGAGAAAGCGGTGGGGGGGGGGGAGAAAGAAAGAGCGGAGGAGGGGAGAGAGAAAGAGAGAGTCAAGAAGGGGACAAAGAAAGAGAGCCGAGGAGGGGAGAAAGAAAGAAAGAAAGAAAAAGTCGGAAGGGGAGAAAGAGAGAGTCGGGGAGGGGAGAAAGAAAGAGTCAGGAAGGGGAGAAAGTGGGAAAGAGAGAGCCAGGAATGGGGAGAAAGTGGGAAAGAGAGAGCCGGGGAGAGAGAGAGAGAGAGAGAGAGAGTAAAAGAGGGAGAGGGGAAGAGAGGGCGGGGAGAGAGAGAAAGAGAGAGAGGAAAGGAAAGAGAGAGAGAGAGAGGAAAGGAAAGAGTGAGAGGGAAAGAGAAAGATGGAAAGGAGAAAAAAAAAACACAGAGAGATAATCTAAAATAAAAGGAGATAACGAAAGGGAAAAGAGACCGACAGAGACAGCTAGATAGCATTGAAAGGTGGCACTATTTCTTTTCATCCTATGAAAAACAAAACAAAAACGAAAATCAAATAAAAAGAAAAGTTTTTTTTTTAGATGAAATCAGAAAAGGGGAGATAATGCGCGGAATAAACAAACAACGGTGCTCTCCCCTTGGCCCATTTCATAGTGGACGCAAATAAGCTCGATAAACAGATCAATTTATAGGTAAATTGAGCCGCACACCAAATCATATTAAAAAAATATAAGCATTTTTTAATTTTTTATTTTAAAAATAAAAAAAATTGCTTTTCTTCTAAAGCAATGTTTGCTTTAGATAGTCTTAGGCATACCGAACCTCGGTCATTTTTTCCGTATTCGTATAAAACTTTATTTTACTGGAGATTAAGTGACACCAGTCAGCATAATTTCCTAATGTACGGCCGCTTATTATTTAGAGTGAAATGGGTGATTAAAATTAACTATAGAGGAAATACAAAACACTCGTCTAGCTACAACCACTATCAACAATTTCCCCACTCTCTACATATGCCTAATTCTAAACGCAGATTCCATGAACAAAGCTAAGCTTCTTTCCTAAAACTACCCGTCTGCGGAACAGTGTTCCACTAGCCTGCTTCCCGGCCGATTAGTAGCCTTCAAGTCTAATGTAAACAAGTTCTTGATGAGCCATAATCCAAATTCTACGCAATATACACCATTAAGAATTACTCCTCGAATGGCATTCGGACCTTGATAAGTGGTGATGGTGACTCCCTTGTAAAAAAATAAAATGCCTTATTTCAAAGCAACTTTTTATAAAAAAAATATTTAATGCTTTTACTACTACTAAACACAGTTCGTATTATTTTTATTCTTCACACTATTGTTCTCATCCTACAGGAACCCATAGCGTAGTGGATAAAGTACTTGACAACTTTAGTTGTAAGTTACACTGTTCTGGATGTTGAAGGTTCAATCCTCAGTGCGGCCGACAATTACGAATTCCTTGGGACGTTTACCTAGTCATGGCTGGCTAATCATGCTAAAAAATATGCGCGCTTAACAATGGCTACCACTTTTAGTATAGGAAGTTACATTGCTTAATATCCAGAAAACTACTTATTTGCGGATCATTTTCAAGGAAAATGTGAAGTTGGAAACCAAGTAAAAATTTATCCAACGTTTTTGTTAAAAAACAAAACAAAACAGTATGCACTAACACAGTAATTTAATCAAATTTAAACGTTTACGTGAAACGCGGAAAAATAAGTCGTTCAGAATAAGAAAGATGGCCGACATAAATACTGACGGGAGATAACTTTAAATTATATTAGAAAAAAAAAAAATGTTTTTTTTTCTTAGCTTTCGATTACCTAAGAGTTATTGTTCCTATTTACAATGCCTCCCCACGGGACAGAGTTAGACACCAGGGTCGTTTTTTAACGTGGAGAAAAGGAACAAAAATAAAAATTGTCTCAGTCGTGAAGGATTTCTCCTCCACTGACAGAACAAGAAATTGAAGTGCAGCATCTGAAGAACAGATACTACACTTTGATCTTGTCCCGAAGGCGTAAGAGTTGTTGTTGCTTGCTAACTTTGCTTCTGAAAAAATCTTGCATGTAAAAAATAAAATGTAAAACCTGCAGTTATCGCCCTTTTTCTAAGATTTGTTTTTCAACGCATATGCTTAAATTTGTTGACTTATTATTTATGTTTACATTTTTTGCACTTGTCCAAAACTCTTCCCACCCAAGGCAAAAAGAAGAAGAAAAAAAATCACGTAAATAGATTAGGTATTTTAGAAAGAAAATCATTTTTAAGCAAATTTAAGTTCTCCAATGCTAATGCTCCTAGCTCCTGTTCCATTCTCTATGCTAAGAATGTTTTTTTTTTTTTTTTTTTTTTTTTTTTTTTTTTAATCTGGAAAAATTAAAAAATATTTTTGTTCCTTCCTACTACTTTCAAAATGGTGTCGCGAGATCGTCGCTCGTAGTTTAACCATAAAACTGATTTTTTTTTTTAATTTAAAAATTCAACGGGTAAGTGTTTGAACACCGACCAAGAAAATTTGTTTTTTATAAGTTTTCGGGGTCGCTGACAACGAATCTGATATTCAAACTCGTCGCAAATTTACCGTTTGCATGGTATTAACCCCTGAACCCTCGCACTATTTTGTGTCAACTCACCGCCATCGTTTATGCTATTCTTACATGATGCGTTCGCGCATGGACGCGCGTAGTAAGGTGACTTGACGCAACACAGAAAAATGAACCACATTTTTTTTTGTTTCTGAAAACTTTGTTATTTCAAATGTCTGCTAAAAAATTCTTCCGCGATGTGACAAGTCACCTTACTACGCGCGTCCATGCGCGAACGCTTCATGTAAGAATAGCATTAACGATGGCGGTGAGTTGGCACAAAATAGTGCGAGAGTTCAGGGATTAATACCATGCAAACGGTAAATTTGCGACGAGTTTGAATAGCAGATTCGTTGTAAGCTACTCCGAACACCTATTAAAAAAACACATTTTCTTGGTCGGTGTTCTGTTGTAGTTAAAGTGAATATTTACCAAAATAAACCTACTCAATAAAATTAATTTTTTTTTTGTACAATATTTTCATTTCATAACGGGTATGTCATGCAGGCTTTTCTTTATTTGTGTTTATTTCTGGACAAACACGTTTTGCTTATATATATTACGCATACATACACACACATAAGTTACACATATATACACATACAAATATACATATATATATTATACATATATACACATACAAACATACATATATATATTACACATATATACACATACAAACATACATATATATATTACACATATATACACATACAAACATACATATATATATATTACACATATATACACATACAAACATACATATATATATATTACACATATATACACATACAAACATACATATATATATATTACACATATATACACATACAAACATACATATATATATATTACACATATATACACATATTACATATATACACATAGATATTATAGATATATACACATACACACACATATTACAGATATACTCACATACACACATATATTACACATATACACATACATATATACGATGATTGCTACTTTTTGACTGAAGTTTGCCATCTCTTCAGTTAAGTCTGTATGCACGTAGGTGATTTTTTAATCCAGCTTTCATCCTACATGAAAGTACACATATGTGACATAAAAACTTTTCTTCTTGTAAAGGTGATCGCATGATAATATTGTAAATTTAGATTTGCAGATTAGACCACAAACATGGCAACTTAGCGTTGCCGGATGTGCTGTAAAAAAGCCTCCTCATAAGACTGCCGTTTTTGTCTTTGATTGTGTGATTTCAGATGATTTACAAAACCAGCTTTTGACAAAAAATATCTGACACATACAATGCACTTCAGTTCCTGTTGTAATTTCTCTGACATTATTTTTTTGTCCTGCTTTCTTAAAACGCGTTTGAAGACAACAAGATCTACACACTACTCTTCAAAATTCTTACAATTTTCTCTGCTGGTTTTTCTCCACTGTGATCGATCTTTTGCTTGGGATTTCCAGTTATGTACATCCATCTCAAGTATTTTCAAATTGCTTTTCAGAAAATCATTAAAACTTTTTCTTGGTTTATGTTGTAGTCTTTTACCTCTATTTATTTCGCCATAAAACAGTTGTTTAGGAAGTCTTTTGTCCTCCATCCTAACCAAGTGTTCAGTCCAGTGGATCTAATTTTGAATAATTTTCATTTCAATATTATTACTATCTGATCGTTCAAGAACCACAGTGTCAAGCGTTAGAGTTCTCCAGTTAATATTAAGTATTCACCGAGTACAACTTTGATGAAACCTTTCCAGTATCTCGAGATGTCTTCTATATGGTGTCCAAGTCTCTGGCCCATATAGCAGTGTAGTGATAAAACATGCTTCATAAACACTTAGCTTTGATCTGACCACACGTTTCTTTAGTTTGCCAAAAGTAGAACTGGCTTTGGCTATTCTGTGATTTATTTCAGCATTAAGCGTACAGTCTATACTCAGCGTACTACCTAGATATACAAAATTGTCTGTGACATTTAACTTCTTACCATCAACCAAGATGTTTGGTTTAACATATGGCATTACTATAGGAGAGGAATACATAACATATTTTCTTGAAGCTGATGGTAAGTCCAAAAGTTTTACAAGCTTCTGATAACTTATCCATAATCACCCGTGTGTCTATTTCTGAAGGTCTGCATTATCTGCATATAAAAATTCAAGAACAAGATTCTGAAAAGTTTTTAACTTTTCATTGAGACGTCTACGGTTAAAAAGTTTACCTGATGTGCAAAACCGAAACTTCACCCCAATATCACAATTGTTAAAAGCATGTACCAGCATCACAGCGAAATATATGGAAAATAATGTAGGAGCAAGTGTATCACATTGTTTTACACCGTTTTCAACTGAAATTGGACGAGACAGAGATCCATTAAAGTTCACTTGGGCTTTCATATTATGGTGTAACCGCTGAAGCAACTCCACAAAACTGGTAGGACAGCCTAAAATTTCCTAAGAATCTTCCAGAATGCATTGCAATTAATGGTATCAAAAGCATTTGCCAGATCGACAAAAACTTGATACAAAGGCATTCGCTGTTCCATACATTTTTTTCAATTATCTGTCGCGCAGAGAATATCATGTCCATTGTGCTGCGGCCAGATTCATAACCACATTGATTCTCTGGGATGACAGAGGGACAAATCCATTTCACCAAACGATTTAACAGCATCTTTGCTACACCCTTTCCCACTGCTTCAAGCAAGCTAATGCCTCTATAATCACGACACTCAGATTTTGAACTCTTTCCTTTATAAATTAGAATCATTATTGCATCTATCCAATCTTGAGGGATAGCATTACCATGCTAAACAGAGAGGATGAATGTATATGGACTGCCTTGCTAATTCTATCACCTCCAAATAGCAATAATTCAACAGGTATCCCATTAAGTCAGGATGCTTTTCCCTTATTAATGTTAATGTTCTTTTGGTCTCATCAATGCTGGGATAAGTCATTATCTCACCAAAAAAATCTTTTTGACGCAGACTATTAATAAATGAACTTCTAACATTATTGCATCAGACATGGCGAGAAATTCCTCAAGATGATATCTGTCAACTGATCAATGCCATGCCTAAAAGGGTCCTAGCATTAAAAGCAACAAAGGGAATGTCAACCAAATATTAGTTATCTGTGATCATATATTTTTGATTTGTTTTATAAAGTGTGTTTATTGAATTAAACTATGAATGTCTATTCTTTTCTGTCATATATACACACACACACATATATATATATATATATATATATATATATATATATATATATATATATACACACACACACAAAAAAAAAAAAACTATGGTAAAAGATAAAATAACCATTTGTTAGGAAGCAAAAAATGTATCAAAACTTATTTTCGTTGTAAATAATAAACGACTGTACATTAGGAAATTATTGCCAAAATTTCTTCAACCCATCATTTCTTCTTTCAGTATTTGTCTACAGCGAGGTCGAAGATGAATCGACCGTTTCTGCAGAATGTTTTTAAAAGACAAACCAGAATACGTAGCGTAGGAGACACAGGTAACCTGATTCATGGTTGTGGACTATGTTAATTTTTCTTTGTCAGGTAAAAGATGAAGAAGTGATTAGATTGATTGATAATGACGACGAAAATCACGCATTTTTACTGACCCATAAACTGACCCTAAGTTCGGGGTGAGCATTGAAAATGTGGAATTCTGACGTAAGATCTAAAAATCAGAGATTGTAGTCGGGATCTTAAATCCTGTTCTCTTTCATTCTTTTGAGGAGAGAAAAAAAAAAAAGATTGCAAATAATGGACTTTTTATTTACTTGAGAAATTTACAATAGGTTTAAACACCAAAATAGTTTAAATGCATGAAAACAAAGAACAAAAATAGATTTGGAGTTGATACGTCTAAAACATTTCACTAAATTTTATATTATATATATTTATTTATTTATTTATTCTGTTAAGTTTTTACTTCCTTTTCTCCCTTTCTCTCTCTATGTCTGGAGTCTAAAAATGTCACTTAACCCTCCACCCCTCCCGTTTAAATTTAACATTTTTATAAAATATATTTCTTCAATTCTTCCTTTTGAGAACCAGATGCTTTCAGTAGTACACACATTTTATTACGTCGCCTGACGAGAACTTTTGGTCCTTACCGACTTATTGTAGGAAACATTAGCATGTTTAGTGTAGCGACTATATAATATCTGTCTATATAAATAAAAATATCATATATATAAAATTGGTTCTTGTCTAGAATTCAAACTTGTGATTTATGTTAAAAATGATAAAAATAAAACTAGCTGATCAATTTACATAATTTTTTAAATATATTTTAGTTTTGTCACGGCTAAGTACATCATGCATTTCTTTTTTTTTTTTATCTACATATATTGAAATAAAAAAATTTTTATCTACATATATTGAAATAAAATTTTTTTTTATCTACATATATTGAAATAAAATTTTTTTTATCTACATATATTGAAATAAAAATTTTTTTATCTACATATATTGAAATAAAAATTTTTTTATCTACATATATTGAAATAAAATTTTTTTTATCTACATATATTCAAATAAAAAATTTTTTTATCTACATATATTGAAATAAAAATTTTTTTATCTACATATATTGAAATAAATTTTTTATTTTATCTACATATATTGAAATAAAATTTTTTTATCTACATATATTGAAATAAAAATTTTTTTATCTACATATATTGAAATAAAAATTTTTTTTATCTACATGTATTGAAATAAATTTTTTATTTTATCTACATATATTGAAATAAAAAATTTTTTTTATCTACATATATTGAAATAAACATTTTTTTTATCTACGTATATTGAAATAAAAAAATTTTTTTATCTACATATATTGAGGGAATTCTGAACAAAAAGTTATTAGTTTTGTAAAATAACCTTCCATGAAGAGGAAATGGGGGGTGGTGGTGTAAAATGATATAATCAAATTGTCAGGATCTCCATTATCATTCACTCATGTAATAAAAAAGTCCGGACCATATTAAGGATCCCTTTATAAGAACATAAATATAATCCCTTTATAACAAGGGTAACATCTGGTTGTTAGCAAGACGCAGGTAAGAAAACAATTACAGAAAAAAAAATGGAGAGAAATACATTATCCGCTAAATAAACAATCCACAGCCGGAGGGGGCGTGGTTACATTGAGCGCTTACATAATATCCTGGAATGGGCGTGGCTACATTAAGCACAGAGGCAACATCCTGGAATAAACGTGGCAGTTAAGGATGCATGGGCGTTCAAAAAGGCTGCATTAACCGGTCCGATTTTGAATTTCAAGAGACGCGATTGAGGAGAGAATCCGAGAATTTGAATTGGCAATTCCCGTGTGTGCGTACTCGAAATCTTTAAGACTCTTACTCATTCTAACCATTCATCGCATACGAACAATAAAAGCCTACCATTATATTTTTTTATACACGTGTGTTCATTGTCTTTTTAAATGGAACAACATCTACCATTCGTCTATCTCTTTTAGACAGGGTTCAAAACAAGTCGCCAAATCTAATAGGATCCTTACTATCGCGAAAATCCACCCTTATATCATTGCTGCAATGTTGCATCCCTACGCCTGTTTTACAAGTACTTGAATAGAATGTACTCTGATGAAATAGCACTTGTGCCTTTTCAACGTACATACTCCCGATTAACTCGACAAGCAGCAAAATCTCGCCCCTTCACTCTTTAGGTCCTTAGATGCCAGAAAACCTCCTATTCTAATAGTTTCTTCCCTCTAACTATAGACTTTGGAATTCCTTCCCTTTCCCTGCTTTCCTGATTGTACTAATATACAAAAGTTTAAATGTAATGTGGACAGACATTTCACTGCTCAACTCCCCACATAGTCCTCTGTAGACATGATCCCGATTAATAGTCTCTTATGTCCAAATGGCAATAGGCTTTGTTTTGGGTGAAAACATTACACGTGTTTATAAAGATAAATATAATCGATTAGTTGTACCTGGTGTTGCCAGGCATTTTTTATTTTGCCTTTTATTAAAATCTAAGACAAATCTAACTTTAATTTTATTACTTTTGACAGCAATAATTATTAGCAAGCTTTATATAACCGATCATTCTTTATTTAACTGGCCTTATCTAATTTAAAAACTTCCAAGGAAGATTATACAGTAGAACTCCGGGTTACTGTGGCCCTAGGATACGTTTTTTTTTCAGGTTACGATGTGGAATACAATGTTTTTCTGGCCCCTGGTTATGGTATTTGCCCCGTCTTATTTGTTATTTATAATGTTATTTGATTATATACATGTGTATTATATACTGAACTATATTTTATTAATAATTTTTAATATGTACTGTATATAATTGTGCTTAGGCTCTGCCATACGGCGATTACATCTTACAATCCTTACCCCCGAACAGATTAATACTGTATCCTGGGGTTCTACTGTACAGAGACAACCCTCTTTTTATCTCTAAAGACAGACCTAAAATTAAGAATTTACATGCTTTTTTTCTTTTAAATCATCTTGCACTTTTATTACTATTGACTCTAAAAAAAAAAAAAAGGCAATTTCTTTGATGCATTACTTAATTTTAATTCTGAATCCTATAAACCTAATCTGACTTAAAATTATGTTCATAAACATTCTAACCAGTCCAAATCATTATTACATATACAGTTCCGACTCTCAGTTGATAAGGCCATTTTCAACCATAATTCACCTTTTTCTCAGTAATGATTTACCTCATTTTAAACACTGATAAAATAACATAACGAAATTTCCCTATCCAAAGTAATAGTCCTAAGAGTATAATCACACATAATAACATAAAAAGAAGAAAAAAAACAAACAGAATAGCCATGAATAACACAATAACATAAGTAAAAAAAAATAGAGTCACTATTTCTTGTAAAAGAGAGACAAACCTCGAATAATCCAACTCATAAATGCTTTTAAGGCAAAAAAAAAAAAGAAAAATATTTGGTTTAATCCTCATTATGATAGTAATGTAAAAATGAATACCCAGAGAGAATTGTTCAAAATTATAGAAAAATCGTTTAAATACACAGACTATTTTAAACAAAAACTCTATAAAACTCTCATACTCCAATGCCTAATTTAGCCCAAACAATAAGAAAATTAAATTTGTCCAGTTAATCCCCTCTTTTTCGTCTCCTAACAATTGTAATTGCCAAAACAGACAGCATTACCCACTGAAGAACAATTGCATGCACAAGATGTAATCTATGCTTGAACAGGCATTAAATTACCATTCCACATTATGAGCATTGATAACGTTGCAATATTAATACACAGACACTTTCTCCATCCTCATCCTAATTAAATACTGAATATCTTAATCAAAACCATAATCCTCCTGACTTATACTAGCAGGAAGGAGGGGGGGGCACAATCCTGCTGGTCGTAAAATATGCTTAAATATATTTTAATTCATACAGATTTCATATTTATTATTACAGAGCCAATTCTCTATTGAATATTATATTGTACCCAATATATAATAGTAATTTCAAAAGATTTAAAAAGAAAAATGACTTGGGTGTTATTTTATTCTATCCACGGGCCATAAAGTGGATAGAGGTGTTGAGTTTCTAGGATTCCAGATGAACATGATTTGAAAATAACAGTTTAAATCCTACCCAAAGCAGGCCAGACAATTAGTTGGCCAAAATACGTGGTGAGACAACAACTATGGAAGGCAGTAATACTGGGGATACAGTTAAGAGATTCAACATTCCTATTCCGTTGTGGTTAATCACGAGAAACACTCGTCTAGCTGAAAACACTATCAATAATTTCCCCCACTCTTTATCTGTGCCTAAACCTAATCGTAGATTCCATGAACAAAGTTTCTTTCTTAGAACTGCACACCTGTGGAATTGTCTTTGGTTTGCCTGCTTTCCAGCTGACTACAATATGTTTGTCTTCAAGTCTAACGTAAACAAGTTTTTGATGAATCGTCCCACTTAAGTTAACAAATTTATTGAATTTCCATTGCTAACGATAACTATATTGTCCATTTGACTACTGTACACTCTTTAACCCTTATCCTCGAGTGGCCTCTGAGCCTTGATAAGTGGTGATGGCTATGTAAAAAAATTCACTTATAGAAAGCTATAGAATGATTTGGCTGAAACATGGTGAAACAACAACAATGAAGATGAGGATAACAGTCTGTAAAAAAAAATGCATACACAAATTATGAAGCTTCATCTCAAGGGATTCCAAAAAATAAAATAATCAAATAATAAACGAATGTTTCAGTTTAAAGCACAATCGCACCATGATACTTGACTTTTTCATTTTAAACTTAAATTTAAGCCATTATTACCGCACAAGCAGTAAGGTCAGGTATATAAAATCAACAATAGGTTCTTTGATATGACAGGGCGTGTTTGAAATGAGTGTCTCTGTTTAGAGCACACCTGAACAACGATATTTGACTTTTGCATTTGAAACTTTAATTCAAACCATAATATATAAAATTAATTTTATAAAATTAACAGTAGGTTCTCTACAGTGCAATGTGGACTAAGTCACTGAAAAATGGTCAATTTCACCGATTTTAATGACAATAAATATATGAGAGTATGAAACATCCGTTGATCATTCAATCTCGGTCAACATCGAGTCTCCCAGCTAGTATTATGTGTGTGTGTGTGTGTGTGTGTGTGTGTATTTATATTATATTATGTATAATATATATGTGTGTGTGTGTATTTATATTATATTATGTATAATATATGTGTGTGTGTGTGTGTATTTATATTATATTATGTATAATATATGTGTGTGTGTATTTATATTATACTAGCGAGGGGTACCCGGCGTTGCCCGGGTGTTTTTTGGGGTATGTGAAAAAAAAACCGAAAATGTGGAAAAAAAAAAACAAAAAACGAAGCCTTCACGACGCGCAGTTGGAAAATAGTAAAGTGTTTAAAAAAATCAAACAGGTGCGCGTTTTTGATTGACGTGACGGCGATAGGTATTCAGCAGTTAGCATTTTGTGCGGTACAGTTTTGAATGAGGTGAATAAATCGGTTTGTTTGTTTTTAAAAACCCGCTCCCTGTTTATTAGGAGGAGCGAAATCAAAGCTACAAACGTTACTTAGCTCTCTTGAGACAACTGGCTTTCGGCCTGTGATTAGAGTCGAGTTTCGCTTTTTTTTATACCGAAAACCAAATGTAACGCGTGCCGATGCGGGAAATGTCGAATAATTAACGTTTGAAAGTCAATAAAATTAAATAGACAGGCGAGCTCCGTGGGTAACTCTGAGATATTACAATTTATAGATGATATAAAAAGTTTTAAGAAGTTGCGAACCGAGCAAGCGCTTCTCTGAAAGAAGCCTTTTGTGGACATCGAGGAAAAGCGTACATACATACATACATACATTTTCGCTTTTATATATATAGATTATCTAATATATAAAACTCACTATGTCTGTGTCCATATTTTCGAACTATCTCCTCCAAAACTAAAAGTTACAGTGCTAGGGGCCTCAAATGATTGGATTTTTTATGGTTCGTTCTTTTATGGATCTTTAGCCGGTTAAGTCAAAATAGTTTTAAGGGGTAAAAAGTGAGTCAAAATTTAAAAAAAAAAAAAAAGTTAAACATTTTGTACATTCATCTTAGTTTATTTTTTATTTTTAATCAGTCTATATGCGTGTCGCATTGATACAGTAGTAACGTCACCAGCCTTGAATGCTACAGTTTTGGTTTCAGTTCTAACTAATGTCACCAAAATATTTTTTTTTACTTTTTTACTTTTGAAATCACGACTCTGTAATAATATATACGAAATCTGGACAAATAAAAATATATTTAAGCATATTTTACATCCGGACAAAACTATGAATATTTGTTGCGGACTCTGCTGTAGCTCGAGATTAACGCAAAAGAAAAAAATTACTATGAATATTTGATGACCATTTCAGAGTTGCCAGATGGACCAAATTTTGCGAATTTGGCTTTTTCTTTTTTAAGTAGTTTGGCTTTCAAAAATTGTATTTTGCCTTTTTAAAAATTTGGCTTTTTTTTTCTGATTAGTTTACAAATATTTATTTGATAGTAATTATTAAAAGAAAATGTTATAATTCTTAAAGAAGTATGGTCTTCAATATTACAAGTAGGTTTTTTAAATTTGTCTTTTTACTATTTTACAAATATATCAATTCGGAAGTAATTTCCACTGCTAACGATTACGACATGTTTCCTTTGACCATTGTACACTTAATTAACCTTTATCCTACTTGATAAGTGGTGACTTCTTTGTAAAAAAACAAAAACAAAAAAAAAAACACTAGTCTAATATATAAAAGGCTATATGTCTGTCTGTCTCCATATTTTCAAACTATCTTTTCTGAAACTAAAAGCCGCAGAGCGGCGCTAGGGGCCTCAAATAATTGAATTTTTCTATGTACCATTCTTTTATGGGTCTTTAGCCGGTCAAAATAGTTTTTAAGGTCAAAATAGTTTTTAAGGGGTCAAATATGGGTAAAAATTGAAAAAAAAAATCGTTGTACATTTTGTACATTCATTTTAGTTTATTTTTAATCAGTTCATATACGTGTCACGTTGGTACAGTGGTAACGTCACCAGCTTCTGGTTTCGATTCTAGCTAATGCCACCCAAATACCTTTTCTTTTTTTTAAATCACGATTCGATAATATATATGAAATCTGGACAAATTAAAATATATTCAAGCATATTTTACGACTGGGCAAAGCCCCCCCCCCTCATGTTTATATTATATACTAGCAGTAAAACTGGCGCTTGACCAGAAATCTCCACCCCCTATGAAAAACAAAAATAAAGAAAAATCTGTATGTAAGGAAAACATTGTAAATAAAAATCAGGTAAATTGATCAAGTAGTTTTATTTTTTTATAAAGAAAATTATTTTTAGTGCATTTCAGTTTTTCCAATGATCCACTCCTTCTCCATGTTACGAATCGTTTTTAAAATCTCGCAAGTGTGAATTCTTTGGAGTTATCTCTCTTGTTAATCCAAACTACTTCCAAGATGGCATCGCAAAATCATCACTCGTAGTTTAACCATAAGATTCGATTTTCTTATTCAAATATAAAACTACTTAATTTACTTTATTTTTGGTATATGCTATTTTTTTTTCATGATTAGTACAGTACGTATATTATACAGCGTTTTGCTTTATTGTTGTTTTTTTCATAGGAGCATGGATTCTGGATAAGCAACTTAAGTTTCATTAGTTTGTTAGAAATATACAATAAAACTTTTGAAATGTGTCGTATACTTTTGTATAGCACTATACTGGTCTTCAAACATAGATATTTCTTTGTCATCTACAATATAAATCTCACCTGTCTGTTTAAATGTACGTATGAATGTATGTATGTATGTTTGTATGCCTGCCTAAAACTTTCAATAGAGGCGACGGATTTTTATGAGATCAGTATTGTTTTAGAACTCGACCCTTCAGACAACAAATATTGTTAAAATTGGCTAAAAACATTAATTCCTTCACCCTTAACTGGGCACTTTTCTACAGGGAGAGGTCGCTTTTTTCGCCGATATTTTCGAAAGTCATCCCCTCTTTTCGATTTACTAGCCTTAATTTAAACCTTTGCTACTTCCAGTTTTGCAATGGACACAACAGCAAAGACGTCACATTTTTTTTTTACATTCTTTTCCTCCTTCGCAGTACAGGTTCAAGCCTGCCTGCCTACAACCACTTTTTTTTTTTTTTTTTGCTCAACACACACCTCCAAACACCCGAGCAACGCCGGGCACCCAGGCTAGTACTGTAATAAGGACGAATATTCGGTTTCAAAAAGATCAATAGTCATCATTCAGAAGAGACAAAATAGCGCCAGTGTCGCCAATTGTGGTCCAGTATGTTTTATGGTAATGACGTGATATCAATGATTAGAGGTTTGTTTAATAGGGTTCCTCATAATTTGACAGGCATTAGATACGGTTATTTGCAAAGCTATAATCAGTTTTAATTCCTTTTTATGCAGGAGAACACATATTGCATGGACACTAACATGTTTCAGAAATTGTTGCCTGCACTTGCATTTGTAAAATGCCACTACAATTTTTTTGCTTCAGCTTTGGTGGTGTAAACAAAAATGCAACAGAAAATATCTAAAAAAAGTTTAGCACCAAAGAAATGCTGCAAATATGCACTCGAGTTTAGCTCGATGAAGGACGGAATATTTATTGCCATCACATCCCGAAAAAGAAACTTGTAGGTTAAAGAATCCGATTACTTGGAAACATTCGACATTATGTAATGTTGCCAAAGTGCAGACATTTTTTTTTTTATATATATATATGATTTCCTTCAAATGCCAACGAATCCCAAGAGTGAAACAAGATTTTTTGGTAGTTTTCACTGCTTGATGTTTGTTGAAGGTAAAAAGATATCTTTGCACAAAAAAGTTTACCCGATCAACAGACTGAAGAGAATCCAATGTACGAAAAAAGAGAAAATGCGATTTGGATTTTTCAGTCAGAAATAGGAAACGCCTGTGTCGGTGATGCAGTTGTTAACGGCGTGAAATGCTGTTGGATTATTGCATTACTGATAGTCTGTTGTTTTTTTTTTTTTTTTTAATAACTTTTTTCATCCACCCCCTCCCCACCCCACCTCAAACAAGGAATATTACCACTTGGAAGTTAAGGGACTACTGTTTTGAGTTGAGTAGCGATATGTTTGTTCACATTACATTTAAACTTCTGTAGGTTAATACAGTCAAGGAAGTAGAAAACAAGGAGGGGATAAAGGCTTTCTGGTATCTACGGACCCCAACAGTAAGGGGGGGGGGCTGCTTGTTGGGTTAGTCTAGGGTACATCATAGAGACACAAGTACTATGAGTTCATCAAGTGCATTCAATTAAGTACTTATGATTCAAAACAGCAATTTAAGTTCCTGTTCCCACACCAAAGTTCTACAGTAAACTCTACCCTCCTTAATGGTTTAGTTCTACTTGCGCAACTACCATTGCTTAAAGGCAGCATGTATTCCGCAGACTTATCTGACAAAAGTCAAGTAAAAATTAACAACAAGTTTATAGAAATAATTGTAAGCGTGAAATTGAAGTAGGCAAGAGAAGGTATACCGAAATCACAAGAAAACGAATTGAGTCACAGAAATTAGGAACTCTCAATTTCTAGACAATTTACAACAATGTCGTAAATATGGTGATCCAACAATTTTCTCGCTATCCTTGACGTTGTTTGCATAACAACTGAGAAAGTTAATCTGCTTGCCAGTCGGTTTGTCTCCAAACTCCAATTTAGACCCAGCAAACCACTTTCTTCCAGATTCCCTTTGTTGATAGAAGCCACATTCAATCTGAAATTCACTCCTTCACATGTTTGTGATATCATAAAAACCTAGACATCTCAAAGGCGTGTAGCCCTGATCTCGCTCCAGCTACACTATTAAAAAATTGCTCTGCTGAGTTTGTCCCAGTTCTTTCCAAACTCTTCAACAAATGCGTTATCGATTCTTGCTTTCCTGATTGCTGGAAAATTGCTTCCAAGTTTTTCACTGGTTTCATTTTACTTCAATTGAAATTCTCAGAAATCAAGAAACCCGACTAGCTACAACCACTATATACAATTTCGCCCACTCTCTATGCCTAAATTTAAGCACAGATTCCATGAACAAAGCTTCTTTTCCAGAACTGCCGGTCTTTGGAATACTGTTCTGCTGGCCTGCTTCCTGGTTGAATACAACATAGTAGCCTTCAAGTCTAATGTAAACAAGTCCTTGTTGAACCGTCCTCATAAATAATCAATTTCTTCCCAATTTACACCATTAACGATTACTAAACTACCATCTGACATTCATTAACCCTTATCCTCGAGTGGCCTTTGGGCCTTGAAGAGTGGTGACTCCCAAGTAAAAAAAAAAAAAAAAGCCCCTTTCTAGGGGCCAACACTTTATACGAAATACATAGATATTCGAATACTCCATTAACATTCATTTCTTTTTATCTCTCAAACTCTGTGTTTATAAAAAAGTTACAAACATAATTTTCCTCTCCCCAACTGACCATTTTAAATATCTTATAGTATATCTTCTTTTTGGTCTCTTGGTCTTACTGGATTCCAGGACAAGAATTTATCTAGTCTGGTGGAGTATACAGCTTCGTGTTGTTACTTGAGGTAAAATCACTTTAAGAAGGTGCACCATTCCCAGTAAAAGCCAGTGTTGGGTAGCTATACAAAAAATATTTTATTTGGACAGTGAATACTATGTGATTTTGAATATTTAGTCAGGGTTTACTTTTAGGGAAAAATATCCTCATGTCAGGCTGTCCTTACAAACTCATGTACTGAGAGACCTAAGACACTCAAGGATAGTATCTAGTAGGAGGTAAAACCACTTTAATCAGTGCTTGACTTGTCAGTCAAGTTTCAGTCATAAGTGTCCAACAGTCTTTCTTTTATCGTTGTTTAATGATAAGCACACAACCTGATCAGTGAAGGTTGAGGACATGCGTTGCATGGAGAGAAATGATATGGATATGATAAGATGGTTGTTACAAAGGTAATAATATAAATTTTATGTCTCATTTTTTTTGTTTCATTTTACTTCAGTCGAAGTTTTCAAAAATCACGGAACCCCTTCCTGGTACTAACACTTAATCTCTATAGGTTGGTTGGTTGTTTTTGTTTTACGGCATATCAACCCTTTTCGGGTTATTTAATGCCGAATCTAAAGATTTTGAAGAAAATTTTTTTTAATAGAGTATATTTGTTGTTTTCACGTCAGTTTCTATTTAACTCATAGTTGGGACCCTAATAGATACTACCACTCCGGGTCAGAGTGGACCTGGGAGCAATGGTAATTAAAGGGTGGCTCCACACTCCCCAAAGCCCACAAGCTGGGGCCTCACCACTGGATATAGTTTAAGGTCATATCCAGGACCCCCATTGAGGGACTTTTACCCTCTGCAGGGGGGCAGTCGGCGTATTCTAATGCCCCACCGACAGGGCCGATCTCTACAGGAGATGAATAGATATTCGAATATTCCATTAATGTTCTCTTAATTCTCAAACAATGAGTTAGTAAATAAAATGAGAACATCATTTTTCCCTCATCAATTGGCCATTTAAATAAGTTATAGTATTTTTTTTACAAGGGAATAACCACTTTTTAAGGTCCAGAGGCCACTCGAGGATAAGAGTTAAAGAGTGTACAGTGGTCAAAGGGACAATATCATAGTAATCGTTAGAAGTGTAAATTTGGTAAATTGGATTACTTAAGGTGAACGGCTCATCAAGAACTTGTTTACATTGGACTTGAAGATGGCCATAGTGCAGTCAGCTGGAAAGCAGGTAAATGGAAGAGAGTTCCAAAGGTGTGTAGTTCTAAGAAGAAAGAAGTTTTGTTCATGGAATCTACGTTTAGGTTTACTTTTCTTTTTGGTCTCTTGGTCTTACTGAATTCCAGAACAAGAATTCATCTAGTCTGGTAGAATATCCAGCTTTATGAAATTACTTGAGATAACATCCCTTTGAAAAGCCAGTGTAGATTAGACATACTGAAAAGATCTTATTTGGGCCATGAATACTATGTGATTTTTTAATATTTAGTCAAGAGTTTACTTGTAGAGAAAAGTATCCTAATGCCAGGTTGTCCTAACAAATTCATGTACTGAGAGACCTAAGACACTCGAGGATAGTATCTAGTAGGCATTCAAGTTCTCTCCAAGCTCTAGGTTTAATAATAAAAATGCCAAGCACTACAGACGATGAAACAAAAAAATTAAAAAAAACAACTTTTATTCACTCCAAACAAAACATTACCACCGCGACAATAAGCGCCTACTGTGATTAGGTCAAGATTTATAGGAGCATTCTAAATGAGGAGTTATGCATCAAGATGTTTGTTTGCATTACATTAAAAATTCTGCATGTTTGTATAGACGAGAAAACAGGGAGCAAATTTCAAAGGTAGCAGTTCAAAGACAAAGAAACTATTAGTGTAGAAAATTTTCTGGCATCTGAGAACCTCTACAGTGAAGGGGTGTGATTTTTCTGCTAATCGGGTTTGTCAGCCGTATTTATATTGAACGAGTAGAAATACAGTAAATCCATTCCGTAGAATGTAATTATTTTCAAATCTAAATAAGACCAACTGACCCATCTGTCCATCGCCATATCGACAAATCTTCTCACAGAAATGTGAAGACACATCTATAAAAGAAGACCTGGTAGAATCAAAGCAAATTAAGACAAAATTCTAAGTAATCTATATCTGTTACTAATTACTGAAATTCTGTGGAAGCAGATATGGACGGAGGACGAAACGGGGGAGAAAATGCATATGCAGAGAGTACATGATATGAAATAGTGTGTGCGTATCGTTGTTTTTTTAGGGTTTTGTATTACACAAATTTGTTTTTAGATGGGAAGAAGGGGGTGAAAAGTAATGCCTAAGAATGTCGGAGAGATAACCGACTTGTCTAGTATTGCCTGAATTGTAGGTAAAAAAGAATCCAACAGTAACGACGAGCATTCTTCAGATGTGTCCTTCAACTTGCATGCGTAGAGATGAAAATATTTCAGACGCATGATGACCGACAGAGGAAAGAAGTGAGCCTTTTAGTGATGCATGCTTGGACACATTTAAAACCACGACACGAGTAAAATCTATTGACATAATCTATAGCATAAATCTCACCTGTCTGTTTAAATGTATGTATGTATGTATGTTTGTATGTCTGCCTAAAATTTTTGACAGAGGCGACGAGTTTTCACGAGATTGGTATCGTTTTAGAGCTCGATCCTTCGGACGACATATTGAAAAATTGGCTAAAAAAACATTAATTCCTTCACCCTAAACTGGCCACTTTTCTATAGGGATGGGTCGCTTTTTTACCGATATTTTCGAAAGTCATCCCCTCTTTTTGATTGACTAGCCTCAATTTAAACTTTCGCCACTTCCGGTTTGGCAATAGACGCAATGGCAAAGACGTCAGTTTCTTTTTTTTTTTACGTTCTTTTTCTCCATCGCGATACGGGTTCGAGCCCGCCTGCCTGTCTACTACCACTTTTTTTTATTCCTCAACACACCTCCAAACACCCAGGCAATGCCGGACACCCAGACTTGTGTTAGATACTCTGAACAGAAAAGAGCATTAGAGCTTTAAGTCACAAAAGTTCATCCCCCCCAAAAAATAGATCATAAACGCATGGATAAAATAACGCTCTGATAGTGAATTGTATCTGTAGGTTGAGAGTTCAATTAGTGGAGAAGAAACCAAAAGAATTTTCTTTTAAATAAACAAACTGCTATTACTTGTCTGAAAGTATGGAATGAGAACAGTTTATCCATGCAGATTCAGTTTCCAGAAAAAAACTTGTTAAAAACGTCACATTTATCGATTTACAATATTATAAAATAAGTGTAGGGGTAAGGGGGCATCGTCACTGGGTGCTACTGTAATGAGATTTTGTACTCTCGTCTTCCACATGGTAGGAAATTCAGAAACAAAATTGTCTCTAAGGTCTAACTTTCAAAGCACACGGACATCTGTCTGCTACTGTTTCAGAGCGTACTTTCTGAACCCTAACGATTTTGCCTGTTAAGTCATATTTCTGACAGTCAACTAACTGACCATAGTTAAACACTCAAGTGACTTCTTTTTTTTCTTTTTTTACAAGCGGCACATCGCTATCATTGTAACTAAGTAATTTTTAGCTTTCAATTTTCACGCACACTTTATTTTTCCACTCTTGATTACCCAAAACAAGTCATTGCCACTTGGACGTGAAAGGCTACTATTTAGAACCATATATACAGGGGCACTATGTAGGGAGTTGAGTTATAAGATGTCTGTTCACATTACATTTAAATTTCTGCATGTTGGTACAGTGAGTGAAGCAGGAAATGGGGAGGGAATTAAAAAGTCTAGCAGTCCAAAGAAAGAAAGTATTAGAGTAGGTTTTCCAGTATCTAGGGACCTCTACAATGAAGGTATGAGATTTTACTGCTAGACGGTTTTGTCACGGAGTAAGTATGTCGAGGAGGTACAAGTGCACATTCCATTAACCCTTTATGACCAGGCTGAACTAATTCATTCAGTCGTAAATAATTGAATATAACGGCATAAATAAAGTGTGAATGAATTCAAATACGCCTTGTACGTATTAGTTCAGTATCTGGGTAGATGCTAGATACCTCTAGATTGCACTGTCCATTGCTTACATTCAGTATGTCGCCATCTGTCTCAAAGTGTAGAGAATTTCGTTTGTTGTCATAAACACACTTTTTTTCAAGCACTATGGATAATAATCAAGGTAAGTTTATGAAATGCAAAAATTCTCAGTGGTAGTTTAACTATTGAACTTCATAATAAAAGATCATTATAGTGAAAACGTCTTAAAATCATAGTATCATTACCGTTTAACTAAAATTAACAAAAATATGTTTTAATCATCTACATCATAATTCAGGTCAGCAAAGGTTAAAGTATTTATTCTCTAACAAAAAATATGCAGTTCCTGCATTATTATGGAACAATTATTATGGAACAATTATTATTCTTGTTTATGATTCTTTTCTCCTTTGTGTATCGTCATCTATAATATAAATCTCACCTTTCTGTTTAAATGTATGTATGTCTGCCTAAAACTTTCGACAGAGGCGACGGATTTTCATGAGATCGGTATCATTTTGAAGCTCGACCCTTCACACGAAAAATATCGAAATATTGGCTAAATACATCAATTCCTTCATCCTCAACTGGGCAGTTTTCTACAAGAAGGGGTCACTTTTTTCGCTGATAGTTTTGAAAGTCATCGCCTCTTTTTGATTTACTAGCCTTAATTTAAACTTTCACCACTTCCGGTTTGGCGATGGACGCAACGGCAAAAACGTCAATTTTTTTCACATTCTTTTCCTCCTTTGCAGTATGGGTTCAAACCTGCCTGCCTATTACCACTTTTCCTTTTTTTTTTTTTTTTGCTCAACACACACTTCCAGGCAACGCCGGACACCCAGGCTAGTGTCTAGTAAATGACACTGGATCAAGATGTTGCTTGAATCTAGATTTCCACATAATAGCGAACGGGACTTACAAAAAGCTAAAAGTCAACCAATTGCCTTAAACTCATACAGCCAAATAGATCAAAGGTTACAAATCTTCAACAAACACTAGTTATCATAAAATGATGAGCGAACTTATGACGGAAACCGACTAAAATTGAGTGACAGGATGTCTCCTTTCAACGGCAGGCACAGCATACAAGTCAGCCGCACTTCACTTTGACTGGCATGGGCAGCAGTCATCAGCAGGAACAATGAGCAATTCATTGTTCATATCAACTTTACTCTAATATCTTTAATCATTCTTTTACGTCTAATTTTTGACAACAAACATAAATGTTAAGTATTAAATTGTTTCCTAATATTTTCCTTTGCATGTGCCATATTTGCTCACATATTAATAAAGATACATGAACAAAGGTTGCCGCGTGCTAAGAGAATGAAATATTCTAAACATGTGGGCAGCCAACATGTAAACATGATCCAGGATTGCCAGACGATAAGAAATATTTGATGCCAAATTTTTCAGAGAAAAAGCCAAATTGAAACCTGAAACCACACTTTTTTAGAAACAAAAGTAAAAAAAATAAAAAATAAAAAAAATTGGCCAAATAAATTTTTTTTATTAATGCTATATAAATAATAATAATAATAAAAAAAATGTTTATATTGAAGATTTTAACTCTGGGCTGTATTGAAGATGTTGGCTTCCAAATATTTGTGCTTTTTAAAATTAATTTTGTATTGTTTTCACAGCAGTGAATTTAAGACATTCCTTATGGAATTGAAATCATGAACTTTTTATATATGACTTAGGAGGAAATCAAATTTGTTTTTTTTTTTTTAGAAAAATACATTTGTGCTAAGGAACATTAAAGCATACTGGACGACTTTAAAGAATATTTGAAAATGTTATATTTAAATAATTGTTGATAAATTTTTACATAATAGCTCTTAGCTAAATCCCGCTCTCCAAAAATAAGATTATTTTTAGGCAATTATGTGTTGCACAAAAAAAAAAAAAAAATCAGAATTTAGAGTGGCGGATTAGTTTTGCATATAAATCTAATGTAAACTTATCATTCATGTTGAACCGATCGTTCATCCAAATAAAATTTTAAGAGTATAAAACTCAATTTCTTTTAGCTGGGAGATATTTTTTTTTTTGTGTGTATGTGTTTGTTTTTTAAGTGGGAGAGGAGGGTTTAAAAAAACTCCACCAGCGTTACTACAAATTCTTAGTCCAGGTGGCAACAGTTCCCACAAATCCCTACTTTAATTTTATCCTTAACCTTTAGTTTAGGTGCCCCCCACCCACCCAATACTTTACATCTCAGAACTAGAATTACATTTCATTCAAACACTAAGCGGAAAGTGAGAGATCATGTTACATTGAATTTATTTGAAACTGATCCCTCAATATAAATTCTAAAATATTTTTTTTTAATTTACCCAACTTTTTTTTTTGCAGTGTTCATACAAGTGTTAAGATGATTAATCGGAACCAGAAATCAGAAAAATCGGAACTTTTTTTTGGGGGGGGGGGTATCAGAATTGGAAAAAAAAAAGTTTTATTTCAGATTCTAAAAACGATTCTTTAAAAATTTTTTTTCTTTCTTGACAATTAAAAATTAAACAAGCACGATGCATTTATTTAGATTTTTGTATTTACAACATAAGACTAAGGGTCACAGGACGATAGGTTAGGAATCCTATTCCCAAATTTAGCATAGACCTCAAAGTTTAATGCAATTTTTTAGTAGTAAATTCATTTGCTTACGCTCTTATCAAATCTTAAAATGTCCACATTTCTTTTTATGCTTATTTGCTAAACTTCTATATGAGTCTTTCATAGAGTTCATCGTTAATATTATAAGACTGATAATATTGGAACAAGTTTTAGTTGTTATTTTGCTGATATTGCTTTAACTTTGCTCGTTGTCTGATTTTTGAAATAATGTTTTATTATACTTTTTCAGTTTTGGCACAAGTTAAAAGTATAGATGAAAATCTCATTATGAGTTTATCAAATTATTGAATACATAAAGAGAAACAATTTAGAACTGCGTCAAATTAAAAAAAGTAGTTATATCTACATTTAAAAGTACCAAAAGCATGAGATACTATTTTTTTTTGTTTAGGTGATTATGCATGACCATATTGAAAAAAAAACCAATTATTTTAGAATTTAGATAAAAACAGATATTAAGTATCTGCTTAAAAAAGTTTCACTGCCTTTTAAAGTTTAAAAAAAAAAATAGGAGATAAATTCTTCTATAATTGTAAAGTAAAAGGAGTAATTATTAGGGCTATGTATGACAACAGCATAATCTTTTCATTGCTTTGACTCTCGAGTATATATCAGACACAGTTAGACTCAAATAATCAACAGATAACCATATCACTCCATATAAAAGCAGATAAGATATCAACGGATACATACTCAAGAGTCAAAACAATGAAAAGAATATGCTGTTGTCATAGCCCTAGTAATTACGTAGGTTTGTATAAATTTGGATTTGGAGAAATGATTTGGATCATGGTTAAAAGATACAATATTAATCTATAAGAAGATACAATTAGGTAAGATTAAGAGGTATAAGAGAGTTAAAATAATGTCTATAAGGCAAAAGAGATAAAGGCAGTATTCTTGGAGTTAAAATAACAAGCCGAGCAAGTAGGGGCTCCCCTCCACGAGTGAATGAGTTGGGGGCAATTATAACCCTATAATGCAAATTAAAAAAAAAAATCCAAGGTCTGGTTATTTCAGAAAAATGTGAACAAGCATATGGACGAACACTTTGGGAGCAATTTTATCCCCATAATGCTCCCTGGGGGGGGGGGGACAACCAGAGTTATCCCGGAAAATCTGTTCTGGCAAAAATTTACTTTCACCATAACTAATGTTTGTGTAAAAAAAAAAAAAAAAAAAAAAAAAAAAAATCGAAGGCATGGTCATTAAGTGTGAACAAATGAGTGAGTGAACGGGAACGAGAGTGAATTACTAGATCTAATTCGTCCTTTATCGGAGGACCAACAATCTAGCAGGAATTTTTACTGCTATTTTGGACAGCAGGTTTTAATTTCAGACATTCAAAACGTTAAAAAATAGATTTCTTGGAAAATTGAGAGTGGGAGATCAGTTTCACACATGAATTTCATGTAAAATGAGCTCCTATTTCCAAGACATTCTAGCGTTTTAGAGCAATTAATCTCTTTTTTTTCTATTGGAGATAAATTTTGTGTATTTTGAAGAGTGGCTACTTAAGAAATTACGCATAGTTTTACAACCTTAGGGTTAGTAGTAAAAAAAAATTAGTGAACATCACTAAAACGTTCAAATGGGTCAGAATGATGATCATTTGATGTTAAATTTATATACGAAACTGATCTCTCACTCTAAATTCTAAAATATTTTTCTTTCTGTCAATGTAATCATCTAAAAATTAAAATCTAGTTTTTTGCAGCAGGAAGTATTTTGCTTACGGTGTTAATCTACAAATTTACTATTATTATTATTATTATTATTATTATTATTATTATCCATATCAATTCAATAATCGACCAAATCTTTATAATTAGGATAAAAAATATGAACATTCTTTGATAAAAGGAAGGCACAGAATAGTTTTTAAAAAGTCCCCTTCTCATGTTAAGAATGGTTTTCTGAATAGTAATATTATCGAGAAACTCATTCTTACCATGGGAGAGGATGTTGTTAAATATTCTGTTCCTACATCGTTTTTATTTTTTGCATACTAATCATCAACTATTTTTAGTTGCTTATGAAAAAAAAAAAATTCAAATAATATTTTGTACACTAATAGTAAATTAATATAAATTGCCTTTTTTTAAAAGAAAAAAATATTTAGTTATCTCACAATTTTCAATAAATTACAAGGAAAATATTTGAGAAAAATATTTAGAATAATCTATACATATAAAATATACACCACTCATGTGTGCATTTTGTACATTTACAAAAATATATGGATTTATTTAAGGATTTATGTAACAACTTACAGATTAAATGGTAATGTAGGAACTGCTGAATGCATTATGATTAAAGTCCGGTGTGAGTAACTCGTTTATCTCCCAAACTGTCATGGCCGATTTTCTTCACCTTCAGTGAAAGAAAAAACTTTTAGGCTTTGTCAAACACTATTACATACAAGTCTAGTTGAATAATGACGGCATAATATTCACAACACTGAAATACCAAAACTGGATAATATATAGTTATAAAGTGTTTTATTAAAAAAACATAAAACAACTTTATTTTTAAGATCAAAATCGTTGCTCATTGTTCATCCCTATTTTCTTTTATCTCTCACTAGTTCCTACTCCCACTTAGAGATTGATATGCTTGCTATCAGGTTTTTTAAACAATCCTGAAAACAATGAGGTTACACTTAGAATGCGTTGGGGAGAGGGGAGGGGCTTTACTAATCTGCCTCCCCCCCCCTTTGTAATTTGTATTACTTTATATTACGTGCTATTTTTTAAATAAAAAATTAATAAAAAAAAAAAACATTAAATATATTTTAAGTAGGATTAGGCCCATAAAGTGAATGTGGTATTCAGGTGATTAATGAATTCAGAGTAAACTTAGAAAAATTGTAAGAAAAATGTGACAGGATTATCGAATCCCCTTCCAAACAATTTTGGCCTCGTTGTTTTCAATTTATTGTAAATGTTTATTGCAAATAAAAAGACTGACATTTTAAGTATACACCGTTTGAGTTAGATTTTATTAGAACAGTTAAAATATATGGAAATTGAAATCAAAATGAGAAGATGTCTATCGAAAAGTTAGTAACAAATATTTAATTAGGAGTTAACTTTGAAATAATTACTCTTTACAAATGTAATTTAGAGCTAATTACCAATTATTTCTTACTTTGAAACAAAATAATTCAATCTCTTGAGAATGTCTTCTATGTTATACTGTCACGAGTTAATAACATAATTAGAGCGCCTACATTTGATTAGATGGTATTTCAAACTGGTCGATTAATATTTGACCTTCAATGAATAATGGAGAAAGTCTATGTGTTTAGCAGGGACGTGTAGAGGCGGGATACTAGGAGTATCAAGCACCTGCCCCTTTTACTCCTGTTTTAAAAGTGCCCTTTTCAGAGGAATATGTTATAGGCCTGTGCCTCACCATTACTATATTTTTGCCGTTTTTTTTAAATTTTTTTACTTGAGCACCTGCCCTAAAAAAAATTATTGGCACGTCACTGGTGTTTAGCTTTTCATACTACACATTGGCTTTCTCTGACTTAGCTAAAAAAAAACAAAAACCCCCCAAAAAAACTGCTAAATCAAGATTTTGTTTAAGAGTTGTTACAAATATCATTTACTGCACTGTTACAACAGCTTACAAATATTTAATGGTAACGTTTTCTTTAATAATTTTTACCAAACACATTTTTATGTAAAATCATTGGAAAAATAGCTACACATTAAATAAAACTTTTGAAGCCTAAATTGCTTCAAAAATGCTTATTTGTAACATTTTCTCTAATTATTATTATTTTTTTATATAAAAGAGTCACCACTTATCAAGACCCATAGGCCACGCGAGGATAAGGGTACAGTGGTCAAACGGAACATGTAGTAATTGTTAGCGGTGGAAATCATTACTTCGTAATTGATATGTTTATAAAATCGTAAATAAAAAGATAAAATTAAAAAAGGCTTACATAATATTGAAGACCAAACTTCTTTAAAAATTATAACATTTTCTTTTTATAATTACTATCAAATAAATACTTTTGTAAAATCAAAAAAAGCCAAATTTTTAAAAAGGCAAAATGCAATTTTTGAAAGCCTAACTACTTAAAAAAAGAAAAAGCCAAATTCGCAAAATTTGATCCATCTAGCAACCCTGAAATGGTCATCAAATATTCATAGTAATTTTTTTTTTTTCTTTTGCATTAATCCCGAGTTACCGCAGAGTCTGCAACAAATATTCATATTAATAAATGCTTTTAATATTAGATAGTATTTCAGTCATTCTGTATTATACTACGTTTTTGTTGATGCCAATATTACAAAACAAAGGCGTTTTTAATCTGCGGGGCTGGGGATAAACAAAGAATACCACAAGCGGAAAAAAATCATGTAAGAATCTCATTTTTCACTTTGTGATATTCTTTATTTAATCAAAGTCCTGCAAAGTAAATAAATCCTTTGTTTAGTAAAATTAGATCAACAAATGAACGCAGCATGAGGCACACCATAATAATTATCATTTCTCAATTTCAGGAATCCTAAAATTACATAGAGATTTGTATAGTTACATCTAAACATTGATGTAGCAATTTGTGGCAGTTAGAACCCCCAGAATCATAACATATACTTTTCTAACATACTTTTGCTGATACATTTTTCGTTATAGCATCGTGTTTGTTTCGATTATTATCGGCCTGCAAGGTTACAACATGAATCTATCAAAAGAAGTCATTTTTATCTTTGGGGTTTATCATATTATATTACTAATTAATTGCTGGGAAAACAACTAAGGAACAATAAAGAATTCTTTAACATAAAAAAATCTGCTCCTTGGTGTTGATACAATACTTATATCAATTTCTATCTCTACCTTGCTTTGAACTAATGTTGAATACCTTTTGTCAACTTTTTTGTTGAGTGTGTGTTTTGAACCAAAAAGCAGAAAATGTTTGTCGAAGCGAAGCGTAAGAGGCAGAATTCAAAGCTGTGTAACTCAAGAACATTTGCGTTGATAGATAACATTTAATTTTCATTAATATAATTGTCTTATTAGAATTGTACATGATCTCTAAAATGTTTTTTATTGTCCACCTATTTTTTCGCTCTCTCTCTACATTATATATATATATATATATATATATATATATATATATATATATATATATATATATATGGAAATGTATAAAAAAGAATACGAAAAGTATAAACGCTTATACTTTTCTTTATTCGTTTTCAATTGGTGACGTGCAGGAATACAAAATATTATAAAAAAAATTAAAATATTTTTTTTACAAGTACATAATTTCGACCGATCCTTCAGTCTTCGTCGGTGTAGTGAAAGTGATCTCTCTCTTACTCTCTCTCTCTCTATATATATATATATATATATATATATATATATATATATATATATATATATATATATATATATGCAGCATTTTTTTCTCTTATGCATATTTCATTGAACAGCAGGGATAATTCTTGTTTGTTTCTTTTGCGATCCACTTTCTCCATTTAGCAGGCCAATGTTCGAACGTTCTGTTTTGAGTGTAAAAAGAAATTTTCCATAGTCTTCGACTTCCATGAGTCGTCTTCAAGGAAGCGATGGATTAAAAATTTCATTAGGTGAATTTATTGAAAAGTCGATTAAAATCATTAAAAGCAGTTAATTATGCATTCCCCACCATATTGAACCTGATTGATGGTCAGTTTGTTTATGCGAATAAGTGGGGTGTCAATGATTTGGGAATTTAAAAACATTAATAAAAAAGACCGTCATTTTAACCATCTCACATTGTAACCTGTGCCTTCCAATAACATCAATAAATCTGTGAACCGTAAAACGTGTGTTGTTATCTTAATAAGATTTTGCTGCAAATCCACACGTGTGTTCCTATTAAGTAACTTGGTATTATGCAGCAACTTTAACTTATGTGGTTGCCTTGTGTTTATGACCAGACACTTGCCATAACAACAAGCTGCGCGTGCGTGGTCCCCCTATGGTGCTGCATGTGAGATGATGCCACAAAAAATAGTGAATAAATGATGAATGTGAGAAGTGCGAAGGGCCAACGTTGCCTTCACATTTTTGCCAACTTTAAGAAAAATCTATTGAATGGGGCAAAAGTTATGAAGTAAAAAGTGTCATCTTTTTCAATTTTGGGGCATTTGTGACCCCTTTTGAGCTCCTGGAAACGCCGAGTCCCAGTGAAAATGGACAAACGGTGTAGTTTCACGCCTTAAGACATGTATATTTGAATTCAGTACCATGGAAAACCACTATATAGACATACATAGTAAGTTTGAGTAATATGAAAAAAAGCTCCAAAAATACATGTTTTTTTAGCCCTAAAAGTCCTAGAGGGATACGAACCAGAATTTTGCCAGGGTCATCCATACTAAATTTATATTAAGAACAATGCCCTTCACATTTTGGCCAAGTTTCAGGAAAATCTAATGGATGGATCAAATGCTATGGGGCAAAAAGTGTTATTTTGGGGCATTTTTGACCTCTTTTCAGCCTCTGTGGACGCTGAATCCCAGTGTAAATGGACAACAGTGCAGTTTCAGGCCTTAACACATGTATATTTGAGCTAATCACCGTAAAAAAGCACTATATAGTCAGACATATTAAGTTTTTGTTGAGAAATATGAAAAAAGAACCACAAAAACGTGTGTTTTTAGCACTGAAAGCCCCCGGGGACGCGAACAAGAATTTTGCCAGGGTCACCCATACTGGATTTATATTAAGAACAATGGGCTCCACATTTTGGCCAAGTTTCAGAAAAATCTAATGGCTGGATCAAAAGTTATGGGTAAAACGTGTCATTTTTGGCTATTTGGGGCATTTTTTACCTCTTTTGAGCCCTTGGGGACACAACGGGAATTTTCGCAAAAAAACTTTTTTTTACTGTGCACATCTATTTAATGAAATACAATTTGTGGCAAAATTTCAGGAAAAACTCAGGGATGATTATCTGGCAATTGTCCAGAATAACAGACGCACGGACGGATGCCACTGAAAACATAGGTTCCTCTCCAATAAATCGGGGACCAACAACAACTGGCTGTGAGGTACACTAGTTATTATTTGGTGGTTTTTAATATCTGAACGATTCTAATTTCCAACTGCATTGATTCGATCTGATCAATTATCAATGCGTGATGGAGTGATTAATGCGTGGGGGGTGAGGAATATGTCCTTATATGGAACATAAATTAAAGACACATGGAAAACAGATTAAGTTTATCCTCTCATGACAAAATGGCAGATATTAGTTTCCTTTTCTTTTAAAATGATTTTTAACTTGATGAGATTCTTTGCATTCTCTTCATTTGGATCTCATAAAAAACAGAGTCAACCACTTAAGAGATTTTATTTTAATTACAATAGAAAAAAAATAGAAAAACAGGACATTCGTTTAGACTTGTTGTTTGTTTGTAGATGACTTATTACATATTAATATTGGCAGAAATATTAACATGTTTATGAAAATCGTTAAGTGCATCGGTTAATTAGTATGATTGATGGTTCGGTTTGGTTGTTTTGTTTTATGGCATATCAACCCTTTTTCGGGTTATTTAATGCCGAATTCAGTTATTTTGGAAGCAGTTTTTATTTTTCAAGTTCTTTATATCTTCAAATATTTATTTGTAGAGTTTGGTTTGGTTGTTTTGTTTTACGGCATATCAGCCCTTTTTCAGGTTATTTAATGCCGAATCCAGTTATTTTGAAAATAGTATTCATGTTGCATCCAATGTTATTTTGTATAAAGTTTATATTCTTCAAGCTCTTTGTATCTTCAATCGCTAGTTTGTAGCGTTTGGTTTGGTTGTTTTATAGTGGATTTTATTGTTATTGTTCCCTGCCTTACAGAACATGAATGAGTTTTGCGATTGGAGAGGGAAAAGGGTTACAGTATTAATGATTAGTACATTTTAAGTTAGGAAACCAGTCAGGAAATGAGGGAGAAAGAAAGAGAAAGGGGAAATGGGAAGAAGGAAAAGGGGTAAAGATGGATCGTTTTTGTTTTTCTCGTTTTGCAGAACATAAGTTTTGTAAAAGTAGAAAAACAAAAGGCATCAATGTTTAGTGCATTCCATCCCAGGATTGGTTGGTTGGTTGTTTTACGCCATATCAACCCTTTTCGGGTTATTTAATGCCGAATCCAAAGATTTTGAAGAAAATTTTTTTAATAGAATATATTTGTTGTTTTCACGTCGGTTTCTATTTAACCCATACTTGGGACCCTAACAGGTACTACCACTCCGGGTCAGAGTGGACCTGGGAGCAATGGTAATTAAAGGGTGGCTCCACAATCCCACAAGCTTGGGCCTCACCACTGGATATAGTTTATGGTCATATCCAGGACCCCCATTGAGGGGCTTTTACCCTCTGCAGGGGGGCAGTCGGCGTATTCTAATGCCCCACCGACAGGGCCTTCATCCCAGGAAGTCAATATCTTTGGACAGCCTGATCTGATACTATCAGATGCTTGATGGGGTTCTACACAGTGTTATAGTTCCATATACAAGGTGCTTGATTAAGTTGGTCATGTAAGATAGGAAATATTTTAATTAATATAATCAATTGCTGAATGGACAAAGTTGTTTGTTTGTTGTTTTTGACCAAGTGATTCGATCAGAAACATAGGCTAACAAGTTATAATACAAATAACAGATATTAATTCAAATACTTTGAAAAACATATACAGAAACAACAATAAGCAAACGTGCACTTTGAAATCTGTGCGAAAATGAGGAAAAATCATCAGCTTTGAATTTTTGAGATATGGGATGATTGTATTATTTCAATTAATCGGACTAGTGCTTCAAGCTAAATTTATTGTTGAATACGGTTAAATTTGTGTTCAATTTTGCATTAAATATGCATACCTATTAGATTTTTTGTGTCGGAGATGTGATCTGTTGGGATATCTCCAACAGACAACGTAATATATAGTATTTAAATAAAATGATTTATATTAGCTTTGTAGAAACTATGCTTGAACATATTGTTTCCCCCCCCCCCAACTGAACAGTGACTAATATGTATATTATCTTTTAATTAATTTATTTATATATTGTATTATTATTTTAAATTTATATACTAGTGAAATAGTAACTAGATTTTGCATACATTTCTTATTGGGGAAGTGCTATTTTCCACTACAGAGTCATGAATTTAATAGCTGTCCTGTTTTTAAAATCTCTAAAACAGCTACATGGTATACAACTGATGATTTACCTTTTCTGTTTAACAATTTAAGTTTATTTTTTTTAACCATTATATAGTTGAATACTGTGTTTTTTTTTTAATAAAAAAGTATAAATAAAAGCTCTGTTATTTTTAACAATGTTTATATATACATGTTTTTTTTTTTTTTATTACTGTTTTATGTTTAGTTACACATGTTTCAGCTGCCGAACCATATCTACGATCCAGCAACCTCGTCAGACCTTACAGAAAGGTTTACAGGTTTTCTGTAAGGTCTGACAAGGTTGCTGGATCGTAAATATGGTTCGGCAACTGAAACATGTGTAACTAAACAGATAAAACGGTAATAAAAAAATAAAAAACATATTTACTCTGCAATAGTATTGAGCACTCTTCAGGTTTTTACTAATTACCATTTTTGCTATATATCTATATATATATAGTAAAAATGGTAATTAATAAAACCTGAAGAAAGTGCTCAATACTGTTGTAGAGCAAATATGTGTTTTATCTTTATTACCGTTTTTTTTTCTGTTCAGTTACATTTTTGTTTCAGCTATGCGACCGTTTTTGGCAGTTATGTAGCCTCCTTTTCTGTAAAGTCTGAGGAGGCTGCATAACGGCCAAAAAACGGTCACGTAGCTGAAACAAAAATGTAACTGAACAGAAAAAAAACGGTAATAAAAAATTAAAAAAAAATATATATATATATATATATATATATATATATATATATATATATACATACACACAACACTATTTTGCATGTAAATATTCTCCAAATTAGCACTGTTAGTATTATTCTTGCTAAATTGCATGACAAAGTCACCAAATTTATGTCCTTGCAAGTTTATATATATATATATATATATATATATATATATATATATATATATATATATATATATATATAATATAAAGCTGAACGTCTGTGTGTGTGTCTGGTCACGAATAGGCTCCTATATGGTTGACTATTATAGAAAACTGATCACGTATAATGATAGAAGATGTATCGAGACACAGGAATGGGTATGTTTGATCTGGCATAATGATGATTCATTAAAATTGTGGGGTCTGCATTCGCGCCTGGTCCACAAAGTATGGAAATAAAAAATTTAAAAATTAAAAAAAAAAAAGAAAACGTTTACAAGTGTTTTTGATATAGATGTACATAATACTTTGATAAGTATGTTTTAACTTAAATAGGGATGGTATAATAAAATTGTGGGGTCTGCGTTCGCACCTGGCCTCCATAGAATGGAAATAGACACAAAACTTTAATAAAGATTTCATATCTATCTGCGTAAGTATACTTTGATAATTATGTTTCAGTTTGAAGAAATATGGTATAATAAAATTATGGGGTGTTCGTTCGCACCTGACCTCCATAGAATGGAAATATGCCACAAAGTTTAACAAGGCGTTTTAATATAGATCCACAGCATATTGTGATAAGTGTTTCAGTGTGAACAGGTATGGTATAATAAATTGTGGAGTTTATCTATTTTATTTTTACTTTCATCATATTTTGCTTGGGTTTTGATACCCTCAAATTCGAAGCTATCTCTTTACAACCTTTCCTTTTCATAACCTATCATCTATATATATATAAAAGCGAAAATGTGTGTATTTATGTATGTATGTCTGTATGTGTGTGTGTTTGTAGGTCTCGCAAAAACTTTCGACACGGGTCACGGATTTTCACGAGATTAGTATCATTTTAAAGCTTGATCCTTCGCCTGACAAATATCGAAAAATTGGCCAAAAACAAATTCCTTCACTCTAAAATCATCAGTTTTCTACAGGGAGGGGTCAGCAAAAACCGTCCTCTCATGACAAGTTTGCTTTTATGCATGCGCAAATGACATCAGAACATTATTTAGTTTAAATATTAAAAAGCCGACCTAATTTTGTCAATGTTGTCTTAGCTCAGTTCATTAGAGCGCGACCTCATAATCTAAAAGTTTTGGGTTCAAATCGTGGTGTGAGATGTCTTTTTGTTTTGTTTTGTTTTCGATTTTTAAAGGTTTAATATTGAAACAGGATTATTTAAGCCATTTTTCACGTTTTTATTTTTTTTATTTTTCAGCTTTTTTAAAGAAGTTTTAACATTCGTTTTCCTGGGGTTTTTTTTTCATCACATTCGCGTTTTCTTTTTTTGTTTTTCCAATTTTTACATTTAACATCGTTCGTTTGCCTTACGTTTTTTTTTTTTTCGATTTTTTTAAAGTTTTAACATTTATTTTATATAAAATATTTAATAATTTACTATTTAATATTTAAAAATATTTACTTCGCTTATTCTTATGTTTTGATTAACCCCCCCCCCCCGCCCGAGCACACACACCTCTAAACACCCGGGCAACGCCGGGTACCCCCCCCCCGCTAGTACTTTCATAAATCAGAGTCCATTTTCTGTAGGCTGTTTTTGAACCCAGTCAACGACGAGTACTTTTGCTAGTGTATATATATATATATATATATATATATATATTCTATATAGTGTATATATATATATATATATATATATATATTCTATATAGTGTATATATATATATATATATATATATATAGTGTATATATATATATATATATATATTCTATATAGTGTATATATATATATATATATATTCTATATAGTGTATATATATATATATATATATATTCTATATAGTGTATATATATATATATATATATTCTATATAGTGTATATATATATATATATATATATTCTATATAGTGTATATATATATATATATTCTATATAGTGTATATATATATATATATATATTCTATATAGTGTATATATATATATATATATATTCTATATAGTGTATATATATATATATATATTCTATATAGTGTATATATATATATATATATTCTATATAGTGTATATATATATATATATATATATATATATATATATATATATATATATATACTTGCAAGGAGGAGACCGGACGTTGTCTGGGATTAAATGAGGATCAACAAATGTTCCACCTTCCCATACTTTTTCTCATTGCTCATTTTTCAATCAAATCGATTGATTATATGCTCTAGTTAGGGACCCCCCCCCACTTACAGTGTACCCGGGAGGAAGCTTCACAGGCCTCCCAGCAGTGACATTATCCACAATATATTGTAGTCTACATTGCACCATAGAGAACTTACTGTTGATTTTATAAACTTATTTTTTTTATATATATAATGGCTTGAATTAAAGTTTAAAATGCAAAAGTCAAGCATTGTGGTTCGATTGTGCTCTTAACATTCATTTCGAATATGCCTCTGTCTTATAAAAAAAAAAAAACTACAGTTGATTTTATCGGCTGGGCCTTTCTGCTTGTGCGGCGATAAAACTTCTCAAATGAACTTTTGATGTTAGGTTGTATAAAAGTGTTAACTTTGATCAAAATCAAACTTTCTTCTTTAAACAGATTTTCGATACTTATACTTTCTGTAATCATGTGAAATTTCAAAAACATCAGCCTAGCCGTTTCCAAGTTTATATGAAACGAACTAATACCCACACACAAAGTTTCTTTTATATAATAGCAAATATATATTACATGGTTGAATTCGATTTTGTAATTGTAAAATTTCTAGCGGTAAGTCAGCTTATGCAAGCGCTAAGTCTGTGATATGTTGAATTTAGTATGACTAAAAATTTAAAACCACATATTTTTTATTTTATCTCTTCTTTTTTTTATAGATTATATTGATATATATCGCAAGTCAGCCGAGGAGTTGTAAAACGGCGAAACATGTGTCTATGAAGAGGGTTATAAAAATACATGATTTTTTTTTTCGTAAACATAAAAAGTATTGTTATTCAATTATCTTATATTCTAGGTTAAATAGAGGATCAAATTTGGAAATTTATTGAATAAATGTCAATTAATGACTCAACTATTGAATTACATTTGAAATTTTGCTGCACTTTGTCTATTTTTAATTTCTTTTATTTACCAATTATAAAAGAGTAAAAAAAGAAAAGCTCCAATTTTTGCTGTTGTTGAACAGATGTTGACTTGATGACTCAGTTAAAGGTTTATATAAAATGAATGTAATTTCCCTGCATCCTATTTGTGGAGGAAATCAATTGGATAAAAACGCATGAGAAGTAGGAGGGGGGATTTTTTTTACGGGAGTGGGGTGAGGAGTTACCGCTTATGTCGGTTTTGTAGAGAAGTTTGGCCATGGTCTTTGTCTTATAACGTTGAGTGTTTAAGGAGGCACGAAAAACAATTATTTAAGCCTTTGATCAACCAAGGATTCCAAAAGATTAGTAAATACTCTTACTATTATTCCAAATAGACTGGTTAAACGGTGAGTACCGACACGAGAACTAAATAGCAAGCACCAATTTCTGAGTAATTAGTTGAAAGATTTAATAAGTAATGGAAAACCTTTTTATTTATTTATTTTTTTTTTAAACAGTTTTGTTTTAATGTAAATATTTTTGTAACTTTCTGAAAATTGGATGGCTCTAGACTTGGATATGTGTCTAAGATTTGTTTAAAAAAAAATACCCCCTCCCTATGAATTATTGTCTTTTTTTTTTGTAAGTTCAGAGAACTTCTGCCATCACTAACCAGCAGAGAGTTACCATTGTTGACTAAAGGAAGGGTCATGTGTACATATGATATATGCAAGATAAATCTAGCCAGTGAGGATTGAGGACATACACAAAAGAGAGAAATGATAGGAAAATAGTACAGCGGATGTATAGGTTGCATTCAGTCTTGACCGACTATGGATACCCACTGAAGGGTGCCTGCACATGAAATTTTTGTGGCAAAAGTTGCGCAATCTTTAACAACACCTCTCCTGAGTCTGCACCGTTTTAATTTCTGCATGATTGAAAAAATGCCTAGATAAGTGGAGAGCACATATACCACCTAGTATTCTCAAGTGGTCATCAATCTGGTACTGGCCATTTCCATCATTGCATAACTTGGGAGATCTGGCAAGAATCGGTGTGTGAACATAATTATGCCGTATATGGATGTGGCAGACAGAGGTTGGTGAACGCCTCTTCCCCCAGAAAAGCAAGAAAAACAGGATCAAGATTAAACACTTTCCCGTTACAAATCAAAATAATGAAGAAATTTGCTGAATTATATATTTTTTTTTTCATTAAGTTAGCAAATAAGTCAGGGTTAAGGAAGGTTTGTAAACAGAAACTTATCACTAAAAATAGGATGGAGGAAACAATGAAGGTAGTTGACCAGGTTGACATTTGATATGTGTGAATTAGGTATCAATATTTAATCAGCGTGGTAGCCGCCTAAATATCAATGGCTATATTGCGACACGCTGGCCAATTTACGTATAAACACGGTGGTTTTTGTAGAAATAGAGTGAGTCTTGATCAGCGTGCTGTAGAGAAGGAGTCTTAATCGGCATGCCACCGAGGACCTCCTCGGCGGCACGGCACATCAGGAGAATATTTCTTTGTAAAGAAGAAGCGTCCAACCAAGCCGCTTTGTAAAGTTGCAGTGAAGAAAGGTGACCGACGTAACCAAAGAAAGAGTATCTTTGTGAAGAAGAAGCATCCTGTGAAGCGGAGTCGTAGTTGCAATATTGAAAAAGCGGCTGACATCATGAGAGGAAAAGAGAGAAGCTGTGAGTTGCGCATCGATCTGTTTACTTTAACCTTCCCCAGGGTGCCTGATACGCATTTCTTCAACTCAAACGCTGAACAACCTCTGTATGTCGGATGTTTGATGAACACTTTGTTATCTTGTTTTTGTTTTCCCGTTTGGATGATATAAACGTATAAAAACTTTATCGTCTTCGTTCGACCTTTGAAGCTACTGTTTGTTTGTCATCTCTCCATTTTTATTTGTGCCGTCCACGACGGTTATGCCATATTTATTTATGCCGACGACCTTGTAACGGTATATTGGTGCCGATTTGACTAGGATTCTTTCTTAGCATAGGAATAAATTTTCACGGTCTATAACGTCATAATAATACTTGAATATTAAGATACATTTTGAAAATGAAATCCATGGAACACACATGAAATTCCCAGCATTGGACGACAAAGAAATCCACGGAACACAACCGAAAGTCCCAGCAATTGGACGACAAAGAAATCCACAGAACACAACCGAAAGTTCCAGCATTGGACGACAAAGAAATCCACGGACATAACAACACAGGAAATGCAACTAAAAGAAAAGGCCTCAGCAATCCAATTAAACAAAAAGGACAAGGGAACAAACAAACAAAACGTGTGTAATATGTTAAAAACTACATGAGCTTATTTTGTATTGATCGAACTAATGTTGAGTGTTATTTGCATAACGTTTCGTTTGATGCAACCTTCAACCTTCCTCAGGTGCATAAGTCGACATGCTTCTTTCCTTTGCCAAACATGGTGACTTCCGCACCTGAAGAAGGTCGGGGGTTACATCGACCGAAGCATTGTGCAAATAACACTCAGAATGAGAACATTAATCCGATTAATTCAAATAATACAATCACCCCTCATCTAAAAAAAATTCCGAACTATAATAAATTTCTTTTTGAGTTCTATATTGTTTGCAAGTTGTTACTTTGTTTTCACTGACATACATGTATATTGAATACATAAATGACATGCATGTATATCGAATACATAAATGACATGCATGTATATCGAATACATAAATGACATGCATGTATATCGAATACATAAATGACATACATGTATATCGAATACATAAATGACATACATGTATATCGAATACATAAATGACATGCATGTATATCGAATACATAAATGACATGCATGTATATCGAATACATAAATGACATGCATGTATATCGAATACATAAATGACATGCATGTATATCGAATACATAAATGACATGCATGTATATCGAATACATAAATGACATGCATGTATATCGAATACATAAATGACATACATGTATATTGAATACATAAATGACATGCATGTATATTGAATACATAAATGACATACATGTATATTGAATACATAAATGACATGCATGTATATCGAATACATAAATGACATGCATGTATATCGAATACATAAATGACATGCATGTATATCGAATACATAAATGACATGCATGTATATTGAATACATAAATGACATACATGTATATTGAATACATAAATGACATACATGTATATCGAATACATAAATGACATACATAATATATTGAATACATAAATGACATGCATGTATATCGAATACATAAATGACATACATGTATATTGAATACATAAATGACATGCATGTATATCGAATACATAAATGACATGCATGTATATCGAATACATAAATGACATGCATGTATATTGAATACATAAATGACATACATGTATATCGAATACATAAATGACATACATGTATATCGAATACATAAATGACATACATGTATATCGAATACATAAATGACATACATAATATATTGAATACATAAATGACATGCATGTATATCGAATACATAAATGACATACATGTATATTGAATACATAAATGACATACATGTATATTGAATACATAAATGACATGCATGTATATCGAATACATAAATGACATGCATGTATATCGAATACATAAATGACATGCATGTATATCGAATACATAAATGACATGCATGTATATTGAATACATAAATGACATACATGTATATCGAATACATAAATGACATACATGTATATCGAATACATAAATGACATACATAATATATTGAATACATAAATGACATGCATGTATATCGAATACATAAATGACATACATGTATATCGAATACATAAATGACATACATAATATATTGAATACATAAATGACATACATGTATATCGAATACATAAATGACATGCATGTATATCGAATACATAAATGACATGCATGTATATTGAATACATAAATGACATGCATGTATATTGAATACATAAATGACATACATAATATATTGAATACATAAATGACATGCATGTATATTGAATACATAAATGACATGCATGTATATTGAATACATAAATGACATACATGTATATTGAATACATAAATGACATGCATGTATATCGAATACATAAATGACATACATGTATATTGAATACATAAATGACATACATGTATATCGAATACATAAATGACATGCATGTATATTGAATACATAAATGACATGCATGTATATCGAATACATAAATGACATGCATGTATATCGAATACATAAATGACATGCATGTATATCGAATACATAAATGACATGCATGTATATCGAATACATAAATGACATACATGTATATTGAATACATAAATGACATGCATGTATATTGAATACATAAATGACATACATGTATATTGAATACATAAATGACATGCATGTATATCGAATACATAAATGACATGCATGTATATCGAATACATAAATGACATGCATGTATATCGAATACATAAATGACATGCATGTATATTGAATACATAAATGACATGCATGTATATCGAATACATAAATGACATACATGTATATTGAATACATAAATGACATACATGTATATCGAATACATAAATGACATGCATGTATATCGAATACATAAATGACATGCATGTATATCGAATACATAAATGACATGCATGTATATTGAATACATAAATGACATGCATGTATATTGAATACATAAATGACATACATGTATATCGAATACATAAATGACATACATAATATATTGAATACATAAATGACATGCATGTATATTGAATACATAAATGACATACATGTATATCGAATACATAAATGACATGCATGTATATCGAATACATAAATGACATGCATGTATATCGAATACATAAATGACATGCATGTATATCGAATACATAAATGACATACATAATATATTGAATACATAAATGACATGCATGTATATTGAATACATAAATGACATGCATGTATATTGAATACATAAATGACATGCATGTATATTGAATACATAAATGACATGCATGTATATTGAATACATAAATGACATGCATGTATATTGAATACATAAATGACATGCATGTATATCGAATACATAAATGACATGCATGTATATCGAATACATAAATGACATGCATGTATATCGAATACATAAATGACATGCATGTATATCGAATACATAAATGACATGCATGTATATTGAATACATAAATGACATACATAATATATTGAATACATAAATGACATGCATGTATATTGAATACATAAATGACATGCATGTATATTGAATACATAAATGACATGCATGTATATTGAATACATAAATGACATGCATGTATATTGAATACATAAATGACATGCATGTATATTGAATACATAAATGACATGCATGTATATTGAATACATAAATGACATGCATGTATATTGAATACATAAATGACATGCATGTATATTGAATACATAAATGACATGCATGTATATTGAATGCATAAATGACATGCATGTATATTGAATACATAAATGACATGCATGTATATTGAATACATAAATGACATGCATGTATATTGAATACATAAATGACATGCATGTATATCGAATACATAAATGACATGCATGTATATCGAATACATAAATGACATGCATGTATATTGAATACATAAATGACATGCATGTATATTGAATACATAAATGACATGCATGTATATTGAATACATAAATGACATGCATGTATATCGAATACATAAATGACATGCATGTATATTGAATACATAAATGACATGCATGTATATTGAATACATAAATGACATGCATGTATATTGAATACATAAATGACATGCATGTATATTGAATACATAAATGACATGCATGTATATTGAATACATAAATGACATGCATGTATATTGAATACATAAATGACATGCATGTATATTGAATACATAAATGACATGCATGTATATTGAATACATAAATGACATGCATGTATATTGAATACATAAATGACATGCATGTATATTGAATACATAAATGACATGCATGTATATCGAATACATAAATGACATGCATGTATATCGAATACATAAATGACATGCATGTATATTGAATACATAAATGACATGCATGTATATTGAATACATAAATGACATGCATGTGTATCGAATACATAAATGACATGCATGTATATTGAATACATAAATGACATGCATGTGTATCGAATACATAAATGACATGCATGTATATTGAATACATAAATGACATGCATGTGTATCGAATACATAAATGACATGCATGTATATTGAATACATAAATGACATGCATGTGTATCGAATACATAAATGACATGCATGTATATTGAATACATAAATGACATGCATGTATATTGAATACATAAATGACATGCATGTATATCGAATACATAAATGACATGCATGTATATTGAATACATAAATGACATGCATGTATATTGAATACATAAATGACATGCATGTATATCGAATACATAAATGACATGCATGTATATCGAATACATAAATGACATGCATGTATATCGAATACATAAATGACATACATGTATATTGAATACATAAATGACATAAATAAAAATTGTGGTGTCCATTGCTATTCTCAATGATTTTGTTAAAATTTGAATCTTAAGAAAAAAAATTGAAATTAAGGAAACTTTGCTTAATTGACGTCTAAATAACTCTGGATAAAATTTCATGTAAATCAGAAACATTTGAACTTTTAATTGGGAGATTGTGCTTATATTACGTACTCTAAAAAAATCGCAAGAACAGTTGTTAATTCATGTTTTATACCTATTATTAAGGTATAACAAAAACGAAGCTATCTAAATTTTCACCAAGGGATTTACAACACAAATTTTACAAAGGGATTTTGTCATGCAACGTGACATTTCATGTTCCATTTCTTTCCGATTTACAGTTTTTCGATTTCTTTGTATTTTCTTACACTCGTTTGTTATTAGTGTTTTTACTTTCTCATGCCTGTCATCTTTTCAGTTTTTCAGTTTTTACTGTTTCTCTTTAAATAAACATACCTATCGATTATGTACTAGTTTTCTGAGTCGTTATTTTTTACTATAGTTTATTTAACTATGAAGCATAGGTGCATGCGACGACAGTACATTAGACGTGTTTCTATATAACCCGTATCCCCGAGTGCTTCCGGGCCTTGATAAGTGGTGACGTCCATGTAAAAAAAAAAAAACCCAAAAAACAAACAAAAAAACAGACTTGTATAAAACTAAATATAGCATAACTTACTCACCCTTACACCTAGCAGCTGTATCGCAAAATTTATTACGATTGGGTAACTAGTGTGGAAGTTTACATAAAAAAATATATCTAAGAAATTAGAAACACTGCATATTTTTTCTTTAAATTTCTTTTAATATGTTGCTTCTGTTAAAAGTGACTATATAATTCTAAAATGTTAAGAAAAAAGATAAAAAACTAATTAGGCCTCTAGATAGATAGATAGATATATAGATAGATGATTGCAGAATCTTCTATAGATGATTTCCATCTCAAGTTTCATGTTCTTCATCAAATAGCCCCTCATGTGGCTTTGAAGGCCGGTAGCTGATTTACAAGGATGATGATGCACACGACACACAAAAGTCAAAGACTTGACAAAGTTGATTGGATCCGGATGAGGAATATTGTCTTTGTGCACAACCACATGCTTTTTCAGTCAAGATGCACTTTCTAGCATTTCTGTGTCTGATATGTGCATTTGCTATTTGATGTTCAAAATTCTTAAGCACTTAAGATAGAAATGCTCCAGAACCCCGATATGTCTCTGGTGGGTTGTCCAAGTTTCTGTGGCATAAAGGAGTACTAAGACAACACACACCGTATAAACATCTAATTTGGTGTTAATGGCGTGTCCACGATTATTCCAACCCCTCCTCTTCAGTTTCCCAAATGCGTTATAAGCCTTCTGAATGTGAGTACACATCTCAGTATCCAAGGAACCATTTTAGGATAAAACACTTTCAAAGTAGATAAAGATAACACACACATCAAGCCGAGTACTATTAACCAAGATGTTTGGTTCAATGTGCTAGTCTCCAGGGAGAGGTGTGAACATTACCTTAATTTTCTTCAAGTTGATTTTGAGCCCGAATTACAAAAAAAGTTGTCCATAATCACCTGCATGTCATTCTCAGTATGAGCAGAAAAGTCTGCGCCATCTACATAAAGAAATTCCCTGATCAGATCATGAAACGCCTTCGATTTTGCATTGGACTTTTTAAAGGTTAAAAACCTTTCAGACGTCCTGAAGAGTAATAGGACACCTACGTCACAACTTGAGAATGCATAATGCATACCCCAAAAGAACCGCAAAATAAGTAAAAAAAATTAATAGGAGCAGGAATATCTCCTTGCTGCATGCCAATAGATATATAGATACATGATGATTGCAGTATCTTTACGGATGATTTCCGCCTCAAGTTTCATGTTCTGCATCAAATAGCCTCTTATGTGCTCTCAGGTGGCTTTGAAGGCTGACAACCGATTTACAAGGACGATGACAGACGTGACACACAAAAGTCAAAATCTTAACAGGGTCAACTGAATCCAGATGAGGAATACTGTCTTTGTGCACAATCATATGCTTTTTCAGTCTAGATGCACACCTGCATACCTTACTGCATTTAACACCCATTTCATTTATAAGATTTCATATAGTTCACATATCTTGTGTTTGAAAGAAGAACACGTCCGCACATATCACAGATCAAATTTGCATGGTCGCATGACAAATTCTCTAGGTTTTTCTTTCCTAAGATAGATACATGCATACATACGTAGATAGATAGATAAATAGAGAGATACATAGATACGCACGCACACACACACACACACACACACACACACACACACACACACACACACACACCTGGACAAAATTTAAAGGATTCACGTGTTAATCATTAAGAATTTTCAAAGTTCTTAAAAATGTGATATCGTAATAATGTAAAACTATCGTCTGAGAAAATAATCCAAGGTTTTTCAATAAAGAGAATGTGATCATAGATCAAAATAAATCGAAAATCAGACAAATATCGATTTCAACAAATTCCACGTTTCGTACATTTAATACGATCTGCTGATGTGCACTTATAAATTCCATGATCGTTTTTAGACAGTCTTCAATTCTGATATTATTTTTAGCTTGTGAAAAACGATTTCGTGTCCGTAAATAACTTTTGGCGTGTCTATGTAAAAACAGGATCTGTAAGATGATACAAACGTTTTCTTTTCTTTTTTTTTAAATAGATTTGTAAAACAAATTAATGAGCATTACGAAACATGATTAAAACTCGTCACTGTTGTTGAAATGTTGAATAGCCGACGCTTTTCTGCATAAAGCGTTTATATGATACGAATAAAATCAAAGAACGTGATTAGGTGCTTGTGTAGATTAATGAGCTTTTAAATCAACGGATTTTAGGTGAAAACATTATGTACTTACGTGTCATGTCGAAATTATTATAAATGCAAAAAAATTACGAAAAATGATCCAGTAGAAAAATAGTTCCGAGTAAAAATAGAATTTATCGTATTGTTGCGTTTTATCAGATGTTTTAATGTGAAAGAATTGTGCAACCAATTCAGTATGGGTAGCAAGGGAGATAACCCTCGGTTTAAATTGAGGGTTTGCCATTTTTTAAAAAAGAACATCATTGTGGATGATTTTTTGTTAAAATTACATCTCCCACATCTTCTACTGGATCATTTTTCATAATTTTTGGAATTTATACTAATTTTGACATGACAAGTAAGTATGTAATCTATCAATACCGTAGTACCTTTAATGTACGTGTGTCACAATTTCCAGATGATAAATCATTCAATCCGGAGATCCTATTTATTAAAAAGGAGAATAGAAAGTGATAACATACTATGAACTATATATATATATATATATATATATATATATATATATATATATATATATATATATACTATTAATATTATATGTATGAGACGTTATTTTAATGTTCATAGAATCTTATTACCTATCCTCCTTTTTAATAAATAGGATCTCCCGATCACCGAAGACGCAATGTAAAAAATAAAAAATTTCAAATGAAAAAAAAAAAATGATATCGCTTTTAAGCAGAACGTGAAACTAAAATATACCTTCTTGGTCTTCTGGATCCAAGGATAGTATCTCTTCTGTCTAAAGATACTATCATGATATCGTGGAATTTCCATTTGTGCCGGGCGTCCATACAAAGAAAATATGTCACAGACTCCTATAAGGATATTGGAGATAAACCGTAAATAACCAGATATATTCTGACATTACATCAATCTTAGATAAATATTTTTACAGTTTTAACAAACGGGCTACAATAATCCAATACTTCTTGGACTTTTGGCCAAGATCAAAGTGTAGTATCTGTTCCGGCAGATGCTGCACTTAAGATAATTTGTACCAGTCAATGGAGGGGAAACCCTCTATACTGGGACAATTATTATTTTTGGTAACCAGAGTGCCCCCTTTTTGCCTACTTTTAGGGGAGCTGGTTTTTACCTCACATTAAAAACGGCCTTGTGCCTAATTTGCTCAGTGGGGGAGCAAATAAATACCATCTGTTCTTCAGATGCTGCACTTCCATTTCTTGTTCTCTTTCGGTGGAGGAGCAGTCCTTCACGACTGAGATAATTTTTTTATTTGTGTACCTTTTCTCCAAGTTAAAACACGACCCTGGTGTCTAACTCTGTCCCGTGGGGAGGCATTGTAAATAGGTACAATAATATCGCAGGATCTCCATTCATGCTGAACGTCCACAGAATGCCCAGCAATATATTACATATGAAAGATGCCGCTGTGAATTTTCCATAAGTCCTGCTAGTAATGTACTAATGTTTTCACCTGAAATGCGTTGGTGTAAAAAGATCACCAATCTAAACAAGCATCCATGATTAAAATTAACAGATTTATCTCCTTTGTCAGTATCTCGAGATTTTAGAAGTCAAAGATCAATCGGACTGTAATACAACCTGTTGCTTTGCATGATTCAGAGTTCCCTCCCTTCAACAATTCATCCTCACACGCTAACTGGGTTATACCCTCTGCTGTTAACCGGAATAGTTCAGCTACGAAGTAGTTGCCCCAGCTCATTTATAGCGTTGAAAACAAAAAACAACAAAAAAAAAAACAAAGTGATGAGCAACAAAACCTTGGCTGATAACATTTAAAGCTAACATGGAACCCGACTTGGGCCTCCATATCTCTTGGAGTTCACTGTTGAAACAAAGAGTAGCAAGAGATCACTTAATTCTTGACTTTAAATTGTCAGGCTTAGCCGGCTTTTGTGAGGGATGCAGTAATGAGGATGGATGGAGCTGACTCCATATTTATTTCCCTTCCATGATAGGACGATATAAACACAAGGCTTGGAAAGTGAGATTGGAAGAGCGCACTGGCCTGCAAAAATACCTGGGCAGCCCTTTTGGCATTTCCCGGTATGGGTGCCTCAGGCTACTAGCAGTAAACTAACTCCTTAAAAGGAGTTGGCAAAGCCTGGGAGGGTGGACATTCTAGAAGTATACAGGATAAAAGTCATACTTCAATCAACAGGGAAAGTCAACTCGATAATAACTGTTGGCTTTGGTGTTAAGGGAAAAACCTTGTAATACACAGTGTTTTCTGTCAACAAAGGACACGGAAAGTATGACACTAACTCTACTTATATATCTTTTTTAATTGCATTTTCACTCCAAACAAGGCATAGCGCCACTTTGATGTAGGGGACTACTATCTGGGACAAGTCTAGCAGTTCTAGGGAAGAAGTTATTATAGTAAAAGGCTTTCCAGCATCTAGGGATCTCTACTGTGTACTCTGAGGAATGAAGTTGTGAGGATGGATGGAGCTGATTCGATATTTATCTCTCTTTTGCAGAAGTATTTACGTCGAGGGGGTACAAGGGCTTGAAGTTCGTCAGAGCACCTTCTATTAAAATACACGTAAAACAGACAGAAGGTTGCAACATTTGGTTGATGGGGCAGAGGTTGAAGCCCAACTTACAGTGCAGGACCTATTAGGTTGGCAACTCTTTTTTGAACCCTGTCTAAGAGCAACAGATTAGTAGCAGATGCACCAGCCCAAATGTGGCAACAATATTCCATCTTCAGAGTTTTAATATTTATTCTCAACAAAAACTATTGGTTACAGAGATGAAGATGTTGTGTTGGATGGTGAGTCTAACCAGACTCGACCATGTTTCTGAATATGCTAATATTCATCACCATTATGGCGCTACCCTAATCTCAGAAAAAATGATAGGAAAATAGTCTCCACTGCAACAGACATATACTACATGCAAATGACAATGACATCATGAAAATGGTATTCAAGATGGAGATTCACAAACAGGACAGTGGTTGGATATAGTACACAAAGATCGGTTGTACTTTACATCGACCAGGCCTTTAACTGTGTACGTTGGACGTGGTAATTTAGTGTAGGGCCATTGCGCAAACCCACAAGAAAATGACGGTAAAGAAAAGGACTTAAACTATAAAAACCCTGAAACGTTCTATTTGTCTTTTGTTTTTATTTTAACATTTATAATTAGAAAGTTAATATTATCACTCAAACTCTACAGAAAATCAAAGGTCGTAGCCAGCAAGTAATCAATGGTAAGCGGCTGTTGTGAGAATGCAAAATCATTTGCAATGGTGATTCAAAGAAACAGAGATTACTGAAAATCTAAAGAGAATTGTCAGCAAACAATTACTCATGATGACCGGTGTGAGAACTTCAAGTAAGTTGATGATGGTAATAATAATATTAACCTAACCTCTATCTGCGGTCCTAGTCTCTTTTGCCATCTTAAATATACTTTTTTCTTTTTGAAAGGGGGAGGATCTCTCTCGCAATTAATCAAAGTTCCATACCAGCAATGGACTTTATATACGCCGGACATACCAATAACTTGGTTGCATATAATTATGTAATGAGAGGAGAAGTGATAAATGGATAAATAGTTAGACATTTCTCTACGCGAACATATCCATCTATTTGTTTGTTTCTCTTTTCTTTACTCTTGTGATTCCGATCCTTTCTGCATTGCTTTTGGTTTTTAAACTTTGATGTAGGGGGCTACTATCAGGAACATAATCTACAGGGGTACTATGTGGGTAGTTGGGCAGCAAGATGTCAGTTCACGTTACACTTGAACTTCTGCATGTCAGTACAGTTAGGGAAGCAGGAAACCGGAAAGGAATTCCAAAGTCTAGCGGTTCTGGGGAAGAAACTATTGGAGTAGAAGGCTCTCTTACATCTAGGAATCTCTGTGAGGGGGTGGGATTTAGCTGCTTGTTGGGTTTGTCGGCGGTATTTATGTCTACTGCTCTACCCTCCTCTGCTTTGTCCAGTGAATAGTATATATGTTCAGAGATTACAGTTAGGATGTCTGCTGTGGAATGGGCTTATCTAAATCCATATTGTTGGTCGGTCAGAAGTTTAGCATCTGTAAGGTGATGGACTAGAGCTTGGTTAATTATGGACTCAAACATTTTGGCAAAAAGTGGGAGGAGGCTAATGGGGCGATAATTTAATGGGCCAGCAATGTTTCAAGCAAATTACCATTTACTTTTGATAATATTAATAATAATTATAATAATATAATTAATTAATACTTATAATAATATAATTAATAATATCATTAATAATTATAATAATAAATTAAAGGACCCATTATGTTAGTAATGTTCACGTTTTCCCAAAATAAGTTTGAAAAATAAAATTTATAAAATTATATTTTGCCATGGACAATATGGATATGATGTTGATGTAGAGTAAGTACTGATACATTATACAATAAACTATTTTGAGTAACATATCGACAACGATGATACTAGCCTCAAGTATGAACGTATTCCTAGCATGACCGGGCCGTTCCCCATATACTTTACAAGACAAGTTTATTCACAATAATCAACTCTTTCATATTTCTATGTTAGTCGTTCAAGTTATCAAATGCTTTCGAATAACATTACAAACATGTGTATCAAAATTCTGCTGAAAAAAGATAAGATACTTGAGAAAATGGTTGACCTTTGATATCTCCATCCGAAAGAAAGAGAGAGAGAGAGAGAGAGAGAGAGAGAGAGAGAGAGAGAGAGAGAGAGAGGTGAAATTAAAAAAAAACTATAACTCCCATGACTTCTGCAAAAATGTCTAACTCCTGACATATAGTGACCTCTCCTCCCCATCAAAAAGATGGAGTCGGCTAAAATAAAAACTGACTACTTTGTTTGCAAAAAGACAGCTCCAATGGATTTTTAATTCTTGTAAAAATGACTAATTCCAAAGTTCGGATTCGCATGACGTTTGGAAAAGAAGATTAAAAAAATAAATCTACATACTACTAAAACTCTATTGATGTTATCTTGCTTGTCACAGTGCACACGTTTCATTCGTAAATGCATGTTTTAAATGGTGGGAAGAAGGGCGAATGATGAAAATAAAGGACAAGTGAGAAGCAGTGAGAACACTAGGATGATAAAAATATTTAAGAAAGAAAAAGGGGTGAATCAGAGAGGGGGCGGTAAATAGAGAGAGAGAGAGAGAGAGAGAGAGAGAGAGAGAGAGAGAGAGAGAGAGGATTTATTTTGCTATCACAATATATTTTTACTAAAATTATTGTCTTGTAATACTTATAAAAATTGATTATCCATCAATGTCAGAGTTAAGAAAATTATTTCATATTATATATACACAGGCGGTAAAAAGAAAGTCAGCACTTGTAGTTTTTTAAAAAACTGCAAATTTAAGCTAAATTTAATGTAACTGTTTAAACAACCTATACCTCATTTGATTGGCCTTTTATTCTTCTGTAATTTTACCTGTTCATATTTGATTTTTAATTGAAATATTCTAGTGTTCACGTCAATTTAAAGAAATAACTTCAAATTTAGGAGGCAAAAAGAAAGTCTGCACAATGGAAAATTGTTATTTAAATGTAACTTTAGAACACTAATGCAACACAAATAGAACAGGAACACAATGAACTAGTATATATTTAGTAGCATAGCGCTTCTGCAATTTGACAGCCAGCAATCTTTTGGGAATTCTTTGAATTAGACTGCAGCAATACTCCGGGGAAAGGGCATACCATTTTTCTTTAATTTTTCTCCAAAGTTCTTCCAAATTTGAAATTTTATCATTGCATAGCTGTTGCTTGATGTAATGCCATATGTTTTCAATAGAATTGAGGTCTGGAGATTGTGGAGGCCAATCCAAACATGGAATATCATGCTCTTCCAGGAACCTCTTGACATTGCCAACTGTGTGAATGGGAGCATTATCCTACATGAAGATGGGATTATCATCCAAATTCTGACCAAAGTAGGGTAGAAAATGCTCAGTCAACATATCAATGTATTGGTCGAATTAATTTGACCTTGCAAGCGAACTATAGGCCCTGAACCATTGGTACTAATAATGCCCCACACCAAACCTGAACCTCCACCACCTTGCAGCGTTGAAACTGAGCACCTAGGATTAAATTCTTTGTCTTTCCTCCGACAGATGTACTGCCTACCATCACTGCCTAGCCTATTGAACTTGCTTTCATTGCTAAACAGCAAATTTGACCAATATGAAGAGTTATGATCTTCATTACATCTGACAAAGTCCAGACGGCGCTTTCTGTTCTTTGCAGAAATCATCGGCTTGCATCTTGCAACATATCCTCGCAAATTAAATTTCTTTAATATGTTCTTGACAGTAGAAAGAGAGCATTTTTAACAAGATTGCACTGTTGTTGGATTTGGCGAGCCGTTTCAAATCTTTTCCCTGGCTGCGGATCTTGATACCATTGTCTTCCCTGTTGGAAGTAACTCACAACCAGATTTAGGGGCATCACGAACACTGCTGGTGTTTTGGTGCTTTTGCACAGTCCTTTGTACCGTTTTCTCATCACATTTTAATCTGCGGCCAATTTCTCGATTGGATAAACCAGAAAGGTGAAGATTAATGAGCTCCTGACGATCACTAAGAGAAAGTCATGGCACATGGACTAAATGTTACATTTTATAACCTGGAACAACAACAATTAGAGATGCTTTTTTGTCTGTTGGTGAATATTTTAAACTGATTTAGGGGCCATAATTTAAGCTAGTTTTAAGCGAATTTTTTGCTGTGGACTTTCTTTTTGCCTCCTCAATTTGAAGTTATTTTTTTTAAATTGATGTGAACACTAGAATATTTCAAAAGTCATATATGAACAGGTAAAATTATAGAGGAATAAAAGGCCAATCAAATGAGGGATAGGTTGTTTAAACAGTTACATTAAATTTAACTTGAATTTGCAGTTTTTGAAAAAATTACAAGTGAGGATTTTCTTTTTGCCGGCATTGTACACACACATACTGATCCAACGGATCATAAGTGGTTTAGTCAATGTTAAAAATCAAAATGTCTTTATCAATAATTGTCTTTTTTTTTTCATCAGTGAATATACGTGATAAAAATATTAAGAAATCCTGTTTTATTTAAATATGTTTTTTTATTAATATTCTCACTTCAAGTAGATTTTATGGTTGCTTGTTCACTGGCAAAAAATAATTCATGTTTAAGCTAAATTGGTGTTACAGACAAAATATAAATCTACGCGGAGAAATATAACAAGAATTAAGAGGGCAGATGCCAGGTTTTTACAAGACTTGTATTGCCTCGAAAGCGAGATTAGGTTTTGTATGCGGTTTGTAGACAAGAAATAACCATGAAGAGGGAAATTTTTGTAAAGACATTTTTCTTTTTTTACTAAATGGATAACTACTTATTAAGACCAAGGGTTTACTTAAGATAAGTATCGATGAGACGGAATGATTGTCAGCCAAGTGATGAAGAATATTATAAAACGATTAGAAAAAAGTGATGGGATGAACCAAGCTCGAATCACTAATGAGGATGGTTCATAAAGGGAATCTTTTGACATTCGATTTGAAGATGACTATGTTGTAATCTGCAGGGTAATAATTCCATAGTAACATGTTCCACAGATAGAAAGCCCTTGCTAAAAAAACTGTTTGTGAAAGTTTTACCTGACGCTAAGCGTGCGGAAGAAAGGAAAGTTTAATTTTCATTGTGGTAGCAAAGAGTTCTTCAAGTGGAGAAATATGTTGTGTTGAATGTGGGACACCTATTAATGAACATCTGAGTTAGTTCCTTTTCAAATATTGGTCAATCAGAGAAAATGATTTGTCTCCATTGGTGGAATGGCGGCTGATCTGTTAATGGAAGCACCCAGTAATTAGCATATTAAGGACGGCGCTTCATTAATCAACCAATCACAATCTATGAGGAAAGCTACAGTGGCATTTGTTAGCGACAGTCTAACAGTCGCTAAAGAATAAAAATAATTGTACAAGTAAAAGAGATGGTTGGAGAATTAAATATTAGTAAAACATAAATTTGTATGAATCGACATGGTACTATTTTTGACCTGTGCCTTTTTTTTTTTTTTTACTGCGTTTTCACCCCCTAAAAGGGGCACAGCACCACTTGGATGTAAAGGGCTACTATTTGAGACAAAATTTGCAGAGGTATTATGTAGGAAGTTGAGCAGCAAGATGTCTGTTCACATTATACTAAAACTTATGCATGTCAATATAGATAGGGAAGCAGGGACTTGGAAGGAAATTCCAAAGTAGCAGTTCAAAGGAAGAAACTGTTGTCATTGGTTTATAAATTTTTTTTTTTTTTTTTTTTTTGTACATAGGCATCACCACTTATCAATGCCAAGAGGCCACTCAAGGATAAGGGTTAAAGAGTGTACGGTAGAAATTGGACAATATAGTAATTGTTAATAATGGAAATTCGGTAAATTTGTTAACTTATATGGAACGGTTCATCAAAAACTTGTTTACGTTAGACTTGAAGACAACCATATTGTAGTCAGCTGGAAAGTAGGAAAATGGAAGATAATTCTACAGGCATGCAGTTCTAAGAAAGAAGCTTTTTTCATGGAATCTGCATTAAGGTTTAAGCACAGATAAAGAGTGGGGGAAATTAGTGATAGTGTTTTCTGCTAGACGGGTGTTTCTTGTAAAAGTCTGGTGAGGGGGGACCATAGATTGGAGCTCAGTCGAGCACTTGCCATGAAAATAACGATAAAGCAGAGACAAACTCGCAACATCTCTTCTATGAGAAAGAGGTTGCAGGGAAGAGAAAAGGGCATCCCCTATGAGTCTACAAAGTCTATTTTGAACTCTATCAAGGACGGATAAGTCCTTTCTAGCAGCTCCAGCCCAGATGTGGCAACAATACTCAATCCGTGGACGTACCTGGCTCTTATATAGATAGAGAATTGCATCAGCAGTGAGATATCTACTGGATCGATAGAAGGATCCCACCATTTTTCTAGCGGCCTTGGCAATGGATTTAATGTACGTGTTCCATTTAAAAACATGAGGCCTCCCCAAGACGAGAGCCATTCATTTCAATTGATGCCAGATGGAGATCAGAACGTTGATGATGTAAAGATAAAAGCTTGGTTTTAAATGCATTAAAAGTAACCAGCCACCCCTTTCCCCATTGTACCACTTGCTCAAGATCAGAGGAGAGAGAATCAGAGAGAACTTGGTCGTTTACGGTCTTAGATGTGCTACCATAGATAGTAGTGTCATCAGCATAAATGTCTACGAATGATGTAAGGATGTGATTTGGAAGATCATTAATGTAGATCAGGAAGAGAGTTAGGCTTAGGATGGACCCCTGAGGGACTCCAGCATTAATACTGAGAGCTTCTGATTACTGCCCATCAACCACTACTCTTATGAACCTATCAGAGAGAAATGATTTAATAATTAAGACATTTCCAGATATACTGTAGCTGGAGATCTTGTGAAGTAAACCTTTCTAGAATAGATAGATTGCATGAAGGTTGCCAACATCCATAGTGAAAGTGATGCTATGGAACCAACAGGATTTGAACTTGGTACTCAAAGTTTTATCTATACATTCTATAATCCAAGGCCACCCCCAAAAAGTAATCTTTATATGTATTCTAGAGTTGGGAATGCTGCTGTGCTTGTATTTCAGTTTCTCATTTACAAAGATAGACACAATTGATTATTATAATAGATATTGCTGACATAAATGCATCGAAAAGGAAAGGACAATATTTTTATGACTTTCTTTGTGTAAATAAAGTGCGTTTATTGGTTGCTGCAATGAATTTAAAAAATTGGGAATCATTGGAGATTGCAGACAGAGATTCTTAATGGTGACCATTCCAACAGAAAACTAGTGAAAAGAAAAGGAAGAGATAACAATCGTCCCCCCCCCCCAAAAAAAAAGGTCAATCGTAAAATGACTTAACGAATGCTGGTAATCTTTTTGGGAAAGAGTGATCAACATTTATTTTTATTAACGTTGGATTCACAAAGATAAAGGAAAGAAAAAAGGAAAGAACAGAAAAAGGAAAAAAAAAGGGAAAAGGGAAAAAGGAAAAAAGGGAAAAAGGAAAAAGAAAAAGAGAAAAAGAAAGAAAAGGAAAAGAAATAGGAAAGGGAAAATGAGAAAAAGAAAAAAGGAATCGGAAAAGATAAAATAGAAAAAAAAAAGCACAAGAAAGAAAGAACAAGAAAATAAAAAGAAAGCACTCTATACAGATTGGCATTCATTTTGATTATCCAAAATGCAGCCATTAGAATCTTTTTATGTTATTTGATTAGAGAATCATAAATTATTGTTTAGATGTGATAATTCATAGACGCAAATTGAGACGTAATGAATGTGGAATAAGAAGGTTACAAAATTAGGTTAATAGACGCATCAAGGAAGTGATGCAGGAAAGGAAATGTGTGGTAAAAAAAAAAAAAGTAGTGAGGTCTGGTTTTTTGGTTTGCAATAAAAGCAGACGTGTCTCGAAATTGTAGAATATATTTTCTGTTGAAATTATTAGTCAGAATAATTTTTTTCAATTCCATTTGTGCACATCGTGGAACTGGATATGATTTTAGATTTACCTACGCAATTCCTTCGAAATGATAAACCTCGCCTACAAGCATTTCAGGTTACTTAATCAATTGGCAGACCTAATAAAATGAACACCTTTATTTTCTTTATGTCTTGTAGTTGTTTGATAAAATCTTTAGAATATTCGATAACAATCTTGCAATTATCCCTTTCCCTTTCTCTCTCCTGGGTATAACTTTAAAGTGCACCCAATGAGGAGGTTCCAATTTTGGAGCTTTGGGGAGTGTGGAGTCACCCTTTAATTAACACTACTTCTAGGTCCATTCTAATCAAGAGTAATAGTAGTACTTGCCAAGGTCTTATCTATGGGTTAAATATTAATCTATTATATATTAAAAATATTAATCTGTTATATATATGAAATATATTAAATATTAAATATAAATCTATTATATAAAGGCCACTTGTCTTTGGGTATTTTCAACTAAAAGAAAAAAGATACAAAAAAATAATCACAAATCTGGTAGATTCTAGACCAGTACTGCTCTGGATGAATAATATCTTAAATTAAAAAAAAAATTAATAAAATAAGCCGAGCATGCAAGGTCCTCTTCCACAGGTGAAAAATTTACTTTCACCATGACTAATGTTTGTGTAAATTGAAAAAAAAAATCCAAGGTGTGGTTATTGAGAATAGTGTGAACAAATGAATGGATGAACGATTTAGGGGCAATTTTACCCTTATAATACCCCACCCCCTGGTGGGAGGAAGGGGCAACCAGAGTTATCCCGGAAAATCCGTTCTGGCAAAAATTTACTTTCACCATGACTAATGTTTGCGCAAAATTTCCAAAAAATCTAAGGCGTGGTTATTGCAAAAATGAATGAACGAATGAGAGCGAATTAATAGGTCCAACCCCTCCTTTGTCGGAGACCTATAATGTATTCTTCAGAGGTGTCAACTCGATCACGTTTTGTCAAGGTGCTCGGTTTTTCATCCATTTTCAATATTATGATGCACTATCTTGCAAAGAAAATGCAGTTTCATTTATTATACAACGAGTGGGGAGCACCCGATCGTGACCAGTTGTAAAATGCGCTTAAATATATTTTAATTCATGCAGATTCTGTATTTATTGTTATAGAACCAATTTTCTATTGAATTATTGTACCTAATATATATAACTGATTTCAAAAGTAAAAAAAAAAAAAAATGACTTTGGTGCTATTAGTTAAAACCAAAATATTTAACGCTCCAACTACATGACTTACCGTTAGAAATATCGACAAATAGATAAAAAAGATTTAAAATTAAACCACTTCAAGCTGTGAATTAATTTGCACATGCGCAAAAGTAACAGAAATATGTCAGCAACTTGAAATGAACATTTTGTATTTGAACTTGCCAACATATTTCTGTATGTGTTATTCATGCATCCAAACAAAGATTTCACTCGTTATAAACTATCTTTGGTGTATGACTAGCAGTGCAGCCCGGCTTTGCTCGCCCCCTCTGTACTGTTCATAACTTGTCCTATGTGTGAATACTCTTTATGTAAGATTTCAAATGTTTAGACCAAAATTTGTATGAGTAATTTCTTAGAGACTGCAGAGGTAAATTCTTTTTAACTGACCCCAAATTTGCCCCCTTAACATTTATTATTTTGGTCTCAAATCAAAATACAAAGTTTTACCCATGTCCAAGTTACCTACATCTAAAATTTCAAGTGTTTAGACCCCACATTGGCAGAGGAATTTGGAAGAATCTGCAAAGGTCAACTCTTTCAACTTTGACCTCTTAGGAGCCAAATTTTCGCCTCCAAACTGATTAAAATGCTTACTATATGTCTGAATACCCATTATGTATAATTTTCAAATGTTTAGACCCAAAATTGGCTGAGTAGTTTGCTAGACACCGCAAATGGCAAATCTTTAGATCTTTGACAGCTCAAATTTTGGACCCAACCTGATTAAAAAGCTTGCCCTATCTCTGAATACACTTTATGTAAAATTTCAAATGTTTAGACCAGAAATTGGCTGAGTAATTTGGTAGAGACGGCAGAGGTCAATTTTTTTTTAACTTCACCCCAATTTTGACCCCTTAACATTTATTTTTTTTTGGCTCAAATCAAATTAAAAAGTTTGATTTATGCCCAAGTAACCTACATTTAAAATTTCAAGTGTTTAGACCCAATATTAGCGGAGGAGTTTGGTAGAGTTTTCAAAGGTCAAATCGTTGAACTTTGATCCCTTGACAGCCAAATTTCTGGCCGAAAACCGATTAAAAGATTTTCCCAAATCTCAATACTCCTTATGTCAAATCTCGAGTCTCTAGACCGAAAATTGGCAGAGTTATTCGGGAGGGAAATGTACACAGACTCACACACATACACACAGACATTTTCACTTTCATAGATAGATAGATTACTATTTCCTGTTAATTTCAGAGGTATGTGACCAGTAGTTTAAGAGTTTATCGGTTAAATATTTTTACACAGACACATACATATATCTACTGCTTTATTTATATAAAAAAAAGGTGTATGCGCATGTCCAGCTAGGGGTAAATAGGCGAAATAAAAGACATGGAGGGGGTTGAGTAAAGAGAAGAAAAGGGGTAGTGTAAAGAGAGAAAGATAGAGACACAGATAAAGGTCGCACTTATACTCCAGACAATGCCAGGTAGCCCTGCTAGCAATAACTAAATGTGGAATTTCCATGGTGTCGCGCTCGCACTAATTATCACTGCGAAATAATTGTTCATGTAGTTTCAGGAATGTAGATGTTGAAAAAGAGGCAAAAGAAACAAATTAAACACAGGAATAAGTCATCAGTCGAAAACTTGACCGGTTTCATTTGAATCAACGAACGTCTTCAGAAAAAAAGTGAAGAATTTTAATTTATTGAAATAACAGTAAAAACATAGGAACAAAGGGAAGACGCAACAATCGAAGGTTTTGGGCACGTGCGTAACTGTTCTAAAAAACTAAAGAGAATAATGTAGCGCATGAATAAAAATAAATTTTTACATGTAAATTTTCGGTTTACAGTTTTTATTTATGCTTATGGTATTAATCTCTTTCGTACTGCAGATTTAGTATATATTATTATAGAGTTAATACTCTATCGATTTTTATATATTATAAAGTTGCAATTTCAAAAATATATGTATGACTTGAGTTCATCAGCTTGAATCGAAACTGAATACCAATGAATATATAACTTTAGTTCCTTCAGCTATAATTGAAACCAAAACTTATGAAAAATTCTTGATAAAATCATTTATAAAAAAAATAGATTACTAAGGTGCCATCAGCTAAAATCGAAACCGAAACCAAGACTTATGAAGAATTCTTGATAAAATTATTTAAAATAAATAGATTATTGGAGTGCCATTAGCTATAATCGAAAGCAAAACCAAAACTTATGAAGAATTTGTGGTAAAATTATTTATTACAAGAAATGGAAACAATTAAACAACCCGGATGTAAGCGTGACACAGAAAATAACACACACGCTATCATATATATATATATATATATATATATATATATGAGGATTATTATCACTCCTGACACTGATGATTGCATAAGCATGAAACACTAGTGTCTGTAGGTATAAAAATAATTATTTATTTTAAAAATATTATAGTTACCAAGCCCCTTTAAGAAAATTAAAGTTGAACCCTATTTAGGGAATTGAGAAAAAAGCGGTCAACTTTATTGAAAATGCATCATTATGACTTTCTGTCATAGAATATTCTCATGAATCTTTATCATCAACGCCCATCAACATGGCATTCATAAGTACTTGATTTCATTCCATTTATATGTTAGTTACTGGTGACCTGGAGGAAAGACGCTAGCTTGCAGAGTCAAGAGTGACTTTATTGACTGATTTTGAGTGTGTCCCGACCAGCAATAATTATCACTGTAAGTATAACAATTGTTAATATTTATTTTAAAATATTCCAGTTATTATATATGTTAATTATAGGGGTCTATACTTCAAAACCCTAAGGAGTTTGTGAACAGACAGAGACTACAACTTTATATATAGGGTGCATAATGTATTTGAGGATAAGATACATACATCCACAAAACTGACATTTAGAAACGGATAACAATGTCTTTTTTTTTCATAGTAGCCACCACTTATCAAGGCCTAGAAGCCACTCGAGGATAAGGGTTATTGCGTGTACAGTTATCAATGAGATAGTATCGTAGTAATCGTTAGTATTGGAGATTTGATAAAGTGTCTTACTTAAGGGGCAGTTCGTCAGGAATTTGTTTATGTTGGACTTGAAGACATCCAGGTTGTAGTCAGGTGGGAAACAGGCAAATGGAACAGAGTTCCACAGGCGTGCACTTCTAAGAAAGAAGCTTTGTTCATGGAATTTACGTTTTGGTTTTGGCACGGATAAAGAGTGGGGAAAATTTTTGACAGTGGTTTCAGCTAGACGGGTGTTTATCCTGAAAGATTGGCTCGGGGGTACCAGAGATTGGAGCTCAGACGAGTACTTGCCATGGAAATAACGATAAAATAAAGACAAAGACAGGCTCGCAACGTCTTTACTGTGGGAGAGAGGTTGCAGGGAAGAGAAAAGGTCATCCCCCACTAAGCCACAAAGTCTATTTTGTACTCTGTCAAGGCAGGATAGGCTGTTTTTAGCAGCTCCTGCCCAGATGTGGTAGCAGTACTCCTGCCTTAGACGTACTTGGCTTTTATATAGATAGAGAATTGCATCAGCAGTGAAATATCTTCTGGAGCGGTAGAAGGATCCTACCATTTTTCCAATGATCTTGGCAACTGACTTGATGTACGTGCTCCATTTCAGATCAGGAGTAAAGGTCAAGCCCAGAAGCTTATCAAAACATGGAGCCTCCCCTACACGAGAGCCATCCATTTCAACTGATATCAGATAGGGATCAGAACATTGATGATGTAAAGAATCCCTTATCCCTGAGTGGCTTCCGGGCCTTGATAAGTGGTGATCACTGTGTAAAAAAAAAAAAAAAAAAAAAAAAAAGATAGGAGCTTGGTTTTAGATGCATTAAAAGTAACCAGCCACCTCTTCCCCCACTGTACTGTGCGCCCAAGAACAGAAAAATCCGTTTCCAACATAATTCTAGGCACCAAATATTGTTACAATAGGTTGGATTTATTTTAAAACTGACTCATGATTTTCATGCTTGGTTTTCTCAACAGACTTGCTATTTCTAGAATAGGAGTCAGAAATGTTTGTAAAAGGTAATTTTTCTGCCTTTATTAGTGCACAATTCATTTTTGTGTTAGTGTACGACTCATTTCTTTTGTGTTTTAATTAGTGTACAACTCATTTTTTTTGTCTTAATGCAGAACTCATTTTTCTAAATTAGTGTAGAACTGAGGCTACCGAACTCATTTTTTTTAGCTGACTGTCAACCTCTGTCCTCGTCGAAATAGCCAAACATAAAACCGATTTTTGTTATATAATCTTTCAATAACAAAATTGTATTTAACATGAAAAATTCCTCAAATATTTCAGTTGTTGGGTGGCATCCTATGCTCCTCATACACATCACTAAAACAACTATGAAGAATATGTTTCAAGTTGTTTATGAATTAATACGCTTTTTTTTTTAGGTTAGCCTCTTATAATTGACCTCATTATAGCTCAGAAAAGGGGCCTAATTTCAAGATATAAAATACAGCTTATCAGATTAAGGGGTTTCAACTTGGTATTTACTTGACTTCCCATGAAGCCAAGATAAGACACAATGCCTGTTAAAAATACGTCTCCATCTCCCTGGTAAAATTGAATGCAGCATTCTCAATGCTCCCCTAATTGTGGAGGCGAACACCTCCTCTGATTCAATTGAGGAAGTGCTTCCAAGACTGAGAAAATTCTTGGATTATTTTGATTTACCATTATACATGTCGACACTTTTCCGATGAAACACGATATCTATTGTAAACAATTGGTTACATTTAATTAAACACAAGTGACTACTTTACTCATAGCTGACCTAAAACACACCAAACGGCCATGCTATTTTTTCTCTTTGCGAAACTCAATCATGTTTTGCAAAAACAAGAACTTTCTTCTACAAAACAACCAAACTAAGCGCCAAAATTCAAAGCATAAACACCTTTACAAAAATGACTGGATAAAATAACCCAAAAAGGGTTGGTATGTCATAAAACAAAACATCAAACCAAAGACCATGAATAAATATTTGACTTAAACTTGAAACAAAACCTTTTTTTTTTTCTAAATAACCAAATTCAGCATTAAATAACTGAAAGGGGTTGGTATGCTGTAAAACAAACAACCAAGCAAACCAAATGATTTTAGAGTATAAAAATGCCATTTTCTCTTTCCTCGCAACCTCTTTCCCAAAAAAGAGATGTTGCAAGCCTATTTTTGCTCTACCGTTATTTTCATGGCAAGTGCTTGTCTGAGTTGCGATCTATGGTCACCCCCTCGCCAAACTTTCTCAAAAAACGCTCGTCTAGCTGAAATCACTGTCAATAATTTCCCCAACTCTTTATCTGTGCCTAAACCTAAACGTAGATTTCATGAATAAAAGCCTCTTAGAACTGCACGCCTCTGGAACTCTGTTCCGTTTTCCTGCTTTCCAGATGACTACAATATGGTCATGTTCAAGTCCAATGTAAACAAGTTCTTGATAAGCCGTCGCCTTAGATAATCTAATTTACCAAATTTCCACTACTAACGATTACTACGATATTGTCCCATTGACTACTGTACATTCATTAGCCCTTATCCTTGAGTGGCTTCCGGACCTTGATAAGTAATGACTCCTTTGTAAAAACAGTAACGGTTGTTGTGCTTCCTTTCGCAAATCGCTAATGGTGTTTAAAAAAACCCCCAAAAAACAAAACACAAACAAAAAAAAAACATGATGTTGTTACAAGTCACTTGCACTTTTATTTCTTATTTCTAATACATATTTAAACATTTCATTTCAATGTTAAATCAACACCAGCAAGAAAGAGATTAACCTAACATATCTATATATCAATAAAAATGAAATTGTCTGTCTGTGTGTGTACATTTCCCTACCAAACTACTCTGTCAATTTTCAGTCTACAGACTCGAGATTTGACATAAGGGGTATTGAGATTTAAGAAGATCTTTTTAATAGGTTTTCAGACAGAAATTTGGCTATCAAGGGGTCAAAGTTCAACAATTTGACCTTTAAAAACTCCTACCAAACTCCTCCGCCAATTCTAGGTCTAAACACTTGAAATTTTAGATGTAGGTTAATTGGATGGACCAAACTTTTTAATTTGATTCGAGCCTAAAACAATAAATTTGACCTTTGCAGTCTACCAAATTACTCAGCTAACTTTTAGTCTAAACATTTGAAATTTTACATAAGGTGTATTCAGACATAGGGCAAGTTTTTAATCTGTTTTTGGCCGAAAATTTGGCTGCCAAGGGGTAAAAATTCAAATGATCTGATCTTTGCGGTCTCTAGCAAACTATTCAGCCAATTTTTGGTCTAAACATTTGTAATTTTACATAAAGGTTATTCAGACATGCAGCAAGCTTTTTAATCAGTTTTTAGGCGAAAATTTGGTTGCCAAGAGGTCGAAGTTAAAAGAGCTGACCTTTGCAGACTCTACCAAACTCCTCCACCAATTTAGGGTCTAAACACTTGAAACTGTAGGTTACCTGGACACGAGTCAAACTTTTTAATATATATATATATATATATATATATATATATATATATATGAACAGTACATAAGGCCTGAGCAAAACCGGGCTGAACTGCTAAAAATATGAAACTATAACACTAAAACATTGAATATGCTAGGGAATTTTAACTAGTCTACCTTTGCTTGGATCTGAAGCCTACAGTACCAATGTTCTGATCTTCTGTAACAAATAAATAAATACTATACTCTCAGTTTTTTTAATTTTATTAACAATTGACCACTCTGCTGGGGTTCTATCCCACTAACAACAGACACACAATATATATATACACACACACATATATATATATATATATATATATATAGCTAATTTATTGCTTATCAGTTCATGTTGTACTATTTTATTTTTTTAACTTCATTATTGATATTAATTAACTCCTTAAATGTGTGTGTTTGCATACAAGTATGTGCAAATGTGTGTGTGCGTGTGAATGCATACAAGTGTGTGTGTGTGTGTGCGTGTGTGTGTGTGTGTGTGCGTCTGCGATCTTACTTAGAATTTTTCTATCTGTGGCATCAGAACTCGAGTATTTTCTGGAGCAGTAGAATGATGCAACTATTTTTCCAGTAACCTTAGCAACCGATCGATAAGTCCTCCATTTTAGATCTCAAACGAAAGCCAGTTATCAAAATGAGGAGCTTCCTCAATAATAATAATAATAATAATAATAATAATAATAATAATAATAATAAAAAAGTCATTCATCTTAACAGGAGCAAAAGGATCTGAACGTCGGTGGAGAAAATTTAAATTTCGAAAATGATAATTGGTTTCAACAAAAGGTGTGAAATTCTTGTTTTCTTTATCGTAGTGATTGGACCACGTGACATTTGATGAATATTTGGACCATGTGACATTCGATGAACCTTTGGACCATGTGACATTCGATGAACCTTTGGACCATGTGACATCTGATGAACCTTTGGACCATGTGACATCTGATGAACCTTTGGACCACGTGACATTCGATGAACCTTTGGACCATGTGACATCTGATGAACCTTTGGACCACGTGACATTCGATGAACCTTTGGACCACGTGACATTCGATGAACCTTTGGACCACGTGACATTCGATGAACCTTTGGACCACGTGACATTCGATGAACCTTTGGACCACGTGACATTTGATGAATATTTACAAACGTTAAATATTCGTCGTATTAATGCACTCAATTCTACAAACAAGTTGAGGATTGTATCATAAATTCCTAAAATATTGAATTACAATTACACCATGTAGATGACCAGTGTTTGAATTGTACATCGAACTGGAAAACACCTGATAACCTTGCTAATCTCAATCTTTTGTACCACAAGCACGATTGAATTCCTCAAACAGCAGAAATCCTTTGTAGTCATGCATACGAATATTTGCCGCTTTTGTATTTTCATTGAAGTTTTTGTCTGAAATGAAAACTCATATTTTCTAAAACAGGTTTTCAAACTGTGTCAACATGAAAACTTATGATTTCTCCTTGCTTTATTTGAAAGTTAACTCACTGCTCAACTCCCTACATAGTGCTCCCTGTAGAATGATCTCAAAAGTAGTCTCTCATGCCCAAACGATAAAATGCCTTGTTTAAAACCGAAACACCTCAAAAGCATGTGGACCTGATCTTACCCCGGCTGTACCATTAAAAAATGCTTTGCAGAGGTTGCTCCAGTTCTCTCCAAACTTCTCAACAAATGCCTTAACAAATCTTGCCTTCCTGACTGTTAGAAAACTGCTTCTGTGGTAGCAGTTTACAAGAATTCTAGCGAAAGAACTGACCCATTAAATTATCGCCTCATTAGCCTCCTCCTCCCTCTTTTCGCCAAAATATTTGAGTCCATAATTAACCAAGCTCTAGTCCATCACTTTACAGTTGCTAAACGTCTGTCCGACCATCAATGTGGATTTAGGCAAGCCCGTTCTACCTAACTGTATCCTAACTGTAATCTCTGAATGTAAATACCGTGCATCATGAATGCCTACTAGACACTGTCCTTGAGTATCTAAGGTCTCTTTGTACAGGGGTTTGTCAGAACAACCTGGCATGAGGATACTTTTTCCATAGAAGTAAATCCCGAAAAAATATTCAAAATCACATAATATTCGCTGCACAAATAAGATCTCCTCACTATGGCTAACTCACATTAGCTTTTAGGAGGAATGATGCACCTTCTCCAAGTGATATTACCTCAAGTAATAGGTCGAAGCTGGATACTCCACCAGACTAGATAAAATCTTGTCCTGGAATCCAGTAAGACCAAGAGACCAAAATAAAAGATATACTACAACATATAAAAATGGTTAATTGGGGAGAGGAAAATTATGTTCTGAACTTCTTTACTAACTCAGTGTTTGAGAGATAAAGAACTTAAATGAAAGATTCGATTATCTATATATCTCATATAGAGTTCAAGTGTTAACCCAGGTTGTGGGCCCCTTGATTTCTGAGAACTTCGACTGAAGTAAAATAAAACAAAAAGGTAGAGGAGGGGAGGACAGTAGCCCTAGATATAATAGTTTCTTCCCCAGAACTGTTAGACTTTGAAATTTCCTTCTGGGTTCCTGTTTCATCAACTGTACTGACATGCAGGAGTTCAAGTGTAATGTGAACAGACATCTTGCTGCTCAACTCCCTACATAGTATCCCTGCAACTTATGTTCCCAATAGTAGCTCCCTACTTGAAAGTGGCACTGTACTTAGTTTTGAGTGAAAAAAAAAAAAATGTTTTGTAGCCATTGAAGAATGAGATGGCTATTTCTAATGAAATTTATAAAATAATTACTCAAAAATTTTAACACATTTTTTCAGTCAATTTGTACAATTGATTTTCTCATTAAAATGCAATTTTTTTATTATGACTTATCTAAAACAGATGTTCAACTTTTCTGAATTAATTTTATCCTTTTTTGTAGGAATTCCATACACAGATGCCAGAGTGTGTAAAACTTTGGTTAAAAACAGAAAATTTCACACACGGTTATATTAAGTAGGAAAATGAAATTTTTCATTAAAAGTAGGAGCTGCATGTACAGAAATTGCAACATACCAGAAAATCAATGTAGTCGAGAAACAAGATCGATTTTTGCCTCTTGTTAGTCTGATATGAAAGTGATCATTGGATGCTTGTTTTCTGGGTTGCTGTCGCCGTCATGTATGTGGAAAAGGTAAGTTACAGATCATTTTCATTGCTGTAAATTGTGAAAAGTAAACAAAATCCAGAGTAAATAATGGAGTTAATTGTTTCTCTTTTAAATTGCTTCCGGAATTCCAGCCACAAAAAAAGATTAGCATTTCTACAACTGCTGCTACTACGACTGCTGAGAGACATCATTACCTATAGAGCTGTTTGTTTTCAGATTCAATCCTAATGAAACTGAGGCATTAACTCTAATGTGGGTTTAACCAGTCCCCTCCAAAAGAGGAAGTTTCATGGAAGTATGAAATTCACAAGCGATACACAGTCATATGTATATATTAAGGGAGATAACGACATTAGGTTTTTGCAACTTTTGCAGGGAGATGTTTATGTCTCCCTCTATAGTGTCTGGTATTCCAAAATTGTCACCCATCTAGTACTAACCAGGGTTCAATGTTGCTTAACTTTGGTGATCTAGCGAGAACCAGTATATCAACGTTATTATGCCGTGTATTAAATCCTAATGGAAATTCTTTAATATCAAATTATATCGAGATATAAATATACAGTGTAACCCGGATATAAGGCACTTCCTCTCCAATCCATAAGCTCTCTTATATCCGGGTTACCCATATCCGGATTGCACTATACATTAACACAGGCTCTAATTTGGGACCAGAGAAAATCTCTCTTATATCTGTTTGTCTTATATTCGGGTCTCTTATATGTGGGTTACACGGTATATGAAAAAGTATATTCAAAATAAAGCATTAAGTAAAGAATTAATGTTATTTTATGGATCAAGCTTAAGTTCAACACAGATCAGGTAATTTGGGTTTTTTTTTATGGAAAGTATAAGTGAACCTTGGATTTACTTTGGTAAGCCTCATGACTCTCACTTTATTTTGTCCTTTAGTCTTCACATTCCATGAACGATGTTTCTAACAAAAACATTTGTTTCTCATTTATCTACCTCTTTTCAAAAAACGGCGATTCTCTAGACACAAAGAAACAGCTGTAAAACAAGCTGAGCATGCGAGGTCCCTCCCTACGAGTGAACGATTTTGGGGCAATTTTACCCCTATAATGCCAACGGGGAGGGGGGTAACCAAAGTTATCCCGGAAAATCGATTCTGGCAAAAATTTACTTTCACTATAACTAATGTTTGTACAAAATTTTTTAATAATCCAAGGCGTGTTTATTGAGAAAAGTGTGAACAAACGAACAGGAGCAAATTACTAGGTCCAAAATAAATATATAGTCACTGAAACCTGCTTTTTTGTATTTATTTATACTCTGGAATTTTAAAATAATATCTATTGAGCTTTAATCTTGAAGGTTTGACTACAATGTACATACATATATATCTGTGTTTGAGGCGGGAGATTAGAGAAGATCCGAGCAACATTGGTACCGTTGGTTTCAAATCTAAATAAAGGGGACATATGATACATTTGGTCACCTATGTCAGATTCTTCAGTCTCTGTTTATATCTGTCTCTCTGAAAGAGAAGCAAGACATAAACAGAGGCAGAAGAGAGTCCAACATGGATGACCAGATATTAGTCCCCTTTGTTTGGACTTGAAACCGACGGTACTGATGTTTTTCTGATCTTTTGTAACACATATATAAACAAATAATATGTTATCCTTTATATTTTCTTAATAATCAAGCATTCTGATAGGGTTTTCTTCCACTAACCTTATATGTATATAGTAATTTATGAAAATATATGTCAATTAAGCTACACAGAATCTTTTACGTTCGATCTCCATAGGGAATCGCCAGGCTAGAATTAATAAATTACTATCTAGCTCTACTTACATATTGAGCACTTTTGAAGTAAATACTGAAAATTGATACATAAACCACTATGTATCCTCATAACATTTTATATAGAAACATATATATGTTATTTGTTTTTGTTTTTGCAATACGTCTTGAATGAATTCAATTATTTATGAAAGTGCATTTTTACCTAAATGCGAGTTGGGAATAATTTTCCCTTTAATCAATTTGGTACTCCCACATGGGGAGAGGTATATATATATATATTATATATATATGTGTGGCATCCGTCAGTCGAAACGACTATGGATCAGTGCCGTATTAAGATGTTGCCTGTTTGCATCCTTTTGTGTGACTGTAGAGACCAATTCTTGATTTGCATAGTCTGCCACAGCCTTGACATACGAAGGTTGTTATGCAATTTGCCGCTTCGTCCAGCTGTTCCACCTGTACACTCGCTCTTCTCCTAGCTCTCTTTGCAGCATTTTCAACATGGAGGGTCCTCTCGCTGATGATAATCCCCTGGCGTATCATTTTCCTCCAGGCAGTTCTGTCAGCTGCAGAGGCTTCCCATGTATTCCTGTCCACCGAGAGAGCCTTCATGTCACGCTTGCAGACATCCCTGTAGCGAAGATGGGGTCGCCCCCTCTTTCTTGAGCCTGAGGCAAGCTCGCCATAGAGAAGGTCTTTAGGGATGCGCCCATCATCCATCCTGTGCACATGGTCCAGCCAGCGAAGACGTCACTCACGCAGTAGGGAGTAAATGGATGGGATGCCCGCTCTCTGCAGAACATCAGTATTACTCACTCTGTCCTGCCATGTGATACCAAGTATCCTACGTATACACCTCATATGGAAGACCTGGAGTTTCCTCTCCTCTCTTGTGTTGAGTATGTAGTCCAGGATTCACTCCCATACGGTAGAACACTGAGGATGCACGCTCTGTAGACGGTCATCTTGGTGGAGGTGGTAAGGTGCCTGTTTTCCCAGACTCTTTCAGTTAGTTTAGAGAGGGTTGTAGATGCCTTTCCAATCCTTTTGTTTAGCTCTACGTCCAATGAGAGGGTGTCTGAAGTAGTGGAGCCTAGATATTGAAACTGGCGTACAAACCTCTAGTGGTGTGCCTTGGATTGTGATGCTGGGTGGGGAGGCGGTTGCTTGTCCCATGACTTGAGTTTTCTTCTGGCTGATGGTGAGACCGAACAGGCTGCAAGCATTAGCAAACCTGTCCATCAGTCTTTGAAGACCATCTTCCTGATGCGATGCTATAGCTGCATCATCGGCAAACAGCATGTCTCTTATCCGAACTGTCCTGGTCTTTGTCCTGGAGCGGAGTCTGGCGATGTTGAAGAGACCACCATCTGACCTGGAGTGCAAGCAGATACCATCCGTTGTGTTCTTGAAAGCATGCTTCAGGAGTAGGGAGAAGAAGATGCCGAAGAGTGTTGGGGCCAACACACAACCCTGTTTGACACCACTCCTCACCCCGAACTCAGCAGACATGCCACTGTTAAATTGCACAGTGCTCCTCATGCCATCATGAAAGGATCTTATGATGCTGAGGAGTTTTGGTGGGCATCCGATCAGTGGGAGAATTTTGAATAGTCCATCTCTGCTCACGAGATCGAATGCCTTGGTCAGGTCTATGAAGGCAACATACAGAGGCTGGTTTTGCTCTCTGCACTTCTCTTGCAGTTGACGTAGGGAGAAGATCATATCGATTGTTGATCTCTCTGAACGAAGACCGCATTGAGATTCTGGGTAGATTCGGTCGGCAAGAACGTTTAGTCGCAGTAATACTATACGTGCGAATAGCTTGCCAACGAAACTCAACAGTGAGATACCGCGGTAGTTGTTGCAGTCACCGCGATCCCCTTTGTGTTTGTAGAGAATGATGATATTTGCGTCTCTCATGCCCTGAGGCACTGAGCCTTCTCTCCAACACTGTATCAGAAGACTATGGAGGGGCTCAAGCAGGCTAGCCTTTCCACTTTTTAAGACCTCTGCTGGAATATAGTCCTTTCCTGAGGCTTTTCCTGATGGCAGTCTGTCTATTGCCCAGGATAGTTCTTCTATGGAAGGCTCCTCATCGAGCTCATGCATCAGCGGTAGACGATCAATAGCATCCAGGGCGGACTGATGTACCATGTTTTCCCTGGAGTAAAGCTTGGAGTAGTGTTCAACCCATCTGTCTAGCTGTTTAACTTTGTCTAGTATGGGTTCACCCGATTTAGACTTCAGTGAAGCAGTTTTGTTAATTATGAGTCCTGTAGCTCTCCTTATCCCGTTATACATATTTTTTATATTTCCTGTATCAGCTGCATGCTGGATAGACTTGGAGAGCTCCATCCAGTAGTTGTTTGCAGCTTCTCTTACAGCCTTTTGAACTGCCCTTTTGGAAAGCCTCAGTGCAGCCAGCGATGTAGGAGATGGGTTGGCCTTGTATGAGAGCAAGGACAAACGCTTTGCCTCAATCAGAGGTTTGAGAGTAGCAGAGTTGGCATCATACCAGTCATTGCGTTTGCTACCTGTCCTCCTCCCAAAGACTTTGAGAGCTGTAGAGTGGATGGCATTTTTCAGTGTTTCCCACTGTTCAGATGCAGTCCGGGTGTTATCTCCTTTGAAGGTGGAGGTTAACATCTCGTTGAATTTCGCATTGCGATCTGAGTATGTGGTCTTGCTAACATCAATACGGGCAACCCCCTCCTGTTTAGTGTGGTGGAAATCTTTGGGTTGAAGTTTGACTCTACTGCATATTAGGGAATGATCTGTATCACAATCAGCACTGTGGTAGGCTCTAGACATCAGAAAATGTTTGAGGTACCTTTGTCTAGTAATGATTAGATCGAGCTGGTGCCAACGCCCTGATCTGGGATGTCTCCAGGACACTCTGTGATGCGGTCTGGCAGCAAAGAATGTGTTGGTAATGCAGAGGTCATGGTAGGCACAGAGTTCTAGAAGGCGCTGACCGTTACCATTGCATTTGCCCACTCCAAAGTTACCAAGACAGCTCGGCCATGCATCGTTGTCGCCACCCACACGTGCATTAAAGTCCCCAAGTATAATCAGGTCTTCATTTTGTGGAAATGCCTTGATGGTGCTATCCAGCTGTGTGTAGAAGTGCTCCTTGATGTCGTCAGGCGCTGCGAGTGTTGGGGCGTACACACATAATAGATTAATTGTTCCATCTGTGGTGTTCAGTCGTAGTGAGATTAGGCGCTCAGTAGCTGAATCAGAGAGTTGTACGTTCTTAAGCAGTGAGTTTCTGACTGCGAAACCAACACCGTGTTCCCGGACCTCCTCTTCCTGTTTTCCTTGCCAGAAGAAGGTATAGTCCGATTCCTTTAAGCATCCGGTGTCAGCTAAGCGTGTTTCTTGGAGCGCAGTGATGTCTACTTTGAGTCTCGATAGCTCGTTGTTGATGATGGCAGTTTTTCGAATATCGGAGATGTTGCGTATGTCGGTAGATAGGCCAATCGTCATAGTACGAACATTCCAGCACCCTAGCCTGAGTGTTGGGTTCTTTGTGTTTCTTTTGGTTTTGTTTGGTGCAATGGTTACTGGCCACTTGTTGGAATCATCCTATACCCTACGCACCCAGTAGGGTAGGTGGCCAGTGGCGGGATAGCACCTTACTGACTGAGGGCTGCTCAGCTTTGTGGCAGGCGGTAGCTGTCCAATGAAATTAAATAACTTCTCCCACCGTTAGGACCGACCCCTGGCGCCCAGCTGTACGCCAATTGAGCTGTAGGCTTATAACCGGTAACTGTCGCTCCCCTGTTTAGTCCTATACAGATGCATAGCTGAAGTTTTCTCTCCAGGGCGCTGGCCAGGGCAGATCTGTGGAGAGACTGGGTTGCCCAATCGTCAGAATCCCCCTCTCGGTCTTGCTGGTGTTGCCCAGAGGAATGGAAGTACCAGTACGTCCGGCACCAGGTTGACTGCAGTAGCTACCAGAGCAGGGCTGAGTACAGCACTTGTCTGCCTGTGGGGCTACACTCCAGATTTTCTGTTAGGGTTTACTCCCTTAGCCTTTATCGAACCAACGAATAACCACAAGGCAGTGGTACTATTTACCCATAGCTGGGGGCCTGTTCATGGGCATCAGGGCTTGTCCATACAACGATGGGCCTGGCATGCCGCATGTCTGGGGGCAGACCACCTCCGAGTCTCCTGTAGTTCTGCTTGAGTCCGCAAGGTACTCAATTTACATGTGTCGCCGCGGGGAGGCACTACATGGAGCTTTCCTATGGAGAGGCTATGTACTGGCAGGGAAGACTTACGCACTCTGCTTCCTTTTTGCCTAGGCTAGCCAGCGGTATATATATATATATATATATATATATATATATATATATATATATATATATATATATATACTAGCAGGAAGAGCCAACGTTGTCCAGTATTGAATGAGGATCAACAAATGTTCAACCTTTCCATACTTTAATTGTCATTGAAATTGAAGAAATCAATCATTTTTTAATCAAATCAATTGATTGCCTACTCTTGTTAGGGAATCCCTCGCAGTGTACCGAGAGGAAGCTTCACATACCTCCCTGCAGTGACTTAGTTCACAATATTGTAGCCTATATTGCACTGCAAAGAATCTACTGTTGATTTTAGAAAATGATCTGTAAATAATGGCTTAAAGTTTAAAATTAAAAAGTCAAGTATCATGGTTCAATTGTGCTCTAAACAGAAACATTCATTCTGAACACAGTTGATTTTATAGGCTGAGCCTTTATGCTTGTCCGGTGATAAAACTTCTAAAATGCATTTGTGATGTTAGGGTGTATAAAAGTGTTAACTTGGATCAAAATCAAAGTTCCTTCTTTAATCAGATTTTTTTTTATTATCGATACTTATCAGATGCATTTCGATACAAAACCTATATAAGAACACTCCCAGACACATCAAGTACCTTTGTGTGAAATTTAAAAAAAAAAAAAAAAAAAAGAAATCAGCCCAGTCGTTTCAAAGTCCACACAAAGTTCTTTTATATATATACTAGCGGGGGTACCCGGCGTTTCCAGGATGTTTGGAGGTGTGTGCTCTTAAAAAAAAAAAAACATTTTCTGGGGGACAGTTTTTAATGAGGTGAAAACCCACCTCTAAGGAGGAAAAGCAGCTCCCCCGTTAATTAGGGGAATGTTATCCAAATGAAAGCAATCGTCTGATATGACGGTGAAAAGTCGAGATTGACCAAACCTTTACATCACTTTCTAGAGGCCACCCAACCAATTTGAATCTAGTTTCGCTTTATACCGAATAGCGAAGGAAACGCGCAGCAATCTAAAAAATCTGGGGGAAAAATAGCGTTTAAAAGTCTGGCAAATTAAATACATGCGTGAATCCGTTGTTAAGTCGTACATATCATCTAGACAGCATATAAAAAGTTTTAAGAACGAGTGAGCCGACCGAGCGCTCCCTTGAAAAAAGCCTTTTGCGGACATACAGAAAAAGTGCACACACATACATTCACACACACCTTTTCGCTTTTATATTTATAGATATATGAGAGAGAGAGAGAGAGAGAGAGAGAGAGAGAGAGAGAGAGAGAGAGAGAGAGAGAGTGTATGTAGGCACAACAGTTCATGGCAACTTTCCACATAAGTCTTCAGAAGTACCTGAAAAGCTACATCATATTCTTCCTGTTGAACACAATTATACATTTGAGTGATCACCGAAGATCAGCCCACCCACCATAACCGAGTTAACTTAAGGAATATTTAATTGATAAGTTAAGAGAAAGTCATCAAGGAGAACCAAGAGTTATTACAGTTGAAATTACATTAACTACCACCCCGCCCCCCCACCTCGCCCAGAGCCTCCTGATATTGTAATCGGGTGTTAAGTCAAAATTGATTTACGTTAATGAATCTAACATTTGTTTGAAGAAAATATCAACTGAGCACATCTGCAAAAATGTTAAGCAACAACGAGCGAAGCATAGTATGGATGGGGAATTAGCATCTTCTTTCTTGATGAAAGGAGAGGGGTCGGGTGATTGATCCAGTGGATAATTATAGCAGGGTTTTCCAAAGTGGGTGACCATTTGTGAATGTTAGGCAGTGTATGTATTTAGGTAAGCGGAGATGAACATCCATGTTTTGCACAGTTCCAGGTCACCCTTGGGCAAGGTGTAGCACCTGTTAAGTCTCCTTCTGATATTCTGAAGGGATACCATACAAAGGGTTGATGAAGATTCGCAACTGTAATGGAAGTAATACACCTAGGAAAGGAAAGCTCTGCTGTAAAAAAAACACACACAGATAAAGGGAGCCTGTTGGTCTATCTTCTGAAGACGGTGTGACAAATGAAACACATGCTTTCAATTTGTTATGAGACAATACGGAAGTAATAAGGCTAAAAAAACTGTCATAAGAATGTTCATGTCAGTGCGCAGTCTGGTGTAGCCAGAGATAGCAAAAAAAAAAAAAAAAAAAAAAAAAAAAAAATCAGGAAAGGTATGTACCCAGAAATGTCCCTAGCTATAAGTAAAATAAGTTTCTGTTTTGACTTACTGGAGAGTTTTGTCACTTATCACGGACTTGTCTTTCAGCTGTTATAAATGGCAGACCAATTCCAACCATTATCTGGTCAGCTCATTTCTTTCTTCTCGATCCTGATGGCAGTAGTCTCCCTTTATTATGTCTTACTTTGCTTAAATGTAAATCTAGTCATGGTTTAACATTTTCAGCAAAGGAAAAGTTAGGTTTTTTAGCAATTTCTGGTGGTTTCAACACATCGTAGACATAAATAATGGTAGACGCATAAATAATAGTTAGCGCATAATAATAAGTCAGAGAGTTGCAACCTTGGATGAAGTGAGTTTTCCTAATGATGGAGGTCTGAATAGAGCCGAATGGGAGAAACAGAGTAAATATCAAGGTCTCATATATGATATGAAAAGAAACTGGAATCTTAGAGAGATATCAATCATACCAGTTATTATAGGTGCCACAGGGCTTATGAAGAAGAACCTGAAGTCCTACTTAACTAATATTCCTGGTAAACCAAATGCAAAAGAGATCCAGACAATTGTACTTAAGGGAAGAATGAGGATATTAATAAGAGCTCTCGGTTGGTTTCAATAAAAAGCAGGGCAATGTTGGTAGCTAGTTTGGCTGCCCCATACCCAGCGTTACGATCTTCAAAGGAAGAAAATTAAAAAAACAAAAAAATGGGTTAGTAGTGTGTGGATGAATTATTAAGGTGAAATCTGATGGTCCATTATAATAAAACGTATAACATTGCAAGATTACACATGTTTTGTTTGGTTCATACATTTGGGAATATTAGATGCTGTATGTAAACCTCAAAGCTCTGTCAACATTTACTGAGATCATAAGCATCCCAAGCAAACAAATCTGGTTAGAAAAATCAGATAAATGGAGGAGGAGGAGCAGGAGGAGGAGGAGATATTAATGTATAAAATGGTAAACAAATGAACATATTTAAGAGAAACATGCCTCTTCTTCTCGACAGATTAGAGCAGCTAGGGTGACTACTGTCATTAGATTTTAGGTAATCACTAAGTTTCCCTTTTATGATTGACATGTTGTGTTATCGCTTCATGGCACAATAGTGGACGTCTCACGTGAGTAACAGTGCATTAAACAAATTATACACTTCGCAGAACACATGTTCAAAAGAAGGGGTACATTTTAATGAAGAAATCGACATTACGTGTGTTTAGATTGTTCGGACGAATGTTCTCATCTTGGTTTTTAATTCTCACAGAAGTTTGAACAATACAAATCTAGATTATCATTCCTCATCTCAAAAATTCACAAACTTATTAAATCGGTTCGGAACCGAATTTATACAAAAATGGAAACAACTCAACACTTTTTCCGTTTCATGAAAACATCACAAATTTTGAATTCTAAAATCTATGGTTTGTTGGAAAAAGAACAAAACCATTCTTTCCACCATCTATAGTAATAAATCTCACCTGTCTGTTTAAATGTATGTATGTATGTATGTATGTATGTATGCCTAAAACTTTCGAAAAGGCGACGGATTTTCACAAGATCGGCATGGTTTTGAAGCTCGACCCTTCGGATGACAAATATCGAAAAATTGGCTAAAAACATTAATTCCTTCACCCTCAACTGGGTACTTTTCTACAGGGAAGGGTCGCTTTTTTCGCCGATATTTTCGAAAGTCATCCTCACTTTTCGATTGACTAGCCTTAACTTAAACATTTGTCACTTCTGGTTTGGCGATGAGTGCAACAGCAAAGACGTCACGTTTTTTTTTCTCACATTCTTTTCCTCCTTCACGGTACAGGTTCGAGCCTTCCCGCCTGCCTGCCTACTACCACTTTTTTTTATTTTTGCTCAACACACACCTCCAAATACCTGGGCAACGCCGGGCACCCATGCTAGTTCACCAATAAGAGCCATTGTGAAAATACATCTGAAGCAGGTCGAAGATTACATTGGCCGAAACAATCAAGACGACAACAGTAACCGAACAATACAAATAAAATACAAATTATCAATCCTCATCTAAAAAATTCAGAAACATTTAATCAACATTATATTAAAAACAAATTTGATGCCAAGATTAAGCAGATGATCGAAAGAACATTCAAGTTGGATTGAGATGAATCTGTTGTTATGGGTTTGTAGAAAACGGAAATAGAATTTAAAAAATTTCCATTCGAGGTTACGTGTACAGGAAGTTGTATGATTAGAAAAGTCTATGGGGCAAAAAAGCAAGATAAATTCTGTGTCTTGGATATTTTATGTCAAAGTAAACGGACCTCTTTTTAAAGGTGCTTCCATTACTTATATGAAATAAAATATAGATGATTTCATCATTCTAATTTGCTGTAAAAAAAAAAAAAAAAAAAACTAATTAAATTGACAAAAATAAAAAATATATAGCCCAGAGCAAAGAGTTATTGTTCTTTTTAATTGTTTCTATTATTATTATTATTATTATTATTATTATTATTATAGCCATTAAGATAAAAAAAATAATGAAGTATAAAAAACGAAAAGAAACTGAGACATGCACATTATATTTTTTCAAAAAATGGTTCATTTTTTGTATAAAAATGCAAAAGATGAAACCGAAACCTAAAGACAGCGAGTCAAATGCGATAACCATTAGATCAGCTTGACGCGATTTTTAAAGTTTTTTAAACCTACTTATTAACATAAGGAAGCTGTCATGTGAGTAATTCACGCATGTGCAGTCGTGAAACAGCTGACAAACATAAAAATCCGATGACCCCCCCCCCCCACCAAAGCAGCCCGTTTTTCCGAATGAAAACCGATTAAAAAGTGTTGAACATGTCTGAATACCCTATATACCAAATTTCAAGACTGTAGGTCGAAAATTCGTTGAGTTTATACGTTGAGAGTTGTCCACACACACACACACACACACACACACACACACACATTCTCACTTTTATAGATATAATAACCAAACACTTTATCTGGATCTGAAATAAATTTTTTGTTATTGATATTGGGGTTTAGCTCGGTTTCAATTTACAATTCATAAATGGATCGCAACGTGTTGAAAATGGAATAAATATGATCAATATAGAATGTTATTGGTTTTTGTACTGCTACTATGACTAGTTGAATCGCACTGCAATAAATGGTAAAACTTTACAAGTATAGATTAAAAAAAAAAAGAGATAAAAAGAAGATATCTTTAAAAGTAAATTGTTTTATCGTTGAACCCAATTAACACACAGCAAGGTGGATGGGTTGGTCATGGGAAGAACAGTCAAAGTAGTATTGAAAGGTTCGAGATAAGAGAAAAGAAATTGCTTTAATGAAATAATTTCGTGATATAAAATAGAAGGATTTTATGACTTGTAAAATATAAACACAAGATAAATAAACAAAGAAAGTGTTTTTTTTTTAAATTTTATTTTGTGTTGTAAATAATAATTGATATTGTCCTATCTTTAGCAAAAATGTACAGTCTATTTATTTATTTATTTATTTTTGAGAACTTTAACATCTTTAAAACTAAAACAACTACGTTGAGTTGTCTCGGATAGAATATTGGAAACAAACTTTTATTTCTGCCTCCGTTTTTTGTGCTTTCAACGTTATTTCAAAGGTTATACAACAGTTTCCTATTCTTTACACAATTCTTTGTATTCTTTGTGAACTCTGCGAGATCGCTAAAGCTGCACACAAGGTGTAGAAGGTGGCATAAAAGTCACAACATGCTCTCATTTTGCCATTTTTAATGTTTATTTTTTTATTTTCAGGTCTATTGCTGATGAAACTGAACATTTTTGGAGAAATACAGAATCCTACAATCAACTCCGGTGGTAAAATTATTTTATCAAAATCAGGGACCAATTATCAAAATTCAAAGAACGTATAAACGTCATTTTCAAATAAGGGTTGCACCAAGTGAGAACGCAATTAGGAACATGGTTAATCTTAAATAGAAAGTGTATCTGAACATACACAAAATATCCAAGAATTGAAAGAGAACACCAGGAATCAAATTGGAGAATTAAACCAAAACGCGAAGATTCTTTAGGAAGTCATAAACAATTTCTTTGAAAGGATAGAAACGTGCCAAGTACAAACTGAACATCATCTAAAGATGTGATTTTTCAGGTGTAAAATTTGTAACAATTTTTTACCTACGCGAATAAATCTTCCATATCTCCTCCGTATTTTGTTTCAATTTTTCAGCTATAGGTGGAAAAAAAAATAGTATAGCAAATCAAATCCTTTCAGCCAGGGATCAAGGTAAAAGAATTCAAATAATGATCCCTGTCCTGTAATGCCTACCATTACCTGCAAATTCCATAAAACACTTTGAAATCAAACTGTATTAAAAAGAAGTAATGCCCAAAAGTTCATAAATGTGAGGAACTTTTATTGCTATTACATTTTTAGAGCCAGATTGTTGAATTAAGTTTAAAATCATTCTAGCGTTATTTCTTTCATCATTATTTTAGTTGGTTTTTATTGCAATAAAAAAAAGGCAATATACGGCGCCTTCTAGTGAGATAGAAAACTTCTTACACCTACCAACATCCTATACCTCTGTAAAGCCACTATTCAACCATACATGCAATATTGTTGCCGCATCTAGGCTGGTGTACCAACCACCAGTCCTTCCCTCTTGAAGAGTGGGTGCAAAAAAAGTGTTTCTAACCTGCACGGTTTACCATGTTTCCATCGCAGCAATGCTGCATCCCTGTGCTTGTTTTACAAATACTTCCATGGAATGTGCTCCGATGAACTTATTGTATTGTATCCCCCATAACAAAATACACTCCTTCAGTAATGTGCTAAATGTAAAAGTCAAGTACCATGCTTCAATTGTGCTCTAAACAGAAACATTCATTTCAAACTCGCCCCTGTCTTAAAGAACCGACTGTTACTTTTATATGTCAGGCCTTTCGGCTTGTATGGTAATAAAACTTCTCAAATGCACTTGTGATGTTAGGCTGTGTAAGGTGTTAACTTTGTTCAAAATCGCCTGTTCTTTCCTTGATCAGATTATTTCGATTATCAACACTTATCGAAGATATTCCAATACAAAACCTATCTAAGAACATTGCCAAGTACATGAAGTAACCATGTGAAATTTCATAAAAATCGACCCAACAGTTTTCAAGTCCATAGGGAACGAACTCACACACACATATAGTTCCTTTTTTTATATAGTAGAGATAGAGATATATTTTGCAACAGGCAAATGTCATTTTCTTTCACACTAATATTTTACATACCAAACAAAAATAGACTTGCTTTCATCACAAATACAGTAAATCGCCTTCACTCATTCCATTGTCAGCCTGGCTTCGTTTTACCATTTCAATTGCATGGAACTTGTTTTGTGGTTCTTAAAGGTCGGTAGGAGAGGGGGTCAAGAAGAGAAAGGAAGTAGGTAGGCCAAACATTTTGCAGATTCCGATTCAGAAACCTTAAATGGTTCAAACCTAATCTGAGAAATATTCTTCCACTCGTAACAATTTATACTAAATACGTGATATATCTTTTCGATTTTAGGGAAGATGGACTTGTTTTTTCAAAGTATAAAACTAGTGAATAGTCAGCCGTATCTGGTGCCGTGTATTGAGAGCCTTCCAACGTGGCGATCAGTTGAAGAGAACAATGTTACAGTTACATCGACAAAATACTGCTTCTTATACAAGTTTTAAAATCTTTAAAAACTTAATTTTATTAATAATTTCGTCTCTGCCTTTTTGGTAAGCATCTTCCTCAAATATTTACAGAAATTTATCTTACATTCAGAGAAACTTAAAACATTTATGCTAGCAGATTGTCTCTTATCTCTAAGAACAAAGTCCAATTTTTTGCAGAAATTTGGAGTCAAAATTGATCTTTTGAATTTTTTTTTTTTTTTAAATCAACTTTGAAGTTGCAATTTCAAAATCTCCCATTTGTGTTTATTTCTGTTTGTTTCATGAGATAGTGTACTCCATAATCTTCAGCTGTTCCTCATCATCGTCATTAATAAACATGAAAGGTGATGGTGGCTAAATGGTTAACAACACAAACTGACAACCTGAGTGTGTCAGGTTCAAGTCCAGTTCACTCCACAGAAACATTTTCATTTAGGATGTTGGCAACCTTCATGTGATACCTCCCATAATTACCTGATATCTTCTCAAAAGAATTCTGACTAAAAAGATAATCAGGGAAACCAATGCCAACAATAGAATCGGATGAATGATAAAATATGAATGCATTAACAAACATAACTGATTTTAGGACGATAATATTAAAATGCTTGTGACATTTTTTTTTTTTTGAGGGGGGGGGTATCAATTTAAAAAAAAAAATTTTTCTTTTACTAACCAAAATTGACTGGTCATTGATTTTACAGAAAATTTTTTGCAGTATAATTTATGAAAGCAATTATCAACAGAGACTGTGACATCAAAGAGCAGAGTTCAACTTCCGTAAAAGTTTATGAATTCACTTTTATTAATCAGGAAAGGTAAGCACCATTTTTACTCCCCTTCAACTTATACACAAAATAGTTGGGTAGACTACAATATAAAATCTTGATAAATAAACTTGGAAGGGAAGGTATGTAACAGTGTGTATGAGCATGTGGGAATATATCAGCAGGAGCTGTAGAATAGCTGGCTTTCAAAGATATTAGCTGCAGTAGCCAAATAAAGCACATATGCAAATAAGGAATTGTGCACAGGCTTATGTCAAAAGAAAAAGAAAAAAAATGAGCAGAGAAAACATGCGCCAAGTGAGATAGACGGGTGGCCCCGCAATGGCAACAAGAAACTTTTAAGCTGGTGTCGAAATGGAAGGGGTTTCTTAATTTCATGGCAGACGAAATGAATAATTACAAAAAACAAGAAACAAACATTGTTTGGAAAGTAATGATAATAAATGCCTTTTGCTAAAACAAAAAAAAACAAAAATGAGCTGGATTTATTTATCTTTTTGTTAGTTCCTTTTCAACCGTACCAGACGGCGTGGGGGTCTGAGAGATGTTTGAACTGTAATGAACACGGTTTGTTTTTAGCGTAGCAGCTACTTTATAAGACTACATTATCAAATCTTGACAGAGAAACTTGTCTAAGAAAAGGAAAATTCTGTAATAGACATTCCCTTTCTCCTCTTTCTATTTCATAAAATCAAAACATATTATATCATTAGATCTATCCCTCCCTCCCACACATGCATACTTTATTCTCACTCGATTATTTACATAATTTCTGTTCTTTCAAATGCATCTCTATAAAAAAAATAAATAAATAAAAATGAAGTTGAAACGAGAAATTTGGCGATTGTCAAATCTGGAGTGGAATGTGCCCCCCCCCGTCCCCCCACACACAAAAAAAAACTGAGCCAATAAACAAGTGGATATTTTGTGGTCAGACGATCTATGGTGACACAATGATCAACAACACTTTCGGAAAATTAAATGAAAGGCAGAAAATCTTAAATAATCTTGTGAAAGGTGAGGAAAAAGTTTGTTATTTAAACTAAGTGACCTACAAAAGTTTATTTTTGTGTTTATTCACATAGAAAAAGAAAAGTCAGTCGGCAAGAAATCCTTGAGTGAATAGTCCATTTGAAAAAGACCGTATAGTTTCTTTGTTAATTACAAATTCTAATTCTATTGTCCATAGTAAACAAGCTTTTAGAAATAAACTCGACATCCTGTAACCTGTTAGATCAGTATTTATTATATACATTATTAAATACTAGTTGTACCTACCAAGTATTTGACGTTTCTGAATTTTTTAGATGAGAATTAGTTATTCATATTATTTTTCATCGGACTACTGTTCTCATCTTGAGTGTGATTTTCACAACGTTTCAGTCGATATAACCTCCAACTTTCTTCAGGTGTATCTTCTCGAACTCGGGGTAGCAGATTTTTGTTCTGTCAGCCATGACTGACGGAACAAGAGCATGCTAACCCTGTGAAGTAAATAAAGGGTTCCACTCAAAATTCTGTCCAGATTCCCGAGTTCGACATAAACATTCTCGAGTTTGACAAGATATACCTGAAGAAGGTTGGAGGTTACATCGACCAAAACGTTGCAAAAATCACACTTACGATGAGAGCAGTAATCGGATGAATAATAATACGAACTACCAAGTATTGTGCAGTGCCATATTTATTTGTAACTAGCAGGGAGACCTGACGTTGCCCAGGATTGAATGAAGATCAACGAATGTTCCATACTTCAAATATTTTTATTGTCATCGAAATTGATGAAATTTTTTCAATCAAATGGATTGTCTGCTCTAGATGGGGACCCACTGTAATGCACCAGAAGGAAGCTTCACATACCTTCCCACAGTGACTTAGAGTCCATAATGCATTGTAATCTACACTGCATTGTATAGAACCTACTTTTGATTTTATGAAATTATTTTTATATAATGGCTTCAATGAAAGTTTCAAATCAAAGTCAAGTATTATGGTTCAGTTGTGTTCTAAACTTCTGAAATTCACTTGTGATGTTTTGATCAAAATCAGACAGTTCCTTCTTTAATCGGATGTTTTTGATTATAAATTTTCGATGGATGCCAGACGCATTCTGATATAAAACCCATCTAAGAACACTCCCAGACACACAATACACTTGTGTAAAATCCAAAAACAAGGCCTGATTAGTGAGAAAAATACGAACAGACGGACTATTTCGGGGAAATTTTACCCTTATAATGCCCTCTAAAGGGCAACCAGAGTCATCCCAGAAAATCTGTTCTGGCAAAAATTTACTTTCACCATGATTTTGTGCAAAATTTAAAAAAATCCAAGGCCTGGTTATTGAGAAAAGTGCGAACAAATGAATGGGAGTGAATTACTAGGTTCAATCCCTCCTATGTAGGGGGACAAAAAAAAAACAAAAAAACAGAAAACAATCAACCCAGTCGTTTCAGAGTCAATAGGGAACGAAATCGTGTGCACACACACACACACACACACACACACACACACACACACACACACACCAAGTGCCTTGTTTTTACCTTTCAAACTGGACTGTTTGTTTTTACCTTTCAAACTAGACTGTCTGTTTTTACCTTTCAAACTGGACTTTTTGTTTTTACCTTTCAAACTGGACTGTTTGTTTTTTACCTTTCAAACTGGACTGTTTGTTTTTTACCTTTCAAACTGGACTGTTTGTTTTTTACCTTTCAAACTGGACTGTTTGTTTTTTACCTTTCAAACTGGACTGTTTGTTTTTTACCTTTCAAACTGGACTGTTTGTTTTTACCTTTCAAACTGGACTGTTTGTTTTTTACCTTTCAAACTGGACTGTTTGTTTTTACCTTTCAAACTGGACTGTTTGTTTTTGTACCTTTCAAACTGGACTGTTTGTTTTTACCTTTCAAACTGGACTGTTTGTTTTTTACCTTTCAAACTGGACTGTTTGTTTTTACCTTTTAAAATGGACTGTTTGTTTTTACCTTTTAAACTGGACTGTTTGTTTTTACCTTTTAAACTGGACTGTTTGTTTTTACCTTTTAAACTGGACTGTTTGTTTTTACCTTTTAAACTGGACTGTTTGTTTTTACCTTTTAAACTGGAATGTTTGTGTTCTAAAATACTTTTTTTTGTTTCAATCAAAGGGAAGTAACTCTATACGGACGAATACAGAGTTTTCACTCTTTTTTTGAAGATTGCAGCCATTTGAAAATAATTCTGGCCTGAACAAAGTATTTTCTGCAAGGATTTAAATTGAATTACATACAACAATGATCTACATGATAAACTGACAAACCAATTTGACATTAGATGATCATGTTTTTGCAAACTTTACAAAGACAAAGAATTTCACAAAGTTAGAAAACATTGAGATGCTATCATAGACTCTCTCCCCTTATTTATTTCACGAAGTATATACGATAATGCCATAATAGACTCTCCTTCTCTATTCTTTTCTTACTGATATCATTCCATTGCTCTCATTCGCCCCCCCCCCACCTTTATATTATTCATTCTTCCTCCTATCACTTAGTACAGTCATATACAAATGTGAACGGTGACAAGCAAAATAAGATCATTCGAGTTTTAGTAGTTTGGAAATAGTATTTCACTGTCAATTTGGATTCAATCGATTTTATACAGATATCGACTTTTGGGTTCAATTATAGCATACAGATTGTTGGAATATCTTGGATAGAATTGGTCTTAAATTATATTTCTTGTCTTGAAAAAAGGAGTGTTACTTTGCTTTTTTAACAATACATATGCAATACTACTTGTGACGTGCTGAGTTAATGTTTATGAGATATATTAAATATTTAAAAATTCCAAAATTTTTTCATAAATATTTGGACATCCAGAGTTATCACTTCTGCTGCTTTCAAATGAATATACGTCCACACACAGTATCAGATGACCCATGTCCATTTTTGTTAGTGGTTGTCTAGGTAAAGGATGTCTCTTCTTCTCCCTCCCTCTGTCGGATGACGTCATTAAGCGTGTACAGGGGCAGAAAAACAAGATCTATAATTATAATAGTATATCGATAGATCAGCAGCAACCAGATGTTATGGCTACTGCTATTATTTTCAAACACCAATATTTTATGACACCCTTTAGATGTCGCACATAGGTTATGGGTTGGCAACCTACATCCTGTGGATTGGATCCGCCCCACAAAGGCATTTTGACCAACTCTGAACCTGATTACCAATGACTATTTTTTCACAGGAGACGAGGCGTTTAAGTGAACAAAAAGGCTGGTTGAATTTGACCTCAAAAACACAATAAAATCTAACCACCTCCATTTCTGCATAAAATATTAAAAAATAAACATAAAATAGCAGACGGTTGGGGTAACTTCAAAGGAACAATGTTGTCTTAGTCGGCTTTATATTTTATTACTTCAACAGTGACCACTCTCATCACTTACATTTGCCATCTACCCTATTCAAGTTGCTGGAACCTTTCAGGTGGCAATGTTTATCTTTTCAATAACAGTTTCAAACATATGCTTCATAATTTCATCCATTTTGCTTCCGTTGATTTTTTTCATTTTGAAGTATTTTGACGTTCCTAGAGGAAAACTAAGTTTGGTTAGGTGTTTTTTTTTATTTTAGATTTTCTTTTGTTTTTCTGATTACTCAATGTTTATTTTCAATATGGTTTTAAATATTTAGGTTGATAGGGGTGTCCATATTTAATTTTCATTAATTTTTCATTAATGGCTTTTGTCAGGACTTTGATCAGTCATTGTAACATGATCCAACCTGCATGGTCGGATGAGCTGTCGACCTCTGTAGTAGACCCTCTTTCCTCTCTTAATTATTGACAGTGTATTCCTATAACTCCTTATCATTCGACCCTCTTCCTTTCCCCCTGGTTATTTTCATCATTTGTCCTTTCTCCCATAATCTGAAACATTCATGCATAGATAAAAAACGTACATGGCAACAAGCAAAAGAGCAAATAACATTCTCTTTAGTAATATATATATATTTTCTTGAAAAAGGATTTCGGCCTCAACAGAAAGATGTTCAACAAAATGTTTAACCATAAAATTTACCAAAAACTATTAATATTAAACTATAAAAAGAAAGATACTAGAATTTAAGCAAAAAATATTTTATTTCAACTCAATCAGATGTGCCTTATGCACTAATAAAAATGCAATTGGCATTTTGTTGAACTTTTTAAGATTTTAAATATTTATAAATTTTCTCATTATAAAAAACGATTATTATATTGATTATAATTTTTTGACAGAAGAAATAAAATGAATATAAAACATTAGAAGAACAATGCAAAATTATCCAATTATATCAATAAATATTAGTAAATTGTGTAAATAAATCTTGAAAAAAATGATTATTTAGTAAATTGATTTTAATTTATTGTTCATTTAAAAAAATATTCAAATATTTAAAATCACTTAATTGTCAGCACATTTTTTCATTATCAAAAAAGATTATTGGATTATTTTTAATTTGCAAAATAAAAACCGGCAATGAAAAAATCGTAAATCAGCAAAAATTATTAAATTGTTTCATTATAAAAAAATATTTATATACTACAGATATAATCTATGTTTAATTAATTTTAATCAAGTAAAACAAATGTTTTCTTATCAATAGCATTGAAATAAAACAATCGTTTTTATTATGATAAAATGTAATGAATTCGCTGATTCTGGATGTTTTAACTGTACTTCTATCTTTCCAAATTAAAATTAATCTAATAAATGTATTATTATGACAAACTTTATTGATAATTTAGTGACTTTAGATTTTTCTTATGATTTAAAAATTTGTCTTCTAATGTTTTTTATGCAATTCATTTTATTTCTTCTGTCAAAAAATTATAATCAATATAATAATCGTTTTTTATAATGAGAAAATTTATAAATATTTAAAATCTTAAAAAGTTCAACAAAATGCCAATTGCATTTTTATTAGTGCATAAGGCACATCTGATTGAGTTGAAATAAAATATTTTTTGCTTAAATTCTAGTATCTTTCTTTTTATAGTTTAATATTAATAGTTTTTGGTAAATTTTATGGTTAAACATTTTGTTGAACATCTTTCTGTTGAGGCCGAAATCCTTTTTCAAGAAAATACCTAACTTTTTAAAATTCTATTCATCAACAACATAAGCAACAATAAAAATAATAGAATTATATTTATTAATTAATAGAACATGCTAATGATCACAGGAAAAGTATTACATAAAAAAAATTTACAGAAATTTTTTTAAAATTCTGAATTTAAGTGATTCATAAAAGTGCTATCGTTCGCCTGCAGGGATACAGTTATAGCCCCATACCACGCTGATTGGGAGGTTAGCACTCAAGTTTTTGCTATTTCGATTGGATATATGGTCTGATTTTTCTCAATTATTTGTTTCTTTTATATTTTTCCAAAGAAATGCCAATATTGATGGACGACATTTTGGAATGAAAATTAAAATTATATGAAATATTGGTGTCACTGATAATATTTCACTTGTTATTATTCTAAATAATGCAAGTAAAATGCCCAAATCGACTTTCATAAAAGTGAAGAATATCTGGTTTTACAATGAAATTTCTGCAAAAAAAAATTTATTGAAATATATAATTTCGGAATTAATTCATTGAGGATCGTAATTTTAAAATAAAAATCTATTTGTTTGAACACACACATATTCCATTGCAGTAGAAAACATTCTAGTGGCTTTTTCAAAATGCTCAGTATTTTGTTGACAATATTTGCGAATTGAAGAGTCAGTTTTGAGATAAATTTTGAATTGCTTGAGTGTAAATAAAATTGTTGTTTTTTTAACTCTAGTATCTTCCTTTTTAGAGTGTAATATTGATCAATAGTTTTCAGTAAAATAATTTTCCTGTTAAAATTTTATAGTACATTTATCTCTTGAAGCAGAAATCTTGTCTCCAGTTTAGTTATGATTCATAACAGTGCTATTGTTCGCCTGCAGAGTTACAGTTACAGCCCCATGCCATGCCTAGGTGATGGTTGAATTTTAAAAGCGAAAACCACCACTATTTATTTCTATTGAATGTATGACCTTGTTTTTATCAAATGTTTGCTTCCTTTATATTTTTTCAAAAAAAATGCCAACAATATTGGACATTTTGGAAGGAAAATTGACATTACTAGAAAAGTTAGTGTCACTGACAATATTCCACTTATTATTATTTCTAACAATGCAAGTATAATGCCTAAAATCGACTCTATTCAAAGTGTGCAGAATAGCTGTTTTTACTTTGAAATTTGTTCCAAAAATATTTTGTTTTTTTGTACTGAAATTCATAATTTCAGCATTAATTCGCCGAGGATTATAATTTTCAAACATAAATCTATTTATTTGAACACACAAATATTTCATTGCAGTAGGAAACGTTCTAGTGACATTTTCCAAGTGCTCAGTATTTTGCTGACATTTGATACAATGTTTGAGCACTGAAGCATCAGTTTTGAGCAAACTTTTAAATTGCTGTCGACCATCAGTAGGATGAAGTTGAATAACTAATCTCTGTGGTATTCCAGCAATCTGCAAGGTTTGGAACCCACAGCCAACTTTAAAGGTGCAATTACATTCACTATCTTGTAGTCTTTGGCAGTTTTGTTTGTGTATTCTAAGACATTTCATCACTTTACTTTCTTCAAAAGTGAATAATTGTTTGGCACTGTCAGGGCACTTGTTTATCAAAGATTCCCAAAATGCAATAGCACATTCTTGTTGGCCACTATTAAAAACGCCTCCGATTGATTCTCTAAGATCAGCAACACTGTGAGTGCCAGGGACAAGCAATCTTTTTAATTGCTGAATTGGCAAATCAATGTTTGGAATGCTTTTAATGATGTTAGACAACAAAGGAAGGTGGTAAATTTTCTGAACAATACTGTTAGCAAAACAAGCATTTCTTTCATTGATCAATTTGAGGTCCAAATTATTTTGAGAAATTGAATTGTCTATTTTCAGCCATTTTCTATTTGGACTATTATGTTTTTGCTTCAAATCATGATCTATAACGATTGTTTTTTTTCGTTTATAAGTCTGTTTGTACAATGACAAACTTTGAGGCTTAACAGAACAAGGAGGAAGCGGTGGCAAATCAACCCTGTCTCTTTTGGCCCTCAATCTATTATATTCAGTCCATGCACTTTTGTTACACATGGTCAATTTATGAGGGTCAAGGTCGATCAAATAGACATTGCACAGCTTTCTAGCACGTGACAAAGCTACATAGGCCATTCCATCTGAAAAGACATCAGATCCCAAGTCAACAATGATACCATCGACTGAAATACCTTGGGTTTTGTGGACAGTTAAAGCATAGCTGAGTGACAAAGGTATTTGAGATCTAGTCACAAAGAGGCCACGAGAAAGTTCATAGTCAGCTTGCACAAATTCAACATTGACTGCATGATCCATATGATCAAATTTTACAGTCACAGCAACAACTTTGCCATCTTTCATTTGTATTTCAGTGACTGTACCCATTGTACCATTGCAAAGTCCTTTTTCGATATCAATATTCCGACGCAACATGCATCTAGCACCAATTCCAATTTTAAGCACAGTTTCAAGTCCAGCTGTGTCAGAAATCTTTTTAAGTTTAGAAGTTTTTGGTGTCTGTTTTGATTTTTTTTTTGTTACGGTTTTTTGTCTTAAGTTGGAATCAGTTGCTGAAATTTCAATGATATGAATATTATTTTTTTTCAACATTTTATAATTCACTTCCTCAGCAGATTCATTTGTGGGTACAATGCAAATAATATGCATTTTCTTTTGCAAATTTTGCAAAAGATCAGTAACTTGATCAATATTTGCTTTTTGTTTAGGATTGATTCGATGCCTTTTCAAGATCTCAATATCCTAATCAGTTGGTGACCCAAGTCTAATTCTGTTAAGAATATTAACAAAGTTTTCATTGTCATCTTTTTGTCGCATATTTATGGTCAATTCATCATAATCGAAATATGACCACAAATTTATACCAGCAATTCCCAAATTTGATGTTCTAGCATCTTGAATAGATATTTTGGAAAATACAGGTTTTTCATTAACAGGTGGAAGCTGGAATAAATCACCAAATGCAACAATTGACATGTTTGCAAATGGATACACTTGTTTCCTAATATCACCAAAAACATCTTGCAAACGTTGGTGAATAAATGCTAATTGCAAGTGACTAACCATGCTTATTTCATCAATAATGAATAATCTCACATATCCAAGCATGGTTCTCAAACTTTTTATTTTATCCTTTGATAATGGTTCATATTTAGGTGTAGAACCATGCTGCACATTTAGTTGAAAGACTCTATGGCATGTAGATCCTTTCAAAATGTAAGCACTGACACCAGTAGGAGCACAAATAACTACACTGGGTCCATTGATGGCAGGATATGTGAGAGTAATTTTATCTGCCAGTGCATTGATCAGAAAAGATTTGCCCACACCCCCAAAACCACTAATAAATTTGAGAATTTGTGGACAATCGTCACAATTGCACCTGTGAATAGGGTTTTCCTCATTCCAATGAAGATTTTGTTGCTCAAGTTTGGAAATAATTTCATTATAAATTTCTTTTTGAATGAAATTCAATTTTTGCTCATTTTCTAAAACTTGAGCTTCAGTGACATGTCTGATTTGAGGCATATTTAAATCAGCTTCATTTTTATCTGCCTCTTTAGCCATATTAGGATCGCAATCAATTTGATCATCATCAGCGTTATTTTCATTTTCATAATTTTTAGATTTTTGCTCTATTTTTTTGCTTATTTCAATAGCATCTTTAATTTTTTTCTTAATACTTTCATAATTTGTCATTTCAGACAAATATGGAGCATTTTGATAAAATGATTGCTCATATGATTTACAGCCATCAAGTAAATCAATTTCTTCTTGGCGCCAAGGTTTGAACAGCATCAACAAATTGTGATAATATCGTTCTTTTGTTTCAGAAGTCAATCTCACATTTGGCGTCTTTATAGCTTTTTCTTTCACTTTTTTTAAAAAGCCATGATTATTTCGCAGCTTCAATGAAACTTTCTCATCATCATTTGTGGAAGCATTCATTGTTCTTTCATAGTTTCTCGCAACATAGTACAAACTTTTATTTTCCATAGAATCAGGTCTATTCGGGTACCATGTTTCAACCATATTGCCATAATACAAATCTGTAGAATCAGGCTGCATTTGATCCAATTCTTCTTGTGGCAAAAATCTGCGGGTTCTATATTCAGGTATATCAGCACCGACCCACATTACAGTTGCAGAAGCTCCAAACAAGTGATGTCCCAACAGCTTATCAGCAACTTCATAAGCTCCTGAATCTCTTTTGGACAATGTATAAAGACCAGCGCTTTTGCATTTACCATAAAATGATTTTGATTGGTCCAATGACCACACACCTTCAGTCTCAGATGTTTCATATTTAGTCTGATAGCTGGTGATGTAATGGTTCAGAATCATTGAATTGTCAGAAATGTACTGCAAGTCAATATTAGACTCCCACATCATCAAAATAGCTGGGTTGTAAGCATTAATGTACTGCTCTTGTGAGCTTCTATTCAAATTATACAAATACTGAACAGTAGCCCCCCCCTCTCTGTCTGTCTGTCTGTCTCTCTGTCTCTCTCCCTCTCTCTCTCTGTCGCTGTTATTATGGTAGTACGAATAGTGGTTTGTTTATATTATAGTGGAAAACTCTTATGAAACTAAAATCCGGCAATTTTTATTTTTTTAATAACGGTATTAGTATCAAAATATCTGAAAATGATATCTTAAACTAAACAGAAGAATGTCAAGGTAATTATTGTACTATTTCAGAAAATGTTCAATAAGTATGTCTCAAGTAAATTAATTTATTATTTTTTCCACCGGTACCCTACGTTGGATTACTCAATAGTAGTCTCGAAGTAATAATTTTTTAGTCTCGCAAGTAACATTTATCGTCTGCTAATGCGTTATTAATCGGTGACTTTTTGGTGGGCGTTGTTGAGCAAGAATAAAAATATGAGATTTAAACTGTTGGGGCATTTTTGACAACTTCTGTGCCCTTGGGGGCGAAATGGGAAGTTTAGAAAACATTTTTTTTTACTATGTAAATCTATATAATGATTATTGTCGTAATATTACTTCTTGTTAATTTTGTACTTAGGTAAAAATGTGCTTCTGCATTTATGTTACCGTTGTTACACGAGTATTTGTTACACCCTTATAGTAAAAATGTTGGTGATCATGCACTTATTGTACCTATTTACTATGCCTCCCCACGGGACAGAGTTAGACACCAGGGTCGTTTTTTAACGCGGAGAAAAGGTACAAAAATAAAAATTGTCTCAGTCGTGACAGATTTCTCCTCCACCGAAAGAGAACATGAAATGGAAGTGCAGCATCTGAAGAACAGATGCACTAATTGTAACACACTATTATTTTCTTAATAATGAGGTTAGGACATTACGTCGTCGCCGGCAAACTTGCGAAGAAACGATAAGAAATATCGAAAGACAAAAACTGGCTGTAACATATTCTTGCATTATTTACAAAAAGTTGTAAATAATGCAAGAAAATGTTACAGCCAGTTACAAAATTAAAAATGATAATATATTCATAATATATTCTTGACAGGCCACAAAATCACCGCAATACCACATTTACTCCGGGGAGGGGGGAGGGTCCTACGTTAGTCCCAGGAATTTGTATAAACAAAGTTTAACCAATTACGCATAACTATAAAAGAAAGTAAGAATTTTATTGACACAGCATTTGTAAACAAACAACAAAAAAGTTGTAAATAATGCAAGAAAATGTTACAGCCAGTTAAAAAATTAAAAATGATAATAATATATTCATAATATTCTTGACAGGCCGCAAAATCACCGCAGGCGCAATACCACATTTACTCCAGGGTGGGGTCCTACATAAGTCCCAGGAATTTGTATAAACAAAGTTTTACCAATAACGCATAAATATAAAAGAAAGTAAGAATTTTATTGACACAGCATTTGTAAACAAACAAAAAAAAAAAAAATAGTACGCTTACCTGTTTTAAATAATGCAAGAAAATGTTTCATGTAAGGAACTGCAAAGTGCAACGCAGACATAAATAAACAACTTTACGGATGTGTGTTTGTTACAATTTAACGTCTGCTCATTCGGTAATAGTCGGTAATTTTCGGTGGGCGGTGGTGAGCATGGATGGAAATGCGGGATTTAAACTAAATTAATTTAGCAATGGTATTAATGTAACGGATAATCAAAAATAGGGGAAAAATCAGTTATGTAATATTTTACACAAATACTGAACAGTAGCCCCCCCCTCTCTGTCTGTCTGTCTGTCTCTCTGTCTCTCTCCCTCTCTCTCTCTCTCTGTCGCTGTTATTATGGTAGTACGAATAGTGGTTTGTTTATATTATAGTGGAAAACTCTTATGAAACTAAAATCCGGCAATTTTTATTTTTTTAATAACGGTATTAGTATCAAAATATCTGAAAATGATATCTTAAACTAAACAGAAGAATGTCAAGGTAATTATTGTACTATTTCAGAAAATGTTCAATAAGTATGTCTCAAGTAAATTAATTTTTTATTTTTTCCACCGGTACCCTACGTTGGATTACTCAATAGTAGTCTCGAAGTAACATTTTGTTTTGTCTCGCAGTTACTTGCGAGACTAATAAGTATTTATAGTAACAACGGTTTTTTTGGTTGAAAATGGTCAGTCAAGATGACCTTTCAGATGACTAGGTCAACAAAATGAATTCAGCACATATCAAAGATTTTATAAGATGACAAATAGCCAAACTAATCTATCCATACATATAAAATAATCTCGAGTTTTCCCCTGCATAAACAGTTTATATAAGAAAATAACAGAATACTTCCTAAACAAATCCTTCACATTCACTAATTACAGCAATTCCTAAAGCATGTTTAAATAAACTGCAAGTACATTTCATCCCCATTTAAAAATTATTACATTTATTCTGAGCAAACTGCTTTTCTAAATACCTCTTAAATAATTTATCAATCGCCTCTAAACTAATAATTAAATTTATATTGCCAAAATATTATTAAAAGTAAAAGTTAGAAAAATTGAAAGTAAAAAGACTCCCGGGCAACGCCTTGTCCATACAACTAATTTATGTTTGTATTTTGAATTAGGAAATTCTCAAAATTTTTGTTAAATTAAAAAGAACTTTAATTTAATCTATTAGATAATTAGTTAAAAATCTATTTCTAGATAAGTACTTTTTATAAGACTTAAATTTATAAAAAATGACTATAAAATATTCCAGATACGAGATACCTTCAATAAGTTTCCAGACTTTTCTTACAGGCATTTAAAATTGGCATAGATTCTTGAAAATTCAGTATTTTATTGCTATATGATGATGACAGACCCATTTTTATGATTTCAGGTTTAAATAAACAGCTACAGCAGGAATTGGAATACACTCTACTAAAGCCTTATTATCACAGCTGGTGAATTTCAAAAATGCTATTTTAACGTAAAGACACTTTAAAAGAACGATATCCAATAAAATTCTGTTTTAAATTTAGAAAAAATGCAGCAGAAATGTATGGAATGCTTCAGACTGCTTTTGGACCATCTTGCATGAATCAAATAAGGACCATCATATGTCTATAGAGACAATAAGTACACAGTTTGATGTCAGTGTGGGAACTGTACACACAATTATTCATGAAGAACTGAAGATGTGAAAGATTTGTGCAAAGTTTATCCCAAGGGTGCTCAAAGAAGATCACAGATTATTTGACCATTGGGCATCAAGACAGTTCCTCACGCTCCCTATAGTCCAAACCTTGCTTCTTTTGACTTTTGGTTATTCCCTAAACTCTATGAAAACCTTAGCGGCTGTGGTTATGAGACAATTGAGGAGATGAAAGAGGCTGTGACGAGGGTCATTGACATGCTCACACATGAGGACTTCCATGGGCCTTTCAAAAGTTGTTGGAATGGTATAACAAGTGCATTGCAGCCGGAGGAGATTACTTCGAAGGGGACTAGAGTTTCATGTGTGTACTACCAATAAAAGTGCGCATATGAAAAAGTCTGGAAACTTATTGAAGGCATCTCATACATGTGTATATTTGGAATGTGTTTCCTTTTAAGTTAGAAAAGTAAATTTTTATTTTCAGGGCACATCAAACTTATGGTCGTTATTTTATAAATTTTTACTTGGCAAATGGTTTTGCTTTGCCAGATGCTGACGAAATTACCTCAGCTTCATTGATGATGGTAGAGATAGAGGACACGCTTCTGTTCAGGACTGTTTGTTATTCGCAAAAACTGGTGGGAACCAAGCTGCTGCTCAGCTACTTTAAACTTGACGTACTGAGCATACACATCTCCTGCATTTTTTATTACTTTTTTTTACAAAGGTGGCTTTAGCTTTACAAAATCTATTATGTTGGAAGCAATGGAAATAGTGATTTCTATGCGCAATGGCAGTGGCACATTCTGAGGTGAACTATGGTTGGCCGTTGGATTTTTGTTGGAATTTATTGGAGTGTATGAAGCGATCTTTACCGATAATTAACCATTCAGTCAGGTCAGATGTTATAGAGGACACGTTTTTTTTTAACATGGAGTGCAGAAGTATATCTGATATAAATGTTCGCAAATAGTGTTTTGTGGATGAGTCTGAAGAAATTTGGAGATTGTGGTCATTAATTATTTAATCGTACATTTGTACCTGCACAATATTTGTTTTTTTTTAGTATAATTTCGATGTTTTTAAAATATCAGGTCAGTTTTGAGAAGATTGAAGAAGTTACGTTGCACTTGGTCAGCATTTAAATGGGTAAATATTTGAGAATACCAGGTGCTGGCCTTTCCGTTCGATGCTTTCTATTGGGTGAAACGCACCACGTTTACTTTTACGTTGCTTAATTACCATTTATTTCCCAACATTTATACCCCCCCCAAGAATTCTTTCCATTTTTTTTGTTTTGTTTAAATAAACATAATACATCATTTTCATTTTATTTCGTTTTGTTCGATGTTTTTTTTTTCTGTTTTCGTTTTTCCGATTTTATTTTTGGAAGTTTAACATTGTTTTTTTTTGGTTTTTTTTTGTTTATTGAAACAGGGTTATTACTTCGCTTATTCTTTACTTTACCCCTCCCCCCGCCTTACACACACACACACACACACACACACATCTACAAACGCTGGGTACCCCCGTTAGTTTAATAATAAATCTTTCTTACCCATCAATATATAGCTACATCAGTAGATGTGGCTGGAATACTAAATGTTTTGATTCCAATTCTAGCTGAATGCGCCCAATTTTTTTTTAAACTTTTGAAATCACTACTATATATTAGGTACAATATAATAAACAGTAGAGAATCTATAATAATAAATAAGAAATCTGCATGAATTAAAATATATTTAAGCATATTTTACGGCTAGTTCGAAAAGAAAAATTCAACAAATCTAGAATTATACATTAAGACATTTAAAAACAATTGGAATTAGTAATTGTATCGGAATTGGAAAAATGTTGGAATCGTCCCATCACTAACCATCTACAGTCATAAGTAAAGAGTTGTACTCTGTACAATAATTTTACGACAAGTCAACTGTTATTGGTTTATTTGATGCTGAATGCAATACCTATTTGGCATGATTCCTTAAATAAAACCTATTTTAATCTGTGCTAGAAGAAATTTGGGAGCTCATGAACTTTCTCAGAGGCATTGATGCATAAACTTTCTCACACCAAAGGCCATTCTCTATCTCTATAAATCAACTATAAGATAATGTATGGAGTATTGTTGTCATATTTGGGATGGTGAATCCGTCCCATTTTAGGGTTCTTGATAAAGGTGTAGAAAAGTATCTGTAATTTGATTGGCCCCACTATTTTCTCTGCAATTTCTCTCACAGACATGATATTGCTAGTCTCAGTCTTTACTATAAATACTATTCTGGTATGGATTCTTCAGAATTGTCTGATCTATTTCCCGCTTCTTTTGTTCCAGCTCGTTTGACTCGTTGATCTAGTTGTCTCCATCAATTCGCTGTTTGTATACTTCATTGTAATACAGTTTCCTATTCAAGTAGATTCTTTCCAAGAATCGCAGACTTGTAGAACTCTTTTACTGCCGACTGTTTTCCTCCTACTTTTAATATTGGTCTTTTCAAGACTAAAGTCAATAGGCATCTCCTATTGTTATGATGAATATCTTTTATTCTTGTTAGCTCCTTACATGAAGTGGCTCCACGCCTTGTCTGGAACATTTTCCATTAAAAATATTCATGCTATTGTGTTTATGTTCCAAGTAAATAAACTTTACATGGTAATAGATTTTCCTAAAACGAGAAGCAAGAAACACTTTTTTTTTTACTTTGCAGTAAAATATTAATAATTTTAATGGTTGTGGCACTTGCTGCTGTTTTTATTGCTATGTTAATAGGCATCTCCTATATTTACGATAATTATCTTTTGTTCTTGTTAGCTCATATTAAGTGGCTTCACATCTTGTCTGGAGCGATTTCCATACAAAAAAACATAAAACCTACATAAAAAAAAGATCCGAATGGATTCGAGCTCAGATTGCCGATTTACTAATCAGCGTCAACAACCAGCAGCCCCTCCTCTTCACTGTAGAAATACAAAATAAACAGTGGATAATGAAAGCCAAACTTGTTATCCTTTCGGGAAGCCTGCTTGCGTTAGAACATCTGACAAAAGTATTTCTTTCAGCATCGTTTAAGCCATCCAGGTAAAAATAAAAACGTAAGTTGATATGCTTAGCTTACCTGGAGTAGTAGAAATTCATAAGATGACGCAGCGAGGGAGAAAAAAAAAAATGATGCATATTTTAGTCTTATTCCCCGTCTCTCAAGTTGCACTTTTTTTTTCGCAAGCACGTGTGCGCGCACATACATGCAGACAAGACATGGCTATTTTAATAGGATATCAAGGATAAGGGTTAATGGGATCGTCAGTTGGATGCTGAACAATATTATGAGAGGATAAATAGTTACTAAACTTATAATCAAAGAAAACAGTCAAACTTCAACAATCGTGAATATTTTATGTGCAAAGTGATTGGAAAATAGCTTATTTTTAAGTGCTTCTAATTCAGAGATGTGAGTAGTTAAAGTATAAAAAAAAAACGAAAACAAAAACTGAAATCAAGATGACTTCCCCAACCAGCCTCCATCAATCTTTGTGTGTGCAGTGAAAGGAAAGCACAAAAACAGACAATATTTTGAAAGGAGTTGAATTTGAAGGCTATATCAATACTGTTCGTAGGAAACACCATGGGCACGAGTTAGCATATAAAAGAATAATGACAATATTAGGAATTTTTTACAATTTTCAATTTTATTACGTTTATTTACCAACATAATGTGTCGTATAAAATGATTGCTGTTATCGTTTCAAATGATCTGAAATAACAACAAGGGGAGACTTAATTTCAAATATTTCTCATACGTTATATCTCCCCTCTTTTGGAAATAGGGTACGATTATGAATATCTCCAGTATTAAATAATCTTTATACACTGTGAAATTTACTTTATGTATGAACACCAAAGAGGGGAGATATAACATATGAGAAATATTTGGAATCAAGTCTCCCCCTTGCTGTTATTTCAGAACATTTGAAACCATAGCAGCAAGTTTTAGTCTCCCCTCCAGCGAGGCCAGAGGTTTTGGGAAAATATCAGATATTTTGTAATTCATATGCAAAACTATGAAAACAAATGACTATGATTGAAATATTGGTAAAAGTACAGTATTTTTCCACCCCGAAAAATTCATTAAAAATTACCACTATTATAGGTTTTCGAGTGTGCTGAAAACGAAAATAACAGTTAAAATCCCAGGAAACAATTTCAACGATATGAAGAAATTATAGTTTTAAAAAGTGGGAAATTACTTTTCTATATTAATTTAAGGTATAATAAACTCCCTCTTAATAGCCAAGGTGGCCATAAAGTAGGTGCTCATTTTACGCTAAATTAATATAGAAAAGTGATCCCCCACTTGTTTAAACAATAATAAAGAGCAAATATCACATTACACAATTATGGTTATTACCTTTCCAAGGAACCTTGATTTATTAAATTCTGATCAATAGTCGCCGAGATTTTGAATTTTAAAAATTGCCCCCCCCCCCAAAAAAAAGTGGTATACATATACGAATATATTTATACTCATAGCCACATTGAATATTAAAATGTCCATATCTTTGGTTCTATGGGACAAAACGAAATGGGAAGAAAATTTGCAGGCTTTTTGAAGATTATAATACTATTCTATGGTTAAAATTTTATGACAATTGGTAAAAAAGAACCTATATTTTCAAACCAATAAAATATGCCCAAATTTGCCTACATTTGTATATATAGTGTCCTGGCAAGTTAGCTTCAGTTTTACTGCTTCTGTTGTCTCCCATGTGGCCTTGCTAGGTCACTAATTATATTTTTTTTTTTTCATTTATTTTTTTTATTACATTTTCACCCCAAACAAGTCACATTGCCACTTTGGTGTAGGGGGCTACTATCAGGGGCAGCAACTACTGGGGCACTATGTTGGGATTTAGGCAGCAAGATGTTGGTTCACGTTACACTTGAACTTCTGAATGTCAGTACAGTTAGGGAAGCAGGGACCTGGAATGGAATTCCAGAGTCTAGCGGTTCTGGGGAAGAAACTACTGGAGTAGAAAGATCTTTTACATCTAGGGAACTCTACTGTGTGGGGGTGGGATTTAGCTGCCTGTCGTGTTTGTTGAGGGTGTCTACGTCGTGGGGGCACAAGTGTCTGCAGTTCGTCAGAGCATTCACCATTAAAATACTTGTAGAACAGGCAGAGGGATGCAACGTTTCGTTGATGGGACAGAGGCTGAAGCTTAGATGCCAGTTCAGGGCCTATCAGATTGGCGACTCACTTTTGAACCTTGTCTAGGAGCGTGAGACTAGTAGCAGATGCACCAGCCCAAATGTGACAACAATACTCCATACATGGGCGAATGGTGGCCTTATAGAGGTACAGGATACTTTCAGGTGTCAGTAATTTTCTAGCATGATAGAGAGAGCCTACCTTTTTCGCAGCGGCCCCGGCAATGTTTTCAATATAATTGTTCCAACTCATGTTTCCTGTGAACGTTAGGCCAAGCAGTTTGAAAGATGTACTCTCAGATATGGAGTCACTGGCCATTGCTATTGGCGGCAGAGAAGGTTTCTTGTAATTATTGAAGGAAACCAGTTTAGTCTTGGCAACATTGAATGTGACCATCCATTTATGTCCCCATTCCACTACAGATTGGAGGTCATCCTCTAGTGTTTTTGCTATTTCTTTAGTTATGTGTTCATTTGTTTTCCTGTCATGCCTGTTATAGAGTGTGGTGTCATCAGCATATATACCCATCTCAGAAGCACTTTTGTCGGGGAGGTGATTAATAAATATTAGGAACAATAGAGGTCCAAGAATAGACCCCTGAGGCACTCCCGCATTTATATCACACTGTTTAGATGTACGACCGTCGAGGACAACCTGGATTTTTCTCTTATCCAAGAAGGATTTAATTATGTTAAGTATTCTATCAGTGATACCGTATGATTTAATTTTCTTGAGGAGACCCTCATGCCATCCCCTGTCAAAAGCCTTAGATATATCTAGAGCTACCACTCTGCCCTCTCCCGCTTTGTCCAGTGAATGGTATATACATTCAGAGATTACAGTGAGGATGTCTGCTGTGGAACGGGCTTGTCTAAATCCATAGTTTGTCAGTCAGAAGTTTAGCATCTGTAAGGTGCCGGACTAGAGCATGGTTAATTATGATCTCAAATATTTTGGAGAAAAGTGGGAGGAGGCTAGTGGGGCTATAATTTGAGGGGTCAGTTCTTTCGCCAGAATTCTTGAATACTGGTACCACAGAAGCAGTTTCCCAACAGCCCGGAAAGCATGATTCATTAAGGCATTTGTTGTAGAGTTTGGAGAGAACTGGAGCTACTTCGGCTGAGCACTTTTTTAATAGCACAGCTGGGATGAGATTGGGTCCACATGCTTTTGAAGTGTCAAGGTTTTTTATGATAGCCTGTACCTGAGCAGGGGTGATTTTTAGATCGTCTAGCGTGGCGTCTGTCCACAAAGCAAAGTCAGACAGGAGGTGGTTGGAAGGGTCCAGTGTGGAGTTTGAGGCAAACCAGCTGGCAAGCATATTAGCCTTGTTGGTTGCTGAGCAAACAACCTCGTGATTGTTGGTTAGTGGGGGAATTGTTGATTGCCAATTATTTACTATGCTGTTGTAGATTTTCCAGAAGTCACGAGTTCCTAATTTTTGTGCTACAATGCGTTTTTTAGTGGTTTCAGTAAATTCTCTCTTAGCTGTTGCTATTTCTTTCTTAATGTTACTTCTAGCTTCTATATACTTCTGCTTGTTTAAACTGGACTTATGTCGGTTAAATCTGCGGTATGCATGCTGCCTTTGAGCAATGGCAGTTGCGCAAGTCGAAGTAAACCATTGGGGAGAGTGGGGCTTGCTATAAAATTTCCGCATGGGGTGCCTCAATTGCTGTTTTGAACCATTTAGTGGTCTCATTTGCGCACTGTTCAGCAGGAAGAGAAAAAATATTTCCCCATGGGGCATCTCTGATAAGATCTCTGATGGCTTCCCAGTCAGCCTTTTTATAATATCTCGTTTTGAGCATTGGCTCTTCAGTTTTGGGTCTAGAATTTAGGGCGATTTCTACCATTATCACTGCATGGTCAGCGTTTCCGAATGGGCTGTCAGCATTTGTCATACAATCCTCGGGAACTGTGGCCAGAAACAGATCTAGAAGTGATGCTTGTTGTTCTTGCTGGTCCGGGAAACGGGTTGGAAACGTAACCATTTGTGACAGGGAGTGAGATATAGCGAAGCTATGTGTTGTCCTGCCCGCTGCATCTGCATGAGTAGAGAATCCAAGCCAGTTTTTGTGGTGAACATTAAAGTCACCAAATACATGTACTTGTGCGCTAGTGTCGAGGGAGAGTGCTGTGTCTATGCTGTCAGAGACTTTGTTTATTATGGTGCAGTCCTGGGTCGAGGGAGAGCGGTAGAGAAAATAAAAGTAGCTAATGTTATGTTGTATGTTTAGTCTAAAGCACATAAAGGCTTGATCGTCCGTTTCTAGGTTTGTTTCTCTAGTCAGGGGGAGGGTGTTACAAATGTAGACTCCAAGTCTGTGCATATGTCTGTCAGAGTCCTTACGGCAGAGTGGGAGATAGCCAGGCATGTTAAAGTAGTTAGAGAGGATGGAGGAGTGTAGGTTAGTCTCGCTTAGTGCTAAGATATCCAAGTATATATAAGAGAGAGAGAGAGAGAGATAAGCAAAATAAGACACAGATTAAAATCCGATGAAAAATCCTGATAGATATTACTACAGGCAATATTTTCAGGGTGATCCTAGCCAAAAAGGAAAAGCTCAATATTTAAGAATAGAGCAATATATAAATTTAGTTGTTAAATTTAAATTTTGAAAATCAAAATATAGACACATATATTCGAGTTAAGAATTTATTGTTTGACAAAAGGAATATATAGAAGGGGTTATAGTAATTTCCTTAATCCATGGATTTTCAATAATGGCTCATATCATCAGAGGTTATGAAATGCGGTTAGCAAAATTCGTCCAACGCTCCTAAAAATCCAGGTGTCACTTTCCAATCAGCCTTTCTATGTAGTTTGTTTGTTCACAGATTGCTCTTATTGTTATGAGGTAAGCTGACCTACCAAGCAATAACGGAGTCATTTGCCACATCGATGTATAGAAACTATAAAGTAGCATCTCAACATCAATGTAGTGATTTGCACCAATCATTTGGCCACTCTCTTCAATCGTAGATAAAAGCCAGCCAATATTTAATAATGACAAACCGTCTGGAAGAAACTGGATCATTTCCATGGTCTTTTATCTGGCTGGCTGAGGCATTCGTCCTAAATAATCCTAGGAAATCGACCTCTCAGGTTTTGACCCCCATCCTTTAGGCGGAGAAAATTTATTGCTTGAGGCGTCAGACCCAGACCAAGGAATGCCTTTCGGGGCTACCCAGGCAAGTTTCAATAGGCCAGAGTGTTCCTTCTTGGCTTGACTCTCCCCACCTTCTGACCTTGCGTCATATCTTCCTGCGATAGGAAAAAGCAAATACAGCAATTTGTGGTAGTTATGGCCCCAAAATCATAACGTGTACTTCTGTAAGTTTTAGCTAATACACTTTTTGTCCATTATATCATTGTGTTTGTCTTATTATTGGGCTGCAAGGCTACCACACATATCTATTCTAAAAATAGATTACCCATGTAACGTTGTACACACGTGACCCCTACACGTTGTATGCAGTTTACGTCGCAAAAGAAACTAAGACAAAGAATAACTTGAATTCACGTTTTCATGTAACGACATTTCTTTCTTCACTCTCTCGCCACGCGCGACTTCTTGTTACAACTGTGGCTGCTCTAACGCGCGCGCGCGCTCGTTCTCTCTCTCTCTCTCCTCTTTTCTATAGTCCTTTTCCTAACAGTGATGTCACTTCGCATTTCATATGCGTTTGTATATACGCGTCCGCACTCGGTTAAATCCAGGCTACTGAGATAAGTATGTTTTATTTTCAGAAAAGACAGAGCAATGTTGTGGTAAGATTGTCGTCCTAGTTCACATCCATAAAAAATAAAATGTTTTACCATTTTTTTTTTTTTTAACTTTATATTTATAACTTGAAAATTGAGATAGATCCACATACGCACACATTTCCTGAAACTGCATTACCGAAAATAGTTGGATTAGTATATTTCATTTTGATCAAATGGAGCACAGCGTTATAGTGGGAGCCTGCGTTCGCATTTTACACCAAATAAAAAAGAAATACATTTATTTTATTTATAATTTGAAAATTACTAAAATTAAAAATAGAAATCGTAAGAGGTTCAGAGCTTGGAGCAGAAATACATAGGAGTCTTCATCGATTCCCGGGAAATAAGCAATGTGTTTGGCGAGGGTTTAGTTTACTGAAATTTATTGTAATTGATTTAATTTATTTAAACTCAGCCCGTCCAATCAATATTGATTGTACCTTTCAACCAACCCCTCAAAATTGAATATTATTAATAAAAAAATATTATTAATAAAAAATAAAGAGTAATGTTACAGGCTGAGCACAAAAATGACATGGGCACTGACTGAATCGCGCATAATGCTGGGCATCCATAAGAGTTATCTAATAAGAAAATTTAAGCTATTCAGATTAGTAAGCATCTAAGCATTTTGCAATTGGTGCTCTGAAATCGCAAGAATTTACCTATTAAATTTTTATTGATTTTTTTTTTCTTTTAAACAAAAATAATTTTTTTTTTTTTAATATGAAACTAAAAAGACAATGTAATATTTCACTTGAGTTAATTTGGTTAACTCAAATCGGATTTCCTTAAAGCAATAACAACAGAAAAAGACGTCATACAAATAACCGATCTCACACACCGTAACACTTTTTTTCTCCCTGTTAAATAAGTTTACTTTCTTTATTGTCCCCCCCCCCAACAATCTTTAATAATTGCGTACAGGAGTAATAAAACTGAATCAGAGTATCGCTTGCATACGGATCCCAGTGGATCAGGGAATATAGCTTTATAGAATATAAATAAATATACAGGGTGTCCGTAAAGTTACTATACAGTCTTACAAGTTACTATACAGACACCTTGTAATATATTAACAGTACAATAAATTTGCGCTCTTCCAAAGTTAGCTTGCGTGGCATGCTTGATTAAATAAACCTGTAAAAAAAAATAATAAATATTAACTATTAATACAAATATAATACAATAAAACAATGACACTGTATAGTAACTTTATGGACACCCTGTATATTGATTCTACAGCTTATAGAAAACCAAAGGTTGACCAGCTTTAAAATGGTTTAAACTATAACAGACGAACAGAGCGGAAGGGTGGGAGACTAAAAGTTTTGAACGAATGAGACCTTCAATGAACAACAGTCTTCAAGATTATCACAACGTGAAGCGAGCTCACAATGGAAAGGCAGACTAGAACTAAGCGGCAGTTTTGTTACCGAACTGACTGACAGAAATGGCGAAATACACACCTGCTTCTAGCGAGCCCAAATATCATTCAAAAAGAAAGTATGACATTATTATTTTGCATAGCTTAATATTTTACAATTCCAATATATTTCTTCTTTCTTTCTTCTTTTGGGTAGTCAAAATCACTCTCGCTTAGAATGTTGGCAACCTTCATGTAATCCCTCCCGTAAGTACACGATGTCTTTCTAGAAAGAATTCTGGCTAGAAAAATATTGAGAAAACCAATGCCAAGAATAGAATCTCCGGATTCATACATGACTTTTTTTTTCTTCTTTTTTGTATTTTGTCTTCTGTTTACCGACTGAACGCTTTGATCTCCCACTCCCGTTTTATCTGACCGAATTTTAAAAATAGTTGTTGATTCACACACCTCACCTTCTCTAGCTGTGTAAATTTTGTTTTTGATTCCCTTTCTGATCTCTTTGTTTTTATTGTTGTAATTTCTTCCCCCTCCCCCACCCTCCGTTTCTGCCTAGTTTAATGATCTGTGACATGTTTATAAGTAGCAAGAAAGTTCTAATATGCAAATCATATAAGTATATGACTTTTACCCCAGTTATGCGCCTTACAATCGTTTCAAGCACCAAAAGTAACAAATATATGTGAAAATAGTAAGCCAGTACGAATTTAGAAACTCATAAAACAGCCCAAATCTAGATGCAGAAAATTCTCAATTCAGTGGGGAGGGAGCGCAGTACTGAAGGACTTCAGAACGTCTGATCAATACCACCTCGTAAAGAACTTAATGACTCACAAGCTTTCTCAATTTCGCGCACACATTACTACACACTAGCAACAGTCATGCGAACAGAAACAAATTGTTATTCACAGCTATACATGCAGTAACAAGAAAAAGGTAAACCAACATACATTCACACTGCTACATTATCAAATACTCACATATGTATCGCTTACATTCACACTATGAGCACATTGAGCCACACCTTTCTATTTTTGCGACTACTGAACTCTTATTAATTTAAAAATACTAATAAAAATCCACTGAATAAATGTCAGCGTGATATTTATTCGGTGGATTTCTGTCGGTATTTAAAATTTTTTTTTCAAGTTTTTGACCGATTCTAGAGACTCCAAAGGCAAGAGTTCCATAGCGCCATGTTTGTTTTCATTTTAACTTTCACGCTCAGCACAAATTGCGTTTCACCCCGAAAATACACTTTAAAATCAGTTAAGACATTAAAAACTGATCCAGGTAGATAGAAGAGTAACTTATCTTTTGCTAACATTTGTTATATATTTGTTTTTTTTTTTAATCACTTTTTCGTACCTCAGTCTAGTGTAAAACAAAGCCAAATAATCAAAATAAAAATTCATGGTGAGGAGATGTCTTTTCTCTTAAATGATTGGATTTGATTGATTTCATGCATGAGGTTAGTAATAACTGAGTGTTCGGGGTTCCTTAGAACGCTCAAAATGAGAAGGGATTACTTAATGTTGAGGCGTATATTTTCTGCACTTCTGATTGTCTGAATGAAGAATCAAGAGTCGATATTTCAAAAACAAACAAAAAGACATTTGCTTTTGCTGATGCTTCTACACGCATTAGTAACATTCTGCCAACCTAGAATCTGTTCTGACTTTAGCTTTACCCAGTTTTGCCGGCATGATGTATGGTCTGGTTTGGTCTTAGGTTCACCCTCAAGCCTTACAGCCTCCTCCTTCAAAAAGAGTTTGATTTCTTGTCAGTCACATGAGGTGCCTCTGTTGGAGAATGTTTTCGGCTATTTTCTTAACCTTTCAGGGTGTCACCCTCCACCACACGTTAAAATGTTACAAAAATCACAATGTTTCTATAACATGAATGTACAATACACAAACATTCTTCTTTTCACATGAAATTTAAGAAAGCTAGAAAAGAGAGAGAAGAAAAGGAGAAAACTAGAAGAGGAAGAGAGCTAGAAGAGAAGGAGAGAGCTAGAATACAGGGTGACAAAAAAAAAAAAAAAAAAAAAACGGGCCCCCGACTAATTTAATTAGTGTTTTGTCCGAATGAAATGAAACTTTGGTCAAAACTAGTTTATTATATTCAAAACATCACATCAAAACACTAGGGTCTTTGGCTTCTTTTTCTCCGTTCTACAGCATATGTTCTAGATATACTTTCTATGTTCTTTTTTTTTGGGTCACCTTGTATATAAAGAGAGAAAGAGAGAGAGAGATGTGTTTAAATAAATGTACTTAAATAGCAGTCATGAATTTCTGAATAAATCATGATACACTTTAGTAAAAGTTGTTTTACACCTGCATTTCCAACTTTTTTTTTTTATCCGGGTAGAATCATAACAAGACTAATAACTAATGCTAATAATATTGTAATAGAAAAACACAGAAAAAAAAACACTACGCATATCCAAGGGAATTAAAACTGCAACAAATCTCATAAAAAGACCCCCCCCCTCCACAATAAAAAAAATAAATAAATAAATAATGCGATACCACCAGCTTCAACTGTTATCACTCACTCACTCTCTCTCTCACACACACACACACACACACACACACACACACACACACACACACACACACACACACACACACACAATCGTGAATAGTCAAAGAGGACGGAAAGACCGAGGAATGAGAACACTAACTAGACTTATACTGGAAGGTTGCAGAGTACTGGGATCTTGTAGGGGCTTACTGCCACCCAAATTTCAGAGAAGTCCAATGATTGTTCTTATTTACTTGTCTCCCCACAAGGACAGAATTAAATACAAGATCGGTTTTTAATGTGGGAGAAAATCCAGCTCCCCAAAAGAGTACTTTGGGTAAGCGTAAAAATAAAAATGGCCTAAGTGTAGAAGAATTTCTCCCCCACTAGACGAGGACAGAAAAACTGAAGTGTAGTATCAAAACAGATACTATACTCAGTTCCTAGCCAACAGGCTACTGTTGTGATAATACATTTGCAATGATTATCAAAAGAGGTGAAAATTACAGGAAATATAGAGGACCTTGTCTCCAGGGAACACAGCCTGTTATTGTCAGGGAGCAATAACTAAAAACTCCTAGTGAAAAAATGAAGGCTCTTCATTTTTATGTAGTACGCAAATTATCGCCTATGAAGTATTATGTTATTTTATTCTGTAACTAATAGATAGCAATACAATGCCAGTAAATTATGAAGATCAGGCCATTATTATGAGATTTAATTTAAAGGATTCTTGGCTATTGCAATAAATAGATAATTGTCATTATTAGTATTAGTGTTATTATTGCACTTAAAGACATCTGGTTACGTTCGTCTGTTTGTTATGCTTATTTTCGAAATATCAGTATGTAGAATGTGTGCATGGATGGGTATGAGTGCATGTGCTGTTCATATATGTGTGTGTGTGTGTGTGCACGCACAACATGTGCTCATGCCTTAAATAAAAGTATACATTTACCAGAACACCCAAATAAACTAATAAAAAATGTTTTCTTTTTTTAAAACCTCATAAAAAAATAATAATAAAAGGTTACTTCTAAAATACAGAGAATATCCTAAAAAAAGACGGTTATTTAATGGTTCTTGCCCCCACCGCAATGCTTAAATATCGTCCTGTGCTGCAGCTGAACAAACCAAACCTGCGACGATATACATACACATCAGACCCACTGCATATTCACATCAATGTCTGCTCAGAGATGTACCGGCAATCTCCTTTTGCATTGCGTTTTACAGTCCTGAACGTGTTGCCTCAGAACTGTGTGAATGAACATGTATTACTGCCACATTTTCAGAGTTCTGTATTGTCTAACTATCGTGATGTTCCTAAGTTTTATGCATTCCCTAATTAGCTTCTGTCTAATGCTATTTATGTCCATCTATATATATAAAAGCGAAAATGTATGTATGTATCTATGTATGTATGTACGCTTTTCCTCGATGTCCACAAAAGGCTTCTTTCAGAGAAGCGCTCGCTCGCTTCACAACTTCTTAAAACTTTTTATATCATCTATAAATTCTAATATCTCACACTTAACCATGGAGCTCGCCTGTCTATTTAATTTTATTGACTTTCAAATGTTAATTATTCGACATTTCCCGCATCGGCACGCGTTACATTCGGTTTTCGGTATAAACAAAAAGCGAAACTCGACTCTAATTACTGGCCAAAAGCCAGACTGTCCCGCGCGCCCTCCGGGGCCCGCGCGCCAAGATCAAAGTGTAGTATCTGTTCCGACAGATACTGCAAGCTATGACTAGCAAAGACCAGATGTGGGGGCAACCCCACATGGCTGACCTTTAACCAGCTCCCATTTCCCACCTCTCGGGAGCTGGTCCCCTTTTTCCCTTCCCCCTCCCTTCACTCCTCACATTAAAAATCGGCCTTGTGCCTAATTTGCTCGGTGGGGGAGCAAATAAATACCATCTGTTCCGACAGATACTGCAAGCTATGACTAGCAAAGACCAGCTATGACTAGCAAAGACCAGATGTGGAGGCAACCCCACATGCCTGACCTTTAACCAGCTCCTATTTCTCACCTCTCGGGAGCTGGTCCTCTTTTTCCCTTCCCCCTGCCTTCACTCCTCACATTAAAAATTGGCCTTGTGCCTAATTTGCTCGGTGGGGGAGCAAATAAATACCTACTGGCCGAAAACCAGTTGTCTCAAGAGAGCTAAGTAATGTTTGGTCAATGTCGACTTCGTCATATCAGACGGTAGTTTTCATTTCGAGACGAGACGCTCCCCCTAATAAACAGGGAGCGGGTTTTTAAAAACAAACAAACCGATTTATTGACCTCATTAAAAACTGTCCCGCACAAAATGCTAACTGCTGAATACCTATCGCCGTCACGTCAATCAAAAACGCGCACCTGTTCTTTTTTTCACACTTTACTATTTTCCAACTGTGCGTCAAGGCTTCGTTTTTTTTTCACGGGCACCTGTTTTTTTTTCCACATTTCGGGTTTTTTTCACACACACCTACAAACACCCGGGCAACGCCGGGTACCCCTCGCTAGTCTATATATATATAAAAGCGAAAATGTATGTATGTATGTTTGTGTGTCCGCTAAAAACTTTCGACAGACTGAACAAAAATTCACAAACTTGGTATCATATTGAAGCTCCATCCTTCGCCCGAAAAATATTGAAAAATTGGCCAAAAACGTTAATTTTTTTCACCCCGAAATCGACAATTTTCTACGGGGGGGGGGGGGGTCAACAAAAACCGTCCTCTCATGATGACGACTAGTTCTACGCATGCGTCAGATGACGTCATGACCTGATTTAGTCTAAATAGTTGAAGAACTGACTAATTTCACGTACGTCGCGTTAGCTCAGTTGGTTAGCGCGTTGGTTCATTATCTAAACGTTTTGGGTTTGAATCGTGGTGTGAGATTTTTTTGATTTTTTAAATTTAAATATTGAAGCAGGGTTATTTAAGCCATTTTTCACGTAACGTTCGTTTTTTTTTTTTTTTTACTTCGCTTATTCTTAGGTTTTCATTAACACCCCCGACCGACCACACACCCAAAAACACCCGGGTACCCACCGATTTTTTAAATTTTAATATCGAAACAGGCTTATTTAAGCCATTTTTCACGTGTTTTATTTTTTTTGGCTTTAACGTTTGTTTTTCTGTTTTCTTTTTTCGATTTTTACATTTAACATCGTTCGTTTGCCGTACGTTAGTTTTTTTGTGGGTTTTTTTTCTCGATGTTTTGATTATCCCCCCCCCCCGGTACCCCCACTTCGTTTTTATGTTTTCTTTTTTTACTTCGCTTATTCTTAGGTTTTCATTAACACCCCCACCTCCTCCAAACACTCGGGCAACGCCGGGTACCCCCTCCCCCCGCTAGTGGCTTAATAAAAGAAAAAAATTATTGTTAAAGTACCCTTTAGGGATGGCATGTTATGTTAATATATAGGGAAAGGCAGGGGGCTTAAGGATGGTAGGTTTTAGAATTTATTCTCTATTGTCATCCTAAATTTTCAAATCGATGCTAAAGGTTTATTTCTCTGGACTTTGATTGCCTATTAGGTCTAGGTAAAGTGGAGTTGGGGAGAGTGGTGCACCCACCCTGGTTAAAGTCACATGGGCAAAGACACACTGATGTGATGTAAACTATATCTATATATGCATTTATAAAAGTGAGAACGTGTGTGAGCACACTTCTCAACCTATATACTCGACAAATTTTTGATATGTAGACTTGAAATTTAGTATATAGAGTATTCAGACATAGGGAAAACTTTTTAATCGGTTTTCATTCAGAAAAAAACGGACTGCTAAAGGGTCAACATTGAAAAATTGGTACTTGGAGGTCATCGAATTTTTATCTGTTTGTCAACTGTTTAACGACTATGCACATGCGAATCATTCATATGACAGCTTCCTTATGTTAAGAATGAGTAGGTTTGAAAAAACTTTTTAAAGATCATGGCAAGCTAGCCTAATGGTTATCGTACTTAACTCACTGTCTTTAGGTTTTAGTTTCGATGTCAGCTTGAGTACTTTTTTTTTTTTTTACTTACAAATGGACTGTTTAGAAAAAAACAATACTCGCATGCGCATGCGTCAGTTTCTTTTCATTTTTTTTTTTACTTTATTTTTATTTTTTAAAGGAATTTAACGTTACGTTTAATAACTGGCAATGCCGGATACATCTGCTAGTTCATGGCTGTTTTAGAAGAAAAACAGGTAAAAACACGAAAATATGTCGCAGGTGAGTGTGGGGAGGGGTTAGTAGCAGCATCATTCATCAGTGGTCAAGTGGTCAACTCAAGGCACCAATCAGAAATGTTGGGTTTTGATGATTTCAAACAAAAACAACTGAATCCCATTGACATTTGTTATCTATATTCGGTGAGCGATGATCGATTATTAATCTCGCTGCTGCTGCTGATGATGATGATATTGATTATAGTTTATTAATACGACAACGTCACGACACAAATCGAAATTAGAAACTTATCACAAACATTTGGCTATTTTTAACGCATCCACATTTAGATTTCAGCAGTCATTTTTCAAGTTAAAACACAAAATAAGAATCACATGACAACCAATAAACATGTTTATAGTTGAATTTTCTATTTTCATTTCAGACACAACTGATTATATTCATCTCGCGTTGCCCAGGAGTCTTTGATTTGAATTTTTGTTTGCTTTTTTTTTTTTTTTTTTTAAATGATTATTTTTTATTATGATTATTACGGAAACTGGCCATTAAATTATTGATTGAACAAAGTGTTATAAAATATTATAGTGCGTATGCGCTTATGTTACTGTGTTATTATTTTTTTTTAATTGTTAGGTGGAAGTACAGAATAGTTACAAAACACCCCCTCCCATGTTAAGAATAGCTTTCTAAATAATGTTATTTCAGCACGGTAACTTTAGTGCATAAATACCAAAATTGTTATGAAATTACCTTGACAAAATTATTAGTTATGCTTTACTCTTTATTAAAACTTCCAATCTCTGGACACATCAGGATTCGCTAAAGTTTAAATGTTTTCGAATTCCTTTCAAATGCCGAAGGACAACGATGTAATTTTTTTTTTTTTTAAATTTTTTTTTCAATGTTTACAATTGAATTTTCTATTTTCATTTCAAACAACTAGTTATAGTCAATCTGTGCAGCCTGGGAGTTGTTTTTTTTTTAATTTTTGTTCGTTTATCAAATTATTTATAGGTACTTTTTAAAACTAAGGACATTGTCAAGGCTTTACTCACACCTGAGAGTATGTTATATCTCTACAAAGCCACCATTTGCGTATGCATGGGGTATTGTTGCCACATCTTGGCTGGAGCATTTGCCACCATGTGCTTGTTATTAGACAAGTACTTTAATTATGAAATGTGCTCTACAAGCAACAAAATCTCACCCCTTCACTGCTGAGATCCCTATATGCCGAAAAAAACTTCTACTCTAATAGTTAGTTCTCTAGAACTGCTAGACTTTAGAATTCCCTTCTTGTTTCTCTGACTGTAAAGATGCAGATGCTTAAATATAATGCAAACAAAAATCCCGCTGCCCAACTCCCCACATAATCACCTGTAAACAGGACTCCAAATAGTAACCCCCTTTCGTTTAAGTGGCAATACGCCTTGTTTTGGATAAAAAAAAAAAAAAAAAAAGGTTCCTTATTGTCACTGATGATCTAAATAAAGGATCTCTTCCTTCTCTATTTTAATGGCTAACATGATTTTTTTGTGACGTCAATACGCTGACGTCATCAAGTGTGTGGAAGCAAGACAATAGTTTTTGTAGTATGTAGACTGAAGTAAGAAATGAAAATGATAGATAGAAAGAGATTCAGTTGGAAAACGTACATCATGTGAATTGTTTGAAAAATTGAAGATGAAATTGTGGATAAAAACATGCAAAAATGAAGAACAAGAATTTGGACGTTTTGGGAATTGTTTTTGGTGATAACTTGTACTCAAGTATTGGAATGAGATAAAAAAAGAAAAGGTTAATCCAAACTTAAAAGATGTCCATGAAAATATGGTAATAATCAAAGAAACAAAATAGGTTCCACATGAGATGTTTGCGGTCTATGGTCTCTTTAAGAGTGACGTGGTTTGGCTAAATGGTAAAACCCATCTTTTGCTTCTTTAGTAGTCACGTGATCAAGTCCATAAAAAACTCACATGCTTTTTCACACTGTCGGTTAACAGTGGATTGTTTATGACACTAACTCTCATAAATATTCTGATTGTCTAAAATAAAAACAAATATAAAATAATGTTCAAGTAAAAAATATGTTAGTAAAAGAAGAAAAAAAGACGTTTCCTCTTCAAAGTAAACAATACCAAGATCAAAGTGTAGTATCTGTTCTTCAAAGTAAACAATACATCAAATATGTTCAATGATCGGAGATGAAAAGTTGTTTGGTTGGTTATAAATGTCGGTACATTTGTTTCTGTCATGTTTAAGTACTTTTAATTTTTAATGAGTTTATAAAAAGAGTCAAGAACTTCTGAAAAAAGAACATTGGATTGAAATATACCGACTCCAGGTATGTGGCTTAGATACCATGATACGCATACACAACTTTGGTATATATGCGTCTTTATTATCAAATATTATTATGAAACACTTTTAGTAAGAGTTAAATACATTCATTGTTCAGAAAGGAAATACAAATATATATATATATATATATATATATATATATATATATATATATATATAAACAAGAAGAGCTTATAGCTCTTTAAAAAACCGCTAAGTTAGCGGAAAAATAACAGCGTTTCGAAAATATTAAAATCGCTAAAAAACGCCAACAATAAATCACACACACACACACACAGGTCACCTGGCATTGTACGATTGTAAAATACGCTGTAATATATTTTCATTTATGCAGATTATTCTCTATTATATTGTACCCCACAGGTAGTAGTGATTTCAAAAGTTATATTATGGGGGGGGGGGTCAAGCAGAATTAGATAAATTCTTTAAAAGGAGACTTCTTAGGATAATACACAGCTCAGCAATTAAGGTGGATCTTATATACAGAATAAAAAAAGGGGGAAAAAAAAACGGCAATATAAACATATATACTAATGCATATAAATTGAATAATCCATTCAATAGTAAGATTACATCAATTAGGTACGAAATGTATATGCTCTAATGATCTTTTTCCTTATGAGAGAGAGAGAGAGAGAGAGAGAGAGAGAGAGAGAGAGAGAGAGATTATACATTACCCGCTTTATATATGAACTGGATTCACAAAATGTGTTGGTAGATTGAAGCAGGTAACAAGTGCAGTTGACCTTGAAATTTTAGAGAATTGTGAAAAGTAAATGTTATAAATATTTATTCCCACTGTCATAAAAAAGTAGAGTGTCTCAGGCATTGTTGTCTCAAGTCCTTGTATTAGAAGTGCTTTGCACTTATCCAGGCAACTGGATTAATCTTTTTTTTCTTATGCTTGGCTAACTAACCAACAAACGAATCTATTTCGCAATCCATTTCCACTAGTTAGTATCTGTTCCTGTCCAAAGATAACACAATGCTACTGTGGAGTCTGATTTGTGCCCAACGTCCACCGCCCATGTATTAGGTTGAGGAGAATGCTCTTGCGGAATTTTTAATTTTGATATCAAATGATGTATTTTCAAATAAGTTTTCACAATAATACCTTTACTTCATATATCATTTTAAAGAGCGTTTTTCGTTTTAAAACAATTTATGTCTTCTTTTCAGAAAGTTGAATACAAGATGTAAAAGAGGCAAATTCGCACAATTTTCTTATGTCAATTCAAGCTAGGCTGTAAAACTGATGAAACAGCTCGCAATACCAATGAAGCATTTGGCCCAGGAACCACTACTGAATGCACAGCACAATGGCAGCTTAAGAAATTTTGTGGTGGTGATGAGAGTCTTGAAGATGATGAGAGTAGTCGTCGGATATCGGATGTTGACAATGATCAATTGAGACCCTTAGTCAAAGCCAATCCATGCACAACTGTTCAAGAACTTTCTTCTGAATTAGACGTAACGTATACAACGATTTCCAACCACTTGAGAGAGCTTAGAATGATAAGAAAACTTTATAAATGGATGGCTCACGAATTGAACAACAACCAAAAGAAACGCCGTTATGAAGTGCCATCTACCCTTCTTTTACGCAACAAGAACCTGTTTCTTGACCGAATTGTGACTCAATGATTAGACGCCAACGAAGTTCCACAACACTTCCTGAAGCCAGAGTTGCACCAAAAGAAGATCATGCTGTTTGTTTGGTGGTCTGCGATCGGTCTCATCCATGACAGTTTTTTGAATGTCTATCAATTTTCAGTCTACAGACTCGAAATTTGATATAAAGGGTACTGAGATTTGGGAAAATCTTTGTAATCAGTTTGCGGACAGAAATTTGGCTGTTAAGGGGTCAAAGTTCAATGATTTGACCGTTGAGAACTCTACTAAACTCCTCTGCTAATTTTCGGTGTAAACAATTGAAATTTTAGATATAGGTTCCTTGGACATGGATCTAACTTAATAACTTGATTTGAGCCTAAAACAATAAATTTTAAGGGGTCATAATAGGGGTCAAAGTTAAGATCATTATCGTTTGAAGTTCGACCTTTCAGACAACAAATATCGGAAAATTGGCTAAAAACATTAATATCTTCACCTTCAACTGGGCACTTTTCTACAGTGGGGGAGGGTCGCTTTTTTAACCAATATTTTTGAAAGTCATCCTCTCCTTTCGATTGTCTAGCCTTAATTAAAACCTATGTCACTTCCAGTTTGGTGGTGGTCGTAACAGCAAAGACGTCAGGTTTTTTCCCGTTCTTTTCCTCCTTCACGGTACGGGTTCGAGCCTGCCACTTTTTTTTTTTTTTCTCTCAACACACACATCCAAACACCCAGGTAACGCCGGGCTGAAATGCTAGTATATATATAACAGTAAACGTGCCTGTGTGTGTCTGTGTACATTTCCCTACGCAATAACTGTGTCAATTTTAAGTCTACAGACTCGAAATTTGATATACAGGGTATTCAGATTTGGGAAAATCTTTGTAATCCATTTTCGGCCAGAAATTTAGCTGTTAAGGAGTCAAAGATCAACGATTTGACCTTTGAGAACTCTACCAAACTCCTCCGACAATTTTGCATATAAACAATTGAAATTTTAGATATAGGTTCCTTGGACATGGATCTAACTTAATAACTTGATTCAAGCCCAAAACAATAGATGTTAAGGGATCATAATAAGAGTCAAAGTTAAAAAAAATTTAACCTTTGCAGTCTCTAGCAAATTACTCAGACAATTTCTGGTCTAAACATTTGAAATTTTACATAAAGGTATTCAGAGATAGGGCAAGCTTTTTAATCAGTTTGGGTGGAAAATTTGAGTTATCAATATATAAATGTATGTATGTTTGCATGTCTGCCTAAAACCTTCGACAGAGGCGACGGATCAGTATCGTTTCAAGCTCGACCCTTCAGACGAAAAATACCGAAAAATTGGCTACGAACATGAATTTCTTCACCCTCAACTGGGCACTTTTCTATAGGGAGGGGTCGCTTTTTTCGCTGATATTTTCGAAAGTCATCCCCTCTTTTCGATTGTCTAGCCTTAATTTAAACCTATGTCACAGCAAAGACGTCACGTTTTTTCCCCCCATTCTTTTCACGGTATGCGTTCGAGTCTGCCTTCCTACTACCACTTTTTTTTTTTTTTTTGCTCAACATACACCTCCAAACACCCGAGAAACGCCGAGCTGAAATGCTAGTAGATATACACATTAATACGTCTGTTAAGTCTTGAGATAATGAATACCTCCAGTAATAGTGCCTGCACTATTACTGGAGGTATTCATTATATCAGTTTATTGTGAAACAAGAATTCCACAATCCTTAACAGCACTGCTTGAGTCCAGGATGACTGGAAAAAATGACGCATTAAAGAAAACGTGGTAGTATGTCAGAGTTTTCTTCTCCTAGATTAATTTCACAACCAAGTTTTTAGAGCTTTGTCTATCTTATTTAACCCATAGCTGGAAAGAAGATGTATAAGAGTATCAGTAATAGTGATGCAATTGCTCCAGTAATATATATATATATGTATAGCTAATATGTTTATATGTAATTTAAATACTTGAGGCTGCGCTTACATAGATATGAATTTCTCATTTAGATAGCTCAATAGTGCAATACTAGAGCTATACATATTTTTTCTTTCAAAATACCACATTAATAGGAATAAATGCACAAGTATTTACTCATTTACAGAAAGTTTTTTTTATCAGTCACAAAATTGTGTACAATTGTTTCAGATCTCCAGGCAATGTTAGTATATAATTTGCACAAACTTGGGCTTCATCCGCGCGTTAGAAAACAAAACTAAAACAAACAATATTTCCAACGTTTTTCAACTAATGAATAGGATCTTTCCAGTTAATACATTCGGCATTCATTTTTTTTCTTTAACATATATATAAAAAGTTTCAAGCAGGCTTTAATATCGTTTTTTTCTAATGCACTGATGAAGCCCAAGTTTGTGTAAATTATAATTTGATATTCTTATGGGGGTGGGGTTTGAAACAAGTGTACGCAATGTTGTGATCAATAAAAGAAAAACTTTCCGGAAAATGAGTAAATACTTGTGTATGTATACCTATTAATTATCTTGAAAAAAATTTGTGCTACGAAATAGGTGCTGTCAAGAATTGTGAATATCAATGTACTTAAAGGAATAAATTGTAAGATGGTTAACATTTAATTTGGAATATAGACTTTTATCATTTATATATATATTAATATGTGTGTGTGTGTGACGACTGCAAAGTCTTATTTAATCGATTGCCATAAAATCCCTATTCATGGGCCTCTTCACTTCTGCTAAAAAATTATATAACTGACATTCATACCAATTATTGACCTGGGTCAAACCAGATGGTACAAAACTTGCACTTTTTTTAAAAATTTTCTTCCTTTGAAGATTGTAACGCTGGGTATGGGGCAGCCAAACCAGCTGCCAACATTGCCCTGCTTTTTATTGAAACCAACCGAGAGCTCTTTTTAGTATGCTCGCTGTTCCCTTAAGTGCAATTGTCTGGATCTCTTTTGCACTTGGTTCACCAGGAATAGTAGTTAGGTAGGACTTCAGGTTTTTTTCATAAGCTCTGTAGCACCTATAATAACTGGTATGATTGATATCTCTCCAAGATTCCAGTTTCTTTTCATATCATACATGAAACCTTAATATTTAGTCTGTTCCTCCCTTTCAGCTCTGTTTAGACCTCCATCATTAGGAACACTCACTTCAACCAAGGTTGTAACTCTCTCTGACTTAAGCTGATCAGCACACTTTATAGCACCAACAACATAAGCTGTGACTATGCACCTGATTCGAGGAAGAAATGGCTGTAGATGAAACGTTTCCATGTGACCTCATGTAATTGACTAAACATGTCTTTGATAACAGGGTTCATTCACACACCTTAGGGATGGATGCACACATCTCCACAATTGGTTGATAACGTTTCAAGTTTTCCTGCTGCTCTCTTGTTTTACACGATCAACCATGGCTACTTCAAAATGTTCAGTCGTTCTTGTAAGTTTGTGCCTTTCCCTGCCCACAATTAGATGCTTAGGATTCCCAATCGTCTCATGGAATAGTAAAGTATGCCAAAATTCTTCGACATTAACTCAAAATCGTTTTTTCTTTTCTTTTTGGCGTTTTGCCCCAAAGAATCTCACCATAATTGTTTTAGGAGTCTGCAGTCATCAAGCCAGACAAGATCACCAGCTCAGCACATCTAGTCTTTAGTTACAAGTGTAGCATTGAATGCCTACTAGACACTGTCTTTGAGTGTCCAAGATCTCTTTGTACAAAGGATTTTTCAGATCATTTTGGCATGAGGATGCTTTTCCCTACAGGTAATTCCTGACTAAATATTCAAAATCTTATAGTATTCGTGGCCCAAATAAGATCTCAGTATGAATAATCCACAAAGAACGGTGCATATTCTCAAAGTGATGTTACCTCAAGTAAATCTGGATAATCCATCAGACTAGATGAATTCTTGTCCTAGAATCCAGTAAGACGAATAAACCACAAGAAAGATATACTATAATATATTTGAATGGTCGATTGGGGAGATGAAAATTATGTTATCCACTTCTTTACTAACTCAGTGTTTGAGATGTAGAGTAGAACTTTAATGGAATATTCGAATATCGATCTCGTATAGAAATAAAGTGTTAGCGTTTAGGAAGGAGACCCTTTGATTTTTGAGAATTCTGACTGCAGTAAAATTAAACAAAAAAGTGTTTTGGGCTTTGGCACTAATATATATCAATTTAATATTAACAAAATAGCATTTAATACAGGTATTAATATATTAAACATATTTAACAATAAAAAACAAAAATAAAATATATGATTACAACAACAACAGATAATTAGACTCAACTTATCCTTCTCCTGCCAGACAACTTTGAAAACAATATAAAAATCAGATGAATAAAGCTTCCTTGAGAACATTACTCCTGATGACGATCACGTGATCGAAAGAGCTCAAGAAAGAAATGGCCAAGACAAGATCACTTGGTGCTCGGTGGAGGAGCAGTTCTTCATGACTGAGATAATTTTTTATTTTTGTACCTTTTCTCCACGTTAAAAAAACGACCCTGGTGTCTAACTCTGTCCTGTGGGGAGGCATTGTAAATAGGTACAATATACAGTTCACGAGATAAGACCAAAACATGCTAAAAAAAAAAAAAAAAAAAAAAAAAAAAAATCACCAGAAAAGTAAAAAACGATCATATTTAAATCAGACATGCTTGGATATATACTAGCAAGCCTCCTAGCGTTGCTCGGTTATAAAATAAGCTTTTATATGATATTTTAATTTATGTAGATTTGGTAATTGTTAATATTATTATTATTATTATTATTATTATTATTATTATTATAGAGCCAATTTTCTATTGATTATTAAATTGTATCCAATATATAGTAGTGATTTCACAAATTAAAAAAATACATGACATGGGTGCCATCAGCTAGAATCGAAACCAAAACATTTAGCTCTTCAGCTGTATTTGCTACTATCAGAGTTAATGTCACATGCATATCAAAACTTGACAAATCAACACAGTTAAAAGTATAAATGTATATTTGCACATGCACAGAGCATACACATTATGTTGAACTATGCCTACCAAGTCCTAATTTTTACATTTTTACCCTTTAGCAGCTATTTTTCTGGCTAAAAAAAAAAATCAATTTTGTTCCATAGGTCTGAATGCTCTATATATCAAGTTTCAAGTTTGTAAACCAAACATTGACAGAAGAGTTTGGTAGAAACCGTCCCAGAGAGAGAGAGAGAGAGAGAGAGAGAGAGAGAGATTTACTTTAAATGCAGTTCTAAATGCAATTATACAAAAACAGAAGCGTGCGTAATAATGGAATGAAACTAATCATCCAATTAGAAAAAACGAACAGTGAATTAATAAAAGTTTGATTTTAAAGGAATATGCAAATTAGTTATCCTTGTTGAAGTCGCTGGATTATATTCACGACTACTATGGAAATTGTATTCACTTTTAAAATAGAATGTCAGTGTAACAAATAACATTATATATATATATATATATATATATATATATATATATATATATATATATATATATATCTCGTAGCTTCCTTGAGTTTTGACAGACTATGAATACCCAATGTAAGGGTGCTTGCGAGTGAAAATTTTTGTGGCAAGAGTGGTGTGATCTCCAACCACATCTTTCTAGAGTCGGCGTTGTTAAATACCAGTGGTAAGTGGAGGTTCAGGACGACTGGAAACAATACCGAGATAAGCAGAGAGCACAGAGGGCCCAGAATTTATAAATGGTTACCCATCTAGTACTAACCAGGCTCAACGTTGTTTAACTTCGGTGATCTGACGAGAACCAGTGTGTCAACATGATTATGCTCTCTCTCTATATATATATATTATATATATATATATATATATATATATATATATATATATATATATATATATATATATATATATATATATATATACACGAGAGATATTATTTGGAATAGAAAGTTGATAGTATAACTATGGGATTGTTCTATGTGTAAAAGAAATTTCTTTTTGTGGATGTTGTTTTTGTAATAGCACTCCATTACTTTGTGATCCATTTTTGGATTGCCTGTTTAAATGTTTCATCCTGTGGTTGCTATTACATTCACTCATCAAGTGACATCTGTCACAATTGGTAAATTAATCGTCCGAGAATGCTTAACTCGCCTATCTGAACCATAAACAACAATAATACCTATTCTCAGAAATATTGTCAAATACTAAGAGGAAGTTAGTATATCAAAACTGTTGCTAATGTTAATAATGTTTTTCCTTGATAATGGAAGAACATCTTGGCATCTGCATGCAAATATGCTGCTGCGATTGCATATGATGGGAGCAGAGTAGTCACAGAAGTGGATAGATGGTTTTCACCTTTACAGACACTTCCTCAATCTCTTGATGCCAAACTGTGGAGTCTTTCTCTGTAGCAGCAGAGTCAAGAGAATTTGTTTATGCTATGCATTGCCTGCTGGAAATTTTATAATTTACCCCCCCCCCCAAATAAATATTGGCACCACCCGAAATGCTTGAAGAGTCAAGAAGGATGGCAAGCACAAGGAGGGAAAAATTATTATCCAGACTTCTGTTAGAAGTTCAAGGAGAATACTAAAATCTTGCAGAAGTACTAGCGCAGTTTATGGATTGTGCTATCTTTTTATATAGAGTTTTCAAATTGAATTCAATTTTTACGATATCATTTTTTTTTTTTATTAAATTGTTAAAGTACAGAATAGTTACCAAAGTTCTCCCATCATATTAAGAATAGTTTTCTAAATAATAACATTGTTTCAGCATGGTCTGTAAACTCCAAATACCGCTATTGCTGTTCACATTCAAGAAGCCAATGCTTGTTACCACTATTAAAAAAAAAGTCAATGGTAAATGACCGTTTACAAACAACGATTTACAACTGTTATTAAAAGAAAAAGCGTTCTGGCAATGTGGGGAGACTTGCTGTCATTCACACTCAAACTCAAAGGAACACCACTTGTTATTGCTGGAGAGCAATCACTTATCGTGACTTATGTAAAACCTCATTAAGTAAATAGTAATCTATTATATAAAAGAAAGTTGTCTGTGTGTTTGTATATCTCGCAAAAACTTTCGATTGACGCAACAAACACTGACAAAATTGGTATCGTTAGAAAGATTGATCTCTCGGATGACAAATATCGAAAAATTGGCCAAAATGATTATCTCTTTGTCAACTGGGCCGGTTTTTGCAAGGAGGGTACAGCTTTTTCGTCAACATTTTTGCAAAGTCATTCACGCCTCACGATTCTGAGGTACGCATAAAAACGTTATTTCAAAAGACCTGTGACGCCACAAGCCATGTGGGTGAGACAGTTAACACGTTTGCTTTTTTTTTACCTCCTTTTCCTCTTTCGCGTTACAGATTCAAGCCTGGCTACTGCAACTAATTTTTTTCTTTGCGCTTGCACAGGTACTCACTGCTATTTTCTTTTTCTACAAACGCTAACTGGCCGTATAGAAATATAGAAACTGCAACAGAAATGAAACAAATAGAGGAACACATGAAACCAAAAAAACAAACTGCAGAATTGCAAGTTAACTACTCCCTCCCCCATACACAAACAACAAAAAAATGTAGTGTTGGCATCGATTTGCACCACACCCAATAGTCAAGAAGGGTCACAAGGAGGATAGAAAGGCCAAGGAGAAAAAGCACTAACCAGACTTCCACAGGATGAGTGTGAAGAGAACTGGGACCGTGGGAAGCTTGTTACCACCCAAATTCCAGTGAAGGCCAATAGTCGATGCCATCAAGAAGTCAAAATGCAAATTCATTTGCAAAGATTATCGAAAGAGGTAGCAAATAATAGAAATCTGGGGAGATTTGTCACCCAGTCTCCAGAAAACACCATCGGTTGTTGCCAGTAAGCAATCTCTGATGATAATGATGATGGTGGTGATGATAATAATTTAACAAAATTACATCTGATAATTCTAATTACTTTGAGGCTACATTTGGATATAAACGATAGACACCATATAAAAAGCAATCTACTATAAAGATGAAACAAATTTAAAAGTTTCTGTATCGTTTGTAGTTTTGATAAGAAACCCGACTGATATAGTTTTTTGTGAGGGAGGGGCATAGCTTTTATCTACGCACTTCAGACTTCTAAAAATGGGCTGAAAAAAAAAATAGAATTGATTAGCGGCCATCATCATTCAGATGGTCCAAAAATATCAAAGTGATTTCTGATGGTTGCCTTAGATTTAACTTTTTTGCATGCATAATTTTCGAATTAAAATCAGCTGTGTGTTCAATTCTAAAAGAGCATTTTAACGTGTCCCTATAAAAATCTATAGAAAATAATTGCCTATAAAAAATGATCAGCCTTTTAACTGTTCTTACATTAAACGAAAAGAAAAAAAATATTAAAAAACTGTACAAGTGGATTTATTTATGCTCAGAAATAATATACAAAATATTTAACACACGTCGGAGAGTGTGGAGAAACAACAGACTTATCAGGATGAGTACATCGTAAAAAATTACTGGTATCGACGTAGACAACGTCTGATTTGCATGGTTTCTTCGTCAAAAACATTTTCATAGAACAAGTTTGGTGGTGAAGATTTTTAATATTGCTGAGCATCATTCATTTATTCATTTCATATGAATCAGATAATCATTGTTGGCATTCGTTTCTCATGATATCTTTCTAGTTAGAATTCTTTCTAGAAAGACATCAGGTACTTACGGGAAGGATTACGTGAAGGTTGCTAAGTAAAAATGTAGAACAAACTGGATTTGATCTTAGCACTGCCAGGTTGTAAATCTGTATCGTTAACCACTTGGACAGTCATCTCTTTCTTGGTGAGGAGACTGTTGCATCTTTCAAAACGCGTCTAGACAAAATAGTGAAGAAACGAAAGTTGTCACTTTTGGTGATGAAATTAAAAAAGGATAAAAAGATAGATTTTAGCAAACATTTTGCCACCTCAACAGTCAAGCCTTAAAAAGGCAGAAAAGAGGAACTGAACATGTAACACTATTTAGATGTGACTATGGAAAATAATGTTAGAAACGGGATTTTCACTATAAGATTAGACTAAGTAGATTATTGGAAAATTATAGAGTTACAACTACGTATCAGGGTGTTGCATCATAGAAGAAACGTTGCCAGAATAGCAGATAAGTTGAGAAAGTTCTTTTTTTTCTGGACTGCAAGAGAGAATGGTCAGTTTTGGACCAACTGCAAGGTATTATGTATGTATAGTGAAAAATGAAAATAAAAAAAAACCCTTAAAATTACAAAAGATAAGCCTAAATGATTGTGTTTTTATTATTTACATTTGCTCTTACTAATCAACATTCATTTGAACAGAACAAAAACGACGAAGGGGAGAGCGAATGAAAACGATAAGACAGAAAATTAATTATTAATGAAAATAGTTTTTGAAGAAAATTAGCAAAAGTTGAAAATTTTGCTAAAAAAAATAAACAGAAGAGTTCCTATCATAATAAGGGAGGCAATTGTTTTCTGAAAACTGAAAATCTTAGGCCAAATCCAGAGAAATTTTTGAAATATTCCAACCTATGAGTTACCTTTCTGAATTTTTGAGATGAGGATTGGTTATTTGTATTATTATTCATCCGATTACTGTTCTCATCTTGAGTGTGATTTTCATGTTTCGGTCGATATAACCTCCAACCTTCTTCAGATGTATCTTGTCGAACTTGGGAATGTTTTGTGGCGAATGTTTTGTGGGAAAAATCAATTGTAAAAATGATATTCTCCTGAAGGTTGAAGGTTCAATCCTCAGTGTGGACGACCGAAATATATATTTGCGAATTACTGAGGACCTCTATCCAGTCATGGCTGATGGAACAAGAGCATGCTACCCCCATGAAGTAAATAAAGGATTCCGCTCGAAATTCCGTCCAAATTTCAGAGTTCGACAGAAACATTCCCGAGTTCGACAAGATACACCTGAAGAAGGTCGGGGGTTACATTGACCAAAACGTTGTGAAACTCACTCAAGATGAGAACAGTAGTCCGATGAACATGAGTTACCTCCCTTGTTTTTACATCACATGTCACAAACAAATATGGCAAAGCGTTTTTCACTAAAACTTGAAAATTCTTGTTTTATTAAATTATGCAATAATATTTAACTAATTGCAACATGACAAATAAATAAATTACTTTTAGTTGAAATTGTCATATAAAGTAAGTAGACACCAATTTTTAAAATAAAATTGTTTGTTTGTTTTGTTTTTTTTTACTTCCGAATTTCGCTTTAATAATGAAGAAGCAAAAAAAAAAAAAAATGGCATTTTTATATATATGGTTTGTAAAAAAAGTTATTTTTGCCACTTTACTCTATTGCATTTTTGATTGATCAAACAATCGATTAATAGTAAATAATACTAACAAAAATAGAACTAATACATAAGTCAAACGGAGGCGAAAAAAGCACACACACAGGCACGTGAGAAACAGTCACTCAGTTTTATTAATGTAGAGATAAAAAATAAAAAAAAAACATAGCAAATATTTTAAATCGTAATAGTTCTTTAATCCAATTGGAACAGGCGTGTGGAGAAAGTAGGCCAACTTTAAAACAAAAACAAAACTAGAAACGTGTCAATCTTGAATAGTTTTAAACAAATGTCACCCATAAATTAACTAACCACAGAAAGATGAAGAGGAATGCGGCAGCTAAAAATACATCCATATTTATTTAAAGTTAGTTCTACGCACCCGGCGTTGCCCAAGAGTCTTTCAACTGTCATATTTGTTGCTGTTGTTTATTTATCTAATTAAGCCGTTGTTTATTTATGTAGTTTTAATATCAAAAAAAAAAAAAAAAAAAAAAAAAAAAGAAATGAAGTATAATAAATATGGTACGATTTGACGATTTGTTGAAATTATTAATCAAACAAAATGTTATAAAGCTATAAATAATTGTGTTAATTCAATAATTATGATACAAACCAGTCCAACAGTGGCTTTGTTGCTTTTGGACTGCTGTTTTGTTCAGTGTGGATGCCTTAGGAAAGGCAAAGGTTAAGTAAACCCTGACAAAAAATCTGGTTTGGAGTTTTGATGTACAGATGGTGAAGCACTACAACACCTTTCCTGCAGCTGTGTTGGTTCCGATCATATTGGCTAGCAATTCCGTCATACTTTGTCTTCATCATCTTAAGGGGGTCTTGGTAACTAGGCAAACCTAATGGGATTAATAAAATTCTATGGCCAAGTCAGTCCCCGGCTATGAACCCAATTGAAAAACTTTGGGGCATATTAGACTGGAACGTTCACAAAAAGAAAAAGAAGTCATCTTCTAAGCCTGAACTTTTAGCATTATTGCATCAGACATGACAAGAAATTCCTCAAGATGATATTCATCAACTGATCAATACCATGCCTAGAAGGGTCCTAGCATTAAAAACAGCAAAGGGAATGTCAACCTAGTAATAGTTATTAAATTTGTGATCATTTACTTTTGATTTTGTTTTATGAATTATATGTTTATTGAAATAAACTGTTTCTATGGGTGTCTATTCTTTTCTGTCATGCCTATATATATATATATATATATATATATATATATATATATATATATATATATATCCTTGAGTGACGTACAGGCCTTGATAAGTGGTGCCTCTCTTGTAAAAAAAATAGCGGTATCTTTGAAAAAGAAGCATCTTTTATAGAAAATATTAGTCTCTTAGATAAACTTCATCTTACAAAGAAGGTCTAATAATAGATGCGACTGTCCCACTTAACATTATTTATAAGATTTCAAGTTTGTTAACGTTATTTGTATTTAAAATTAACTCGAAGGTCTGGTTTGCTATTTTTTCTGTGTCGCAATTAGGTTCATCTGACATTTTTCCCACTATTCCTCCTCCCATTGTCTCTCTGTACCCACACCCACACACACACACATATTGGCTACTATTAGACTAGTGCTATTCACCTCCTCCTTGATATTGAGAAATGTGAATCTAAAAATAACTTTTACTGAGAAGAGTTTTATACTAAAGGAAGAATGGATTTGCATTAGAAAACAACAGGCGAAAATATTCACCTCAAACGATAAGCGAGTTGTAAAACCTCAACGAATTGCTTTCAAGAAGCTTCCTTTTTTTTTTTTTTTTTTTTCAATATGTTAATCTGCAATAGAAATGAAATGCCCCCATCTTTTTTTTTTTTGCAGTTTAAAATACCAACAGAAATGTTCATGTTACTAGACCATCCCTGTCCTGTTGGGTCAGTATTTGTTATACATATTAACAACTAAAGCTCTTATGATGCTATATTGTTTGCAACTGTGTGCGCCTTTCATCTGTACAGATGGTGGGAAGAAAGATGAATAATAAAGAATGCATGATAAGAAGTGATGAGAGAAATGGAATGATGCAAATAAGTAAAAGAGAGACAGAGGAAAAAAGAAGAGAGAAAGGAAAAAAAAGAGAAAGAGAGAATAGGAAAAGAGGAAGATAGAGAATATATAGAGAGAAAGAGAGAGAAATATTTATAAAACTCTTGCGGTGTGTATTGATTCGTTTTGCGGACTCTTGTCCTCACCTCATAGTTGTTGTTTCACCAAATTCCGGCCAACTCATCCTCTGACCTTCTTCAGGTGATTAACCATGATGAGATAGGAATAATGAGTCTTTGCGCAGTGGATAAAGGCATTGAGTTTCTACTGCTCCAGGTGAACATTGTCTGAAGATGGCGGTTTCAATCCTACCCAAGCAGACCATACAACAACTATGGAAGGTAGTAATTACTGGAGATACAGTTACAAGACAGTATTTCTATCTCGTCATACTTTATCATGTGAAGAAGGTCAGAGGAGGAGTTGGCTGGAATGTGGTGAAACAACAACAACTATGAAGATGAGGATAGCAGTTTGAAAACAAAAAAAATGAATACACAAATTATGACGCCTCATCTCAAAGGACTCCAAAACCAAACAACAAAATATATAACTCTTGTGATGTCACAATAAATTCTCTCCCCTGCCCGGGATTGAATGATGAACAACGAATGTTTCACACTCCCATATTTTATCGTCATCGAAATCAGTGAAATCGCCTATTTTTCAATCAAATCGATTTATTGTGTGCTTTAGTTGTTGGTCCATCGCGGTCTACAGAGAAGAAGCTTCACGTGCCTCTCCACAGTGACTTAGTCCACAATACATTGTAGTCTACATTGCACTGTAGAGAACATACTGTGGATTTTATAAATTTTTTTATATGTAATGGCTTTAATGAAAGTTTAATATGAAAATATCAAGTATCATGGTGCAATTGTGCTTTAAGCAGAAACATTCATATTGAACACACCCCTGTCATATCAAAGAACCTCATGCTGATTTTATATGTCGGGCCTTTTGGCTTGTGTGCTAAAAACTTCTCAAATACATGATGTTAGGCTGTGTGAGATGTTAACTTTGGTCAAAATCGCCTGTTCCTTCTTTCATCGGATTTTTTTTGATCATCGATACTTATCAAAGACAATCTGGTACAAAACCTATCTAAGAATACTGCCAAGTACATAAAGTACCTTTGCATGAAATTTCATTAAAAAATTTTTTTTTTAAATTCAGCTACTAATTGGGACCATGTCTAAGAAAGATTAGCAATATGTTGGTTTATATAATTTTTATTTAATTATTTCGACTATTATCCTCATTTAGTTGTTTTCATGACGTTTCGGCCAATTATTCCTCTGGCCTTCTTCAGGTTAACCGCGATGAGATAGGAACGTCGAATCCTCCAACAATTGCAGCCTTCAATAGCTGTTGTCATCTCACCACGGTTTGGTCAACTAATCCTCTGACCGGCTTTGGGTGGGATCGAAACCGCTACCTCTAGACAATCTTAAACCTGACGAAGGTTCGAGGAATAATAGTCCGAAACATCATGAAAACAACACCTAGAAGATGAGAATAATAGTCCAAATAGTTAAATAAAAATTATACAAATTACTCATCTCCCAAAATAATTCCAAACTAATTCAATAATGTTGGTCTATGTTACATTTAAGCTTTTACATATCAGTGCAGTCAGAGAAGCAGGTAGCAGGAAGGGAATTCCAAAGTCTAGCTGTTAGAGGGAAGAAGATATTAGAGTAGAAATCTTTCTGGCATTTAGGGACCTCAACAGTGAAGGGGTGTGATTTTGTTGCTAAACGGGTCAAAATAAGTTTTAGGTGGTTTATGGTTTGTCTATTTTAACAGCATATCAACACTTTTTGTTGGATCCACTAATGTTGAAATAATTCATTATGTCCAAGTGGAATTTCCTCAAAATTGAGCAGAAATAGCGCCATCCAGATTTGAACTCGCATTGCTAATTCTACAGACCATGTAAGTAATTATTTGTTACCACCACTTCCGATTTTGTTCCTAGTTTCAGTTTATTTGTTGCTTAATCTATATAAATAAAACAGTAGATGTATGTGCGTGTATTTAACCAATAAACTCACAAACTACTGGTCACATAACACTGAAATTAATAGGCAATAATAATCATACACCAGGGATGGTTTATAACGAGTAAAATCTTTGTTTGGCTGGATGAATAATGCGTACAGAAATATGTTGGCTATTGAGCGCAAAAAAATGTTCATTTCACTTGCCAACATAGTTCTATCACTTTTGCGCATGGACAAATTCAATCATTAGAAATGGTTTAATTCACCTGTTTTTATCTATCTGTCAAGTTAGCTCAAATGGTACGGAACAAGGTTGGAACGCTAAATGTTTTGGTTTCGATTCTAAGTGGTGGCACTCAAGTCATTTTTTAAACTTTAGAAATCAGTACTATATATGTTAGGGATGTATCGATGATCAAATTGGCCGATTACGATTAATCGGCTTTGATGATTGGTCAATGGCAGATTAATTGGCCGATTAATAGATTTTCTAATACCGATTTATCAGTAAATTTTGTTGTCATAAATGATACTAATATTAATTATATTTGGAAGGAAGACAAGTTAACTCACTCTTTTGCTTGCCAGTGAAAATTTACCGAAGAGACATGCATCGTCTACACCATATTATCAAATAATAGGCATGGCATGCTTTTAACATGTAGACTTTTACAACTGCACTGAATTTGAGACAAAAAGATGTAAACATATGGAAAATTTCCCTCCTTTCTCTTTCTATCGAATTAACATTATTTTTTACTTTAAATCAACTGTCAAAGAAAATTATTTCTTCACCTTTAAGTTTTCATGTTGAGGAATTGTACAGTAAATTGCAACGATGTGCAAACCGAAAATAAAGCATTCTTCATCAGTCATACTCTTGTTTCTCATTTTCAGATTCTTGCTAGCATTACAAATATATTTTTATATTTCTGGTTTAGACATTATATATTTTATTGAAATAAATTACTGATTAGATATCAGACATAAGTAATTTAAATACATAAAAAAATAACTAAATATTAACAAGCTTCAACCATTATGGCAACCAGTTTCTGCTGGAAGTATTTTGATGTCAATCCCAAAAACAGTTGTTTGCAAGTTTTGTCAAACCATCACATCAAAAGGTGGCAAATCAGTAAAAACTTTTCCAACAACTAATCTGTTAAACCATTAAAATAAGCAAAAGTTGCAAAAAAAAAAAAAAAAAAAAAAAGAAAGAAGCAAAATGAATATTCAGGGACACACGTTCCAGGAACAAGTGACAGCAACTATGAGCCTCCAGTGAAACGCCAAACTATTATAGAATTAATATTATCTAAAAAGAATATTTATGATATTAATGATCACAGGTCACAAGAGATGCATTATCTGATAAGAGAAATGATTGCTGTTGATATTAAACCATATTCTGTAACATTTGACATTCGATTTAATGGGCTTGTTTCAAAATTTTGTTCAAATTACAGCATTCCATCCAAAAACTTACTGCAAAATAATTTTCGATTAAATTTACAAAATAAAACAAAAATTCAACTGTTTCTTGCTAAAATTAGCAACAGTTCATGAACTACAGACATTTGAACAGCTACAACAGATAATGGTCTCTTTCTAAGTTTGACAGATCATTGGTTTTCAAATGACTTTGAACAGTGCAGAGCTGTGCTTAGAGTGGTTCCATTCCCTGGTGCATACAGAGGTGCAATAATAAGTGAAGAATTGCATAATGGATGAGTATAAAATCTTCAATAAAATTTTTTTAGTCTTGCAGGATTCAGTAACAAATATGGTTGCTAATGTCACAGAATGTGATTTAGAATAACTATCATACATTGTAACTCAGGCTGTGAAAACAACCATTACATCTAACAGAAATACAGTTTCTCACTTTAATTGCTTTCTATTAGCAATTAGTAAATTAACTGAAATACAAGCTCAGCTTAATTTGGAAAAACAAACTCATTCAAGATGTGACCACATGGTGGAATTCAACATATTATATGCAAAAAATAAATTAAGAACAACAAAAAACTCTTGTAATGTGTGCTGTTGATAAGATTCCTACCTTAACAACTTACTAATGGGGACTTGTTTGAAAAAATATCCAGTTCCTGAGTCCATTTAAAGAACTCACCACAGAAGCAAGTTACAGAACATCAACCATATTAATGATAATACGTACAAATTTAGCTCTGAGGTTATTTTTGTCAAAACTGCCCAATCTAATTCTAGTATTTCTGACTTTAGTGGAATCCTTCTTACCATTGTTGAACAATTCAGGTTATCGATCGAAACAAGATTTTCATCCTATCTAAATGATAAAAACTTGTGTATGTCTACTTTCCTTCAAATATTAATTTTAAAAGATTGGCATAAAAAAAACATCTTTAGACTTGGATTCTATACCTACTTTTCACTGATGATCAGCAGTATACACTACGCTGCTGAGGATGAAGAAGCACGAACATGTGTACATCACAACATAGCAACTTTGAAACCAACTAATGTCACAAAAGATGCTTTCATCACTCCTAATATAAGAAGACAGTAGGAAGTAAAAGTACAATTATTTCTAATTCAATTTCGGCCTTCATTTTTGAGGTGTGAAAAGTGAACATTGCGTCAATTATAATAGCAAAATTTCACTGATGGACAATTTTTAAAGTACCATCAAATAAAACCGAATTAAATGACAGTAAGTATGAACATTTAATGTAATTCTATACATAATGATTATTATGCCTATTTTTTTTTTAAACAATGGCAGCTGCAACTTACTTCATTATAAGGCAATAAAAATGCTGATATGTTCAATTTTGATGGCAGAGATAAAGTACTAAATATCATAAACATATACTAATTTCAAAATCGTATATCACAAAAAACTATTAAAAAGATCTGGAATTTTGTATGCCTAATCAATACATAATTTAGAATGCTGTATCAAAATGTCAGTTCTTTACACAATGTACTTCTTAAATAGTATCCTCAAGAAAATGTAATAATTTTATGTAGTATTGTTCACTTTGTTAAGCATGGTGGTGTAATTAAGTAAACGTACATGTTCAGCATCAATTTAACTTTAATAAAAAACTGCATGTTATCAACGATAGTTCTTCATACAATTTTTGGTATTTCTTCGCGATTTTGTTGAATTCTTCGCTTGGCACTTATCACATTCATCCATTTAAGGTGGTTTCCTCATCCCCTTCCCCAATAAACACATATAGAGAAAAAAAAACTTCAGTTGTCCTTCTTCAATGCTTATGGCACAAATCACTTGTTTTGCGTTGTTCATTAAATTGTTAGGTGAAAGTACGGACTAGTTAGAAAAACACCCTCTCGCCTACATGTTAAGAAATGGGTTTCCAAAAAATTCTCTGCATAAGTACTATTTTTTTTATTGTTTTAACATCTTTATTTTTGTATTGGCTTTGTTCAAGTTAATGCTGTGAATGTTTACAAATGATTTATTTCTGGTTTGTGCAAACTGCTCTGCTTTACATTGTGTGCCCAAAAATGTCCCTTCTGATTAATGTTTACCAGTTTTAAAATAAGCAAACGAACTTGGCTGTTTTTCAGAAGAACAATATTTTTTAACATTAATCAGAAAGGACTTTTTGTAGCATATATGCAAAGCAGAATGATTTGCATAAACAGGATTTTTTAATGAGATTTGTTCGATTTTTTCATATGTGAATTTGTGACTAAATAATTCCTACCTTAACAACTTTACATTGGGGTCTTGTTAAAAAAAACTGTCCAGTTACTGAATCTATTTAAAAAAAAACACCAAAGAAGCAAATCACAGAACGTCAACCATATCGATGATAATATCTCCAATTTTAGATTTGAGATTATTTCTCCCAACAGCTGTCCAATTTAAATCTAATATTTCTGACTTTAGTGAAATCCTTACCACTGTTGAACAATTCAATGGAAACAAGATTGTCATCCTATCTAAATGATAAAAACTTGTGTCTACTTTCCTTGATCCAAGATTCAAATTTAAATTTCAAAAGAATGGCATGGAAAACACAAAGAATTGGATTCTATATCTTCTACTTTCTAACAATGATAATTAAGCAGAATTATCAGGACACACTTCTTCAAGCTCTGTCGAGGGCCAAGAAGATCAAAGTGAAAGTAAAACTGTATCTCTTTGAAGACTGATGAATTAGCTTCGAATAAGTCTACAGTAACAAATCAAAACTTAGAGCAGCTAGAAGTGGAGTTAAAGCTGGAAACTGCAACTACAACAGAAATACAAGAATCACAATCTAAACTCAAAAGGAGTAAATCACTTATGGTTAAGTGCACATAGGAACTTTACCATTACGTAGCTTTAAAACTACTTGTAAGACGTGATGATTCATTTCAGTGGTGGAATTAGACACGAGAGACCTTAACACTGCTGAGTAAACTGGCTGCAAAATATTTAAAAAGCACCATCTTCATCTTGAAGGGTAAGATTTTTTTTTAGTACAGGTGGTAATGTGTATGAACCTATGAGGAACAGGCTGTGCCATGAGAATAGAGAAAGTCTAATGTTTCTACTATTCAACTTTAAATACTGAGGAGACTATGAGAGCAGAGGAGGTAAACAGCTAGAATAGAAGAGAAAGTAGAGCAGCAGCAGAACTTCAGCTTAAAGTTATTCACTTGAACAATTACAATTTATACTTTGAAGTTGGTTTGCAATTTCTTTTTCCTATCTAATTGTTCAATTATATTCATTTAAGAATTAGAAATTGTATTTGTAATTTTATTTAATAAAGACAAAAAGTCATAAATGTGGCCAGACAATTGAATGTTAAGTTAAATTAGCAGTTACTATGTTAATGTGTCAAATCTATCTGTCACTTGGCAGTAATAAAATGATTTAAATTTAATAGGAAAAAGAAAATTAATCAGCCGATTACTGATTAATCGGCAAAATGGCCGATTAGGTCGATTACCAATTACCTGCTGATTAATCGGTACACCTTTTATATCTAATATTCAAAAAGTGATTTGTGCCCTTTTTCGTGGTTGTGCTCCAGTACTAATGACGTTGTCTTCAGGAAAGATGTTTCTCAACACCTAGGAAAGCCTCAACAGTTTACTTAGTATTTAAAAATACGGGGATCAATCTTCTGCATCTCAGTACAGACTAATCAGCTTCCTACGTGTCATGAGCAAATTGATTGAGTCCGTGATAAATAGAGAAGTTGTCAACCACCTCCAAAAAAAAAAAAAAAAACCAACCTCGTCAGCGACACGCAATATGGTTTCCATTCCGAGAGATCAATAACTAATGTGCTGACAGTAATATCACACAAGATTGGTAAATTTATTGACGATAGCTTCATTTCTAGAGCAATAAGTCCTAACATATCTAATACATTTGATAGGGTCTGGCACAAAGGTCTACTTCATAAGATTTCCAACTACAGAATAGCTGGAAATTTCTTCCCAACTATAAAATCCTTTCTCTCTGAAAGGTCTATTCAAGTAGATGTTGATAGGCAGAAATCTGAAGCTCACAATATTTATACAGTCAAGAAAGCAGGAAATGGAGGGAATTCCAAAGTCTAGCAGTTCAAGGGAAGAAACTATTGCACTAGAAGGGTCTTTATTATGTTGGTGCAAAAAATAATATCGTTTTTTGACGTTCAACTATATATATGAAAAGGATATTTTTGCACAAACCTAATAGCATCTAAAGACAGTAAAAGTGTGGGATTTTACTTTTTAATTTAATAGCATCTAAAAATAATAAAAGTGTGGGATTTTACTTTTTAATTTAATAGCATCTAAAAATAAAAGTGTACAGATTTGAAGCATCTGAAGAATTAATGCATTTTTGTTTTAGAATTCACGACACCTAATGAAACTTCTGACTTATTTAGTTAACATGTCAACAGCGGAAAGTTGTTTTCTTTAAAAAAAAAAAAATTGTTTTAGAGAAAAGTGAAACATGCAGAAACGGATACTTTTTTCTTTTGGACAAATTATGAAGACAGTGCGGAAATATTTGCTACCTAAAAATGGTTAGGGTTAAAAGAAAATGGTATTACGTTTCTTGCCCTTCACCCCCCTCCTCGCTCCCTCAATTGGTAAAGTTTCAAAATAGAATAAACAGTTTATAGCTAGAAGGCATATATATATATATATATATATATATATAAAAGCCAAAACAACATGAATAGATCCAGATTCATGGGGGAGGGATTAATTCAGGCGTGATAAATGGATATAAATGAATAACTAGATATTTTTAGACATAACCTTTTGAGAGTGATTAAATAATTTGAAGAAAGAAAATGGAGAGAGAGCAAGAAAGGATAAACTTAAGATGCCTTCATTTAGCATGCATGTTTAAAAGAAAAAAAAATGACATTTCAAATCGAGTATGACAGACTGACGAAAATGCAATTTCGAATCAAGCATGGCAGACCAACAAAAATGCAATTTTGAATCGAGCATGGCAGACCGACGAAAATGCAATTTTGAATCAAGCATGAGAAACTGGCAAAAATACAATGTCGAATCGAGCATGGCAGACTTACAAAAATGCAATTTCGCATCGAGCATGACAGACTGATGACAAAAATACTATTTCAAACATAATCAATTAAACAAGCTTCTTATAAACATGCTGCATAAAATATAAAATTAAAAACATTAATAAAATGAAAGATAAAAAACGATTTTAAATGAAACGAAATTAGAAATAGCAGTGGAAGAATGTCCAAGTATATATATATATATGTTCAATGAATGGTGGCATGAGTGTGGTAATGGTGAGTAGGACAAGAAAAAAAAAAATCACTCACCCCCCCCCTTGCCCCTCCCCACCACCACATTTTTTGTATGCATTCACGCAGATATAAGAAGGCTTTCTTTTAACCTCCTTATCAATCAAAACAGCAAAGGCTTTTGGCGGCACATTTTATTAATGCTACATTAAAATCCTAAGTTTAATATTCGTACTGTTAGATGTAGAATGCAAACGTTTTTATCTCCTTACACAATTAAAATCAATCCTTACACAACTAAGATCAATCCATCTCCTGTACTTTTGTGATCGATAGCCCTTTTACTATATGCTACATATATATATATATATATAAATAACTGGTTGTCAGTTATGCAAGGCAAATATTTGTCCGTCTTAAAAACAGAAATTTTGTCGAATTCCATATTTAATTCGATCAACAATTTTTTTGCTTTAAGGTAGGATAGTTTGATTTCTGCATTTAAATAACATTTTTTTTTATCTGTTGCTATAGATCACTTGTGAGTTCGAACATCATCTGAGGCATAATTATTTTTTACTTGGTGTTATACCAAAAAGGTAATTAGGCTATCTCAAATTACAGTATTTATATATATTGTCTCATGTTAATTTTTTCTGTAATCTATGCAATTTACATAAATTAAAATCCATGGAGGCACTGGGTAGTGCGTTAGTATATTATTTAAATGGTTGTCTTGAATAAAGATTCTTTAACCCGGATTTTATCTCATATTTAAGCTCCAGATATTCTTATGCTATTTTATCAATAATAAATATTCTTTGCTAAGCTCTCTTTTGTGCAATATATATATATATATATATATAGTAATTTATAAAATATATATGGCGACTAAGCTACACTGAATATTCTGCGTTTCATCCACTGTAGGATTCGTCAGGCTTATGCGCGAATTTTATGGTTGCTTCTTGTTTTTATATATGTTGAGGATTTCTAGTTAGCCAATCAGCTTTCTAGTATCCACCGCGCCCCTTCCTATCAGCCAATGGGCATGCATTTTATCGAACAAAGGATCTGTTTTAGAACTAGGTTAGTGGTTTAAGGTAGATCTTTTCCCTCCTTTTTTTTTTGTATATACATATGAATATACCTATGTGTACACACACACATGCACACATATACATATATATATACATATATGTGTGATCGTTTATGTATATTCATGTTTATTTAATTTATTTATTTGTTTGTTTTCTATTGTTATTGTTAGTTTTAAAGCTATTTTGTATCGCTATCCTAGAGTGAGTTTTATTTTGTGAACACAGTTGTTTGCTATTTCTCGTCTACAGTTTAATAGATTTTGAGGTTCTTTAAAGTACAGGATAGCAAATTTTTCATGGAGGCATAATTTACATGGGTCGTCTAAGTGTCTGCACGTGGTAGCTTGTCTCATTATTTTCCATTCGACTACCGGCGAATGTCCGCTTTCTTTGAGTTCCCAGTATTTATTCGCTCGTGTTGTTTTTATACGGTGTTTTTTATTTTTGAAGGTACTTTTGTGGTCATAGTATCGGGTTTTAAAATCTAAGGAAGTCATGGCTATGTAATATTTCTTGCTATTCGGGTTTTCTTTCACAAATATTGTTGCTTGATAAACTACACTTTTTGTTAGGCATTTATTTTGGACTGGACAAATTGTGCGGTGTCTACAATTGCATTTATCTTGTTCATTATTATTATTATTATTATTATTTATGAACAACCATACCATAAATAATAATAATAATAACGAACAAGATAAATGCAATATATATATATATATATATATATATATATATATATATATAAAATCTCTTATTTCATTATATATTAATAATAAAATAGTGACAACTTTCCCATGCTAAAAAGAGATAAGATAATACAAAGTCAGGCGTCAAACATAAATCCAAAATACCACCGACAGTGACACTACGTGATGCATGTTTTCCACAAATTATTAGTCGATTTGGCCACTTAGATTTAATTCTCATTCGTACATTCCCACATTTCATCTGACCCATGTCATTCTCTGAAATAAGTAATACTTTAAGGTGGTAGGAGGATAACTTAGTCATTATGTCCTTCCACTCTCCCAGTTTACACCATTAAAAAATTATTTCATAGTGTTCAATTATTACATGGATCGGGTCAGTTATCATTTCATTATATTAACATTCATAATCATTCAGTATATAAATAATCGCCACTCCTTCTGGTTTCGTTTTTTTCTTTCATCAATTTGACTGGCTGCTCAGATTCATTCCTTCATTTAACAGATTGCATTTTCCAAATAAGTTTCATAAAATTAAACATGGTGCCCGTCCTTATTCGCCTCGACAAAAACATAGAAAACTATCACACATACAAAAATACGACACAGATTTTCAAATTGTTTGTTGCAAACAAAAGTTTTATTAACTTCTTTAAAACATTTAGTACAAAAGTATTCATTAACAGTGAATATATAACTTTACACATTGATCTGATTAAATCATTCTATAATGCCGGTTAGTAAACAATAAGGTGTAATCCATCACTGGCTGAGAGCCAGTTTCAACTCTGGCTGTGAGTCGGCAACCAAACAATAACGTATACAGCTCTCACTGGCCATAGGCCAGTTTAAACTATGGCTCAGTGATCATTGTCATATTAGCATTGTTACTTTGTGTAAAATCTTAGCAATTTTTAATTCTTTTATTTCAACATGCATACCAGTGATAAAGCTTTATTACCTGGTTTTCATTCGTCTTCCGTGTTTCGAATCATTAAAAGTTATTCATCCAGAATCTAATCTAAAATGGACCAATTTCTGAAGCCACAGCATTTCGATGGTAATCCTTCAACGTCTGATTCCACAAACCATTGGACACATTGGTTGTGTACATTCAACAACTTCCTGAAGTCAATCAACTGTCCAACTAGCAAACTAGACTTTCTTACCAATTACATCTCCCATCGCTAAACTCCAGTCTCTTTTTGTGAAGCCCTTTACATTGTTCATTCTAGATATCTTTTGGCAACCTCTAAGCAGGAGCCCGGTGAAACGATTGATGATTTTTTTGCAGAAGCTAGATTCGCTTTCTGCGGATTGTCGCTTTGAGGCAATAACGGCCGAAGAACATTGTGACCAAGCAGTTCATGATGTCCTTATAACAGGCATTCATTCTCATACAATTCAACAACGATTCTTCAAAAGGACTCAATTTGAAAAATGTTTCAGACTTAGCGTGTTCTCTAGAAACAGCCCAGAATCTTATATCAACCGCACACCATGTGGTGCCACCATCGAACCATCAGTGACTTGTGAGGTTTCTGATATTTCCTAAAATATTTTGGCTGCAGTGGGAGAAAAAATGTTTCTTCCGTAGTAATCAATGACATTCACAAATTAAATGCCCCACCTGTAATGCCTGTAGAAACTGCGGCAAGAGGGGACATTTCTAACTAGTTTGTCAATCAAATCGCTCCCCTTAAGAAGGTAACTTCTGCTTGTGAATCATCAATTGTATCCGTTGTAACTGCTGCATCACCTGATTTTCACGCCAAAGTCATAATTAAACTTTCAGTCAATGGAATCATCCTGGAGACTGGTGGATACTGGTAGCTCAGAAAACTATATATCATCAAGCATCATCCATAAGTACAATTGGCCAACATAAACTTCTCACAAGAAAATATCAATAGCGTCTACAGTCTTATCAAGCAGTATATTAGGTCACTGCTATGTGACATCTATATATATAAAAGCGAAAATGTATGTATGTATGTGTGTATGTTTGGATGTCTGCTAAAAACTTTCAACAGATGCGACGAAAATTCACAAACTCAGTATCACATCGAAGCTCCATCCTTTGCTCGAAAAATATCGAAAAATTGGCCAAAAACGTTAACTTTTTCACCCCGAAATCGACAATTTTCGACAGGGTGTGTGTGTGTGGGGGGGGGGTCAACAAAAACGGTCCTCTTGTGACAATGACTGATTCTACGCATGCGTCAGATGACGTCGTGACCTGATTTACTTTAAATAGTTTACACAACAGCAGGTTGACGGAATGTTTTCATATGATGTTCAATGGATTACTCGTTTCTCAGATAAAATTCGACAGCTAGCACAGAACCAAGTCTTCCCTCTACCCGAATCCTATTTAGCAGATTTCACCAACCCTAAAGAACTCAAGCATGCTTCACTTATGACAATGGATCCCAATTTACCTAACCCCAACCCATTTACTGTAGAAACCGATGCTTCGGACGTTGCCCTGGCTGCCACTCTCAATCAGAACACCCACCCCGTTGTTTTCTTTTCCTGATCTCTTTCAGTCAGTGAGCAATATTACTCTTCAGTCGAAAAAGAAGCACACTACCTCATCAGTTCTGCCTTAAAACTCATTACAGACCAACGCTCCATAGTTTTCATGTATGGCCTGAAACCCTCAAGTAAAATATAGAATACGATGGTAGAACGTTGGAGAATCAAACTATCAGCCCTTACATTTGATGTAATATACCGTTCAGGGAAAGATAATGCAGCTGTAGACACTTTCTTGAGCAGTTTGCTCCTTGACTAATTCAACCAGTCTATGAAACCTACACGTTTTATTGTGTCATCCAGCATCACACGAATGTCTCATTTTGTACTTCTGCGTAACCTCCTTTACTCCATCGAGGATGTTTGATGAACTGTTGGGAACTGCTCCATCTGTGCAGAATTTAAACCACGATTTTTTCATCCCACTAATTTTAAGCTTGGCAAAGTGACACAATCATTTGAACGCTTAAGTGTTAACTTTAAAAGATCCCCCTGCCATCTAATAGTCGAAACAAATATCTATTAATAATTATCAATGAATATTCACGCTTCCCCTTTGCCTTTTCTTGTCAAGATATGTCTTCACAAACAGTCATAAATTGTTTCTGTCAACTATTTTTGCTGTTTGGTATGCCTTCCTTTATTCACTCAGACAGAGGTCCATCATTCCTTTCAACAGAACAGATTTTTGCATAGAAAGGAAATAGCAACGAACCGCAGAACTGCCTATAACCCACAGGGAAATGGTCTGGTAGAATGACTCAATGTCACGTTATGGAAAACGATATCGCTGGCATTGAAGTCACAAAGATTGTCGATTTCTCATTGAGAATCAGTTTTGTGCAATGCCTTGTATTCCATTCGTTCATTATTATGTACTGCCACTAACACTACACCTCACGAGCAAATATTCTAGTATAATCGGAAATCAATATTTGGTACCTCTCTTCTCAGTTGGCTTTTGAACCCAGATCCAGTCCTGATGAAACGTAACATACAGTCATCTAAGTATGAACCCTTTATCGACGAAGTTGAATTACTAGAATGCAATTGTCAATACGCCCTTGTTAAACTTCCAACTAGAAGGGAGGTAACAGTGTCACTGCGTCAACTTGCCCCAAAACCACAAAATGTAGCACCTAATACTAATGACTGTTATCTCACCAGAGACTATTTCTACAACCAGATGCCTTATTAGAATTGGGTGTATCCGAAGAACCTTGTGAAACTTCACATGCTGATACAACGCTCGATAAGAACCTATCGGAACTCACCCTTTGACATGTCCATCCCTATCATCTAAGAAACAGAGATGCTTGAACTTGAACCTTTGTATATCATTTCATAACCTTTCCCTGAACTCTTTCCATTCAGGGTGAATGCCATTAGCATTATTACTTTGTGTAAAATCCTAGTAATCTTTCATTCTTTTATTTCAACATGCATACCTGTGATTCTAGATAAATAAAGCCTTATTACCTGGTTTTCATTTGTATTTTGTGTTCTGAATCATTACAATCATATACATTAATAATTGATTTCACTTAAACATCTTTGCTGATTTTGGTTACTTTTCAGGGTGGACTGCTAACCCCAAAGTTCGATCATATTTCATTCAACAAACACTTTGATTATATCTCCCACTTTTTAATTTCTTTTCTTTTTTGCCTATTTGAAAGCGTTTTCAGGAATACCAACATAAAACTTTCACCGTTTGTTTTTCTCTGTAAATCATTTACATAGATTGTCATAGCTGTTCCACATACAATTTTATCTTAAACTTTAGTCATATCTAAAAAGAAGAAGAAAAAAAAAACATTGTTCTTTTCTTTTTTTTCGTAGAACGAAAACCATAAACACGTTTCCTATTATTCATTTCATTGAGGGGGGGGTTAATAACATTAACTATGATTCACATTTTCTTAGAGTGGCCGATAGGGACCTCCAGTACTAACCACAGAATTGCTGATGTCATTTTTGTGTGAAGCTGTTTCAGATAATTCTCTGCGATTTGAAACCTTCGAAAATTGAAATTATATTTATAGTAATTTGGTTTATAGTCAAATAGCTTACAGATTACATTATTGAACAGTGAAAAATATTTTTCATTATCTTGAGAAATAATTAAACAAAATGTTTTTTCTTGTGGAGTTTTTCTTTTAATACAAAAATAAAAATTTGATGTGATTTTTTACATATCAACAGATGGAAAAAATTGTAAAATATGAACCTTGATTGCTGATGAAAATAGTGAATTTAATTGGCTAACGTATTAATTCTGAATTTAATGGCTAACGTCTTAATTCTGAATTTAATGGCTAACATATTAATTGTGTAAATTATAAGTTTTCATACTTTTGAACGGAGTTGGGGGATTTGAATTTAAATCATTTATCTTTAAAAAAAATCATTATTCTTGGGAATTTTTTCTTTGCTATTAAATAAATTATCGTATATATTAATGAGACAAATTGTTATTTTTCTCACAAAAAAAAAAAGAATATTGAATTCATTTCCAAACCATAAAAGAATAAGTTGATTAAACATAAAAATAAATACTTTTTAAAACCCTTCAGCTTTCTTAAATATTAACATTTCAATCAATTATAATATACTTTTAACAGATTTTGTAATATTAAATATATAGAGGGAATCAACTACAAAAAATGTTTCCCCTCAGATTCGCCGGACTACAGTGTTCATCTTGAGTGTCATTTTCACAACGTGTCAGTCGATGTAACCTCCAGCCGTCTTCAGGTGTATCATGTCGAAATTGGAAATTTGGGCGGAATTTTGAACAGAACTCTTTATTTCATGATAACATGCTCTCATTCTGTCAGCAAGAACCCATGGTGCAGTGGTTAGAGTACTTGGATAAAAAATCAATTATGAATGTTATATTCTCTTGAAGGTTGAAGGTTCAATCCTCAGTGTGTGCGACCGAAAAATATAATTGCGAATTACTTAGGACCTCTATCCAGTCATAGCTGACGGAACAGGAGCATGCTACCTCTGAAGTAAATGAAGGGTTCCGTTCTAAATTCCGCCCTAATTCCTGATTTTGACAAAGATCCCTAAGTCTGACAACAAACACCGGAGGTTACATTGACTGAACCATTGTAGAAATGACACTCAAAATGAGAACCATAGTCCAAAGAATATGAATAATGAATCCTTATGTCAAAAATTCAGAAATGTAATTTGCAATCATATTTTAAAAAAACTGCATATTAAATATAAATCAATCTCAAAGTGAATAAGTAATGAAAAATTCGTGAAAAGCTGACAATTAGTTGATTTTTACTAGACTTATTAACAATACATTTATGTCTGCACCTTAAAAATGGCTACGACACAAGAACATTGTTTTAAGGCAACCATAATGTAAACATGATATTAGTTTCACATTTTCATTATTTTCGTATGCTGAAAACTTTTTTTACTTTTTTTTTTACATTGTTTCACATTTTTTTTAATAGTAGAACTCTCGCATTAAAGATTAGTAACAAAATACAGTACAGTACATAATCAAATAACATCATAAATAACACTGTAAGGCGGGGTAAATACCGTTACCAGGGGCCAAAAAAACATCGTATTCCACATCATAACCTGAAAAAAAAAACATTGTATTCCACACATCGTAACCTGAAAAAAAACATGTTCTAGGGCAACCATATACTAGGGTTCTACTATTGTTTATTTTAGTCTTTATTTTTAATGCTCCAAAAGTTATAAGGTTTTCAACACTACAAAAGTTATGACTTATCTTAAAGTTACATCATATTACATATATTGGGGGGGGGGGGGGGTAACCGTTCGAGGTACCTACTGACCAACCTACCAACCTTGCAATAAGGGTCACTGAATTAAAAAAATTAATAATTATCAGTCTAGGAGGAATTCTCAATAAAAGAAAGAGTGGGCAATGAAAAGCGGAAAATTTGGTGCTGGCATAACATCAGTCTATTTCGTTTAGAATGGTTTTTAGTATACATGAGAATATTGTTCTATTTTTTACATTTACTTCATGAAGTGTGCGGAGAGATTTTTTAATTTACCTTCCGCTTCATGAAAACTATTAATTTCACTAATATACGAAACTAACATGGGAAATACATTTTTTTTTACTACACCACTGAACTAATACACAAATTATATTAAATGTTTTCAGTTCACAGGTACATGTAAATACGAAACAAGATTCCAGATGAATATACAATTTAGGGGGGGGGCATGTACGTTCAAACATAAACAATTTTTAAACAAAATAAGAAAAAATATATTATCACTTCAAAAAGAATATTCTTTAGTTAGCATTCTTTTATACTTTCTTATGCAATGTCTAAAAACCGGCCATGCTAGTTATATATATATATATATATATATATATATATTTGTTTACTGTTTTGGGGAAAGAATTCCAACAAAGTGCTCGATTACAAAGAAAAACCTTTTTTTCGATATAAGAGCTTAATATTTATTTATTTAAATGTACAGAAGGTCAGAAAAAACATTGGTACCGTCGGTTTCAAGCATAACATAAGGGCGACCAGTTAATGGTAAATCATAAATAATGTAAGGCTCTCGTCAGCCATGTTGTTTCATACAAACATTTGATAATACTACAAAAACATTAATATGTACTGAACCTCCATAATGGGGGGGGGGTTCACCTCAAACACACAAAAAAGGATTATAATTTCAGAAAGTATCTCCACTCCCGTTGCGCCTACTCTCCTGCCCAATCTGGAATCGCTCAGCACCGAGAAATGCTCGTTTTGTAGTTTCCAGCTTCACGCGCACACAAGATTATGCAAGAACGCACGTAATAAAATTCTGGCCGCCATCTTTGTTTTTCCTTTTCTCGGCCTGAACTCACTCGCTGAGCACCCATGGTAAGACTTGTTTTTTCTTAGCTTCTAACCACATGCCTCCCTGATCTCAAGATCATATTTCGTAGTCTCTCATCCACTGTGGCGGTCGCTTCTCTCTATTTGGCCTCTGAGGTTTCTCGTCCTCCTCCCGTTGCTGCACATTTGCCTTCCACTGGTCTGATGTCGAGAATATGCCTCGGTACTCTGTCCACCACAATGTTGTTTCTAGTGTTCCTCCCAGTCACGCGACCTCTACTCCTTCTCCATTGTGTGGTGCAGCGCATCCCCGGTGGCTTTACCTATACCTCATCCCCGAGTTTAATGGTCCCTGTGGCCTCTGTCTCTCTGCTTGCCGGCCCAACCCTGGGATGTCTCCAGGAATATGCGAATGTTGACAGTTGCGGAACCATCTCTGGCACTTGTCCCAATCTAGGCGACATATTATACCAGTAGAGGGCTTGCTCAGGTGAGGTGCCTCCTCTTTCTGCAACTGCCTTTATGGTGCGGTGATTTCTCTCCATGATCCCGTTGCCACTGGGTCTGTAGACAGCTCTGAAAAATTGTTGTATATTCCACCTTCTCATTATTTCCGTTACTGCTACTGACTTGAATGCGGTCCTGTTGTCGGTTAACAACTCTTCCACGGGACCTCGCTCCAAAAACACCTCATCGAGGATTGCCGCTATTTCATTGCCTGTTCCCCCACGTAGCTTCTTCCATAGGGCAAATCGCCTAGGCCCGCAGTCAATCATGGTCAGGTAAAGTCCACTCCTGTAATGGGTGACATCGCATGCCAGTCTCTCCCAGGTCCAACTCACCCCCAATTGACCTGCTTCATGCGTGCTTGGAGCAGGATCAATTGACTGACATCTGTCGCATGTCCTGAACACTTGCCTCACTTGCTACTTGGTGACACTCGGGTCGACTTTCTTCACCAAGTACCACGTCCTCTCTACCCCCACATGGTGCAGATTGTGCAGCTCTCACACGCCAACATCATCTAGATCCGATGCAACAACAACATCTTTCTTTGGCAAAAGCCAACTCTTCTTCACTCTTGTGAGAGCATCTGCTCAGTTCTTCTCAGAAGCCACCATGTCTACGCAAAGCTTCAAACAAAACTCCTGCATCAGCTCAGCTAGCATCCCAAGCCTGTGCTTCACTAACATCTTTGCTGCCCCTTTCGTTCTTATCATTTTTTCGCTTGAAATGAGGGACTTTAGCCAAGCAAACACCGTGGCAGAGTCTGTTTTGATGCAGATGTCACACAGTCCCCATTTCAAGGCCAGATTGACCCCTTTGATTACTGCATCTAATTCTGCTACATTGATGTGGCTGACATCATTTTTCTTCCTTAACTAGGCCGCATCTTCTGCAATCACTCCTCCAACTTCCAAAACGACCCCTGTTGCAATGCTGCTTGCATCACACCACACCGTTCCATCCAATGTTCGTGGTACGTTCCAGGTTCTCCGGACTGGATCTTGCCATTCTGCTTCTTTCAGGAGCTCTTCCATCATGGCGACCGTTCTTCCTCCCACTTTATCATTCCATCCTCTTCCTTCGGCATGCCTCTTTATGTAACTGCATGCTGGTCTAAGCCAGCTAGCAACGGGGTAATGTCCGATCAACTTCCCGCATAGGAAAAAAAGTTCCCGTCTGTTGAGCTCTTACTTCAGTTGTGGGATCTCGTTCCCCCGGAGAAACTCTAGGCTGCCCGATGCACCTCGTTTCAGCCTTAGCCCCAAAGCAGCCCGTTCATCCAATTTTTCAGGTGCTTTGGCGACCAACCCAAACCTCTTCAAATGAGCTACCACCTCCTTGGCAGTTACCAGAGTCTCATTCACTAGAATGTCGTCTATGTATGAACTCACTACCCCATCTCCTTTTCCCATTATCTCCAGAATCTTCCTGAGGATAGTTGACATGATCTTGGGTGCCGAATTCAACCCGAACCCCACTCACGTAAGGCAGTAGGTTTTGCCTTTGTACCTGACTAACTGGTATTTCCAGAGCTTCTTGGCGATGTGGAGTTGCAAATAGGCAGATTTTAGATCTACCAACGTAGACGCGCCATTCATCTGCCTCCATTCTCTAATGGTCTCACTGCACACATCTACGGTGTCGCCTCCAGTATGGCACTTAACATGTTGGTTCAGCTCTCGAAAATCCAGGACCGGTCTTACTTTCCCTTTAGTTGGTTGCAGAATGGCCATCAACAACAAAATGCCCGACTCAACGTCATCTGTCCAAGGCAGCAGTATACCCTCCCCAATCCATCGGTCCACTTCTTGTTCAAACTCCTTTCTTGCCCCTTCTCTAAGCGAATTAGTGTAGCACGCCACCCTGTTTGTCAACGATGGCGCTTGATGTTTCCATGCCCACTCCACCATCCACTGCTCTCCGTCGAATTCGGCTCGGAAGTCCTGATCTTTGATCAACATTTTTCTTTCCTCCCCGGCCTTGTTGGTTCCTCTGGGAGCTTGCTCTGTCACTGTGCACTCAGCTAGTCTGAACCTCACGTTGTTGCATGTGATGGTAACGCCTCCAAGTTGGCATATAACATCCATTCCAATGATGGCATGGACGCCAGGCACCAGATGATCCATGACAATTGCATGGACCCTCATCCAGTGTTTAGCAATATCAATAGTGACGGTCTTCCTCCCTCGACATTTCACTTGCGACCCATCAAATACCACTACTTCACCCTTCCCATCTTCTGACCAGGGTTGTGTGCACCATGGTAGTTTACAGCCAGTGTCGATCAGGGCCATAACTCTCTGTCCTTCACCACGATCTTCTGCTTGGACATCTGCTGCAAGTGCGCCACTATTCCCGAATCACGGCGGCCACTGCCGCGTCAGCTTCCCCTTGCCAGTTTCCCGAACTCGTGCATTTAACTACTAAATGGCCTCTCCAATTGCATTTGTAACATTTGTCCATTGCAAGAACTTCCTGCAGTCTCTTCTCATGTGTGGTCCCCCACATTCGAAGCATGCCACCCTCGGGTTCGGCAGACTCTTGCCCACATCCTGCTGTACCATTGCTATTGTCCCTCCAGACTCCGTGGGCTGGGTGCTCACCAAGATCTTTGCAGTTTTGAGCAGCTCACTCACATCCAGCATCTCCACTCCTGGGACCTGCTGCAAACGTTTTGATATCTCTTCCGGGAACCCGGTAACGAATGTCATTTTGACTACGTGACTCGTGGCGTGTCCCCTGATGCACGACAACTCAACCAATCTCCTTATCTCGTTCGTGTAGACATCAACAGATTCAGCAGTCCACCTCTTCTCCTTCAACTTATTAAAGGCCTCGAAAGCCCCTCTGCAAAAACTTTGATCAGTCGACCCTTGATGGCGTCCGCGTCACCTTGTTCTCGCTCGCTGAGCTCCAAATAGAGGGTCAGCGCGTCCCCTTCTAGAAACAGTGGTATTACTGCGTTCACATCATTCAACTTTTGAATCCTTGCCACAAGGTCCACTTTTTTAAGCCACGCCACCACATCACTGTCACAATTAAAAGGCTTATGTTGCTTAAGCCAGCGTTGGCCATCACCGAAATAGCTTGAACCTCCGTAATTTCACCTCAAACATACTAAAAAGGATTATAATTTCAGAAAGTATCTCCACTCCCGTTGCGCCTACTCTCCTGCCCAATCTGGAATCGCTCAGCACCGAGAAATGTTTGTTTTGTAGTTTCCAGCTTCACGCGCACACAAGATTATGCGAGAACGCACGTAATAAAAATTCTAGCCGCCATCTTTGTTTTTCCTTTTCTCGGCCTGAACTCACTCGCTGAGCACCGACGGTAAGACTTGTTTTTTCTTAGCTTCTAACCACATGTACATTGAAAAAAAATCAAAAAGAAAGTCGTTAAACAGAAACTCTCCGTGCTTTTCTACAATATTACATACACACACACACACACTAGTAGGAATCAAGCCATCAAGCATTCTCTATAACTATTCGTGAATGGTCGCCGTAGATTTGACAAGCTAGAAAAAAAAAAAAATGATGCAACATTAAAGTCAACATTATTGCCTGAGGCTGGGATAATTTTGACCACATGAACAGACCGAGCTAGCGATCTGATGTGAGATCAGTCAAAATGTGAATAAATCTGCCATTGCTGTTCAGTTTCTCTGTCTTTTGGGGGCTTTGTACTAACAAATTTGTTGTACTTCGTATGCCAACTCTGATTCAGACTATTTGCAATTGAAAAAAAAAAAGAAAAAAGCTGAGCATGTGGGGTCCCTTTTCACAAGTGAAAAAATTACTTTGGCCATGATTAATGTTTGTGCAAAATTTTAAAAAATTCAAGATGTGGTTATTGAGAAAAGTGTGAACAAACAAATGATTTTCGTGCAATTCTACCCCTATAATGCCCCCCTAGGAGGGCAACCAAAGTTATCCCTGAAAATCCATTCAGCCCAAAATTTACTTTCACCATGACTAATGTTTGTGCAAAATTTAAAAAAATCCAAGGTGTGGTTATTGAAGAAAGTGCAAACAAAAAAACAGACGAACGGAAGTGAATGACTAGGTACAATCCCTCCTTTGTTGGGGACCAAAAATTATAAAGAAAGCCTTTTATCATCACAATCACATATAAGTGTGACACACTGACGAAAATGCTATAAACTGCTTTCTTAGTCAGAAGCAAAGTGTAGTATCTGTTCTGCTACTACACTATATTTTTCTGTCCTTGCTCAATAGAGATCCTACTAGACTTTGGCAATATTATTTCGTCCCAATGCAGAATGCTCCTTTTTTTTTTTTTTGAGGGGCTGGATGTTCTTCCACATTAAAAACCGATCTTGTCTCCAACTGCCATGGGGGGGGGGAGCAAGTAAGTAGAGATAAATCGACAGACAGAGCTTTTAAAGGAGATACTTTGATATGTCAAAAAAAAAAAAAAAAAAAAAAAAAAATGGGCTGAATTACAGACAAAGCCTCCCTAAACATATGCATAGACACAACTAAAACAAACAAAAACAAAATGTTTTTTCCAGTTAAAGTGTAAATACTTTTACTTATGAACTTTATCAACGGATTTATTTTTTAATTAACATTTATATACGTTCTTAACAAGCCATAAACACGGTTTGAGGATGATAGCTTGCCAAACACCCACATGTGTATATGTAGGTCTTGAGAGTAATGAGAAATTAAGTATCTCCCTCCCACGGTAGGATGATGTGACACAAGAGTCAGAAAGTGGGATTTGAAAAACCATTACTCTTAGAGCAAGAACACTGGCCTGCAGAAAAATAAATATGCCTGAACAGCCCCTTCAGCATTCCCTTGTAAAGGTGCTTCTGCCAATTAGAAATAAACTAACCGCTTCCCAAAGGGAGAACAAAGCCTGGGAAAGTGGACCTCCTAGAAGTGCACAGGACTAGAGACATACCTCAATGTGTATGGTTTGGAAAGTTATAGCTTATAGCATCGGAACACTTTGCAAGTGGGACTTTTTTTCCTCAATCACCGCTTTTCATATGCATGCACACATTTTACTGATCAAACATAAGCAAAATAATGATGCTTTTGCCTTTGAGTGTGGCCCCCTTTATGCTCATTAAATCTTGGCACTTCATGTAGCTTATCTTGTCCTTCTCTAGAAAACATGCCACACCTCTTACATCTTCTCCTGGTTTCCATGTGCTGGTAGTAGAGAGAGCACACCTTTTGTTTCTTTGAGGTGAGTTTGCAGCAAACATTATAAAAACATGATTATCAATCAATGGCTAAATATACAAATTATATATTCAATATATAACAAATATACAACACAATACTGCTGACACATCGGTTCTTGTTAGATTATTGAAGTTAAGAACTGTTGAGCTTGCTCAGTTCTAAAATGGGTGACCATTTAGGAATATTCAGTGCAATATGTGCTTTCCACTTATTTTTGCATTGCTTCCAGTAGTCCTGGATTTCTTGCCATTGAAATTGAGCAGTGCTGACTCAAGATAGATGTGTTGGAGATTGCGCAACACTCGCCTCACAATTAAACATACAGCTACACATACAAAGGGTATCCATTGTCTTTCGAGATTGAACAGAAGCCATAACAACATATCGTCTTATAAAACTAGATTAACTGAAATATTTGCAGTAAGAATAAAATTGCTGTAAAATATCTCATAAGAAAAATAAAAAAAATGCGCATTTTAAGATTGGGGCTATTTATTAGGTTTTGTGGATAAAAACGTTTTTGAAATTCACAAATGATTTGAAACTCTAAACAGTAGCTATTTCTTCGTTTTTAATCAGTGGCATCATTCACCATAGGTAACAGAACTAGCTTCCTCCAAAGAAGGAAGTGTCATAGGAATACGAAATTCACAAGCGGTCTCCAGTCACTTTTTTTTTTACGTCCTAATCAGCGGAAAATAACAATGTTAGGTTTTTGCAATTCTTGCATAGAGAGAGAGAGAGAGAGAGAGAGAGAGAGAGAGTAAACATACTCCTACATACAGCGCCTGGTATTCCCAAATGGCCACCCAACTGGTACTGACATGCTTCAACGTTGCTTAACTTTGATAATTTAAAAAGGAACGATGTGTTAACGTGCTTGTGTCGTCTATGACTAACATTAGTACCTATTTACAATGCCTCCCCATGGGACAGAGTTAGACACCAGGGTCGTTTTTTAACGTGGAGAAAAGGTACAAAAATAAAAAATTGTCTCAGTCGTGAAGTACTGCTCCTCCACCGAAAAAGAACAAGAAATGGAAGTGCAGCATCTGAAGAACAGATAGTACACTTTGATCTTGACCTGAAGGCCAAGCTAGACAGTATGACTAACATTAGTAGAATTAAAAAAAAAAGCTTTGCTTGCATAAAGATTGGTATGAGATAACTAAAAGGTGCAACCATGAAAAAAAAAAAAATTCGAAGTGTTTGCACGTGGTTACATCAGCAGATGGTGCACGAGAATAAACAACAAACAACACGTGTGTGTTGATCGAATTGATGAACAATCTGTTTCACTCTTCTTTTATTGATTTTCAAACAATGATTCGATAAATATAGTTACTAAAATCGAAAAACACCTTAGAAAAAAAAAAAAAAAAAGTAAATAAAAAAGGGAAGGATGGTATTTCTCCATGAAAGGGAACTTTCAAGTGTTTAGGTGATGCAGATGAATAGGTGACTTGAAGTCGGCAGCAAACAGTGTCAGATAATAAAAATTCGCATTATACTTAATTATCCTTTGCATAAATAAAATGTTTCACCGTTTTGATATTTTTTATTATAAAAATATATATTACTTTATGAAATATTGATTTCATTATTTATTTTTAGAAAAGTATAATTTTTTATCTGACACTGTTTGTTGCGGACTTAGAGTCGTCTATTCTGTATTACCATTGTTCACTGGTGAAGGATGTGAGAATCGAGTTGGAAATTTCATTTTTTTTTTACTTCAGTTTTACTTATTCTTTGATCCAAATTAAATCAATTTACTTTTGTTGTTATAAAGTTTGGTTGAATATACAAAAAAAAAAAAAAAAAAAAATTAAAGAAAAAAGCTGCCACAAAAAACAAAAAATCGATAAATAAACTCGTGTAAGAATTCGACATTTTGTTGTCGAGAGAAAGAAATACGAATTGAAAACTAATTGAATCAGAACTTTCCGATAAGATCACTTCAGGAGTTAGATTACACAAAACCGAAGAATTCGGGACTTCTAGATCTTTCGAAACAGACAAGAACAGAGACAACATGAAAGATGCGGAAATAGGATCACCAAAAGCACGAACAGAGGGTCATGAGAGAATCGTCAACATAACATGACACACAGAACAATATGCAGAAAAATAAAATTGGTGAATAAGCAATTTCGGCCATTTATATATTACATAAATGCCTGCGTCGACTCTTCTACGAACTTTTCCAGATGTGAGTCATCCTTGTTTCCTTGCGAAAACCACTGTCCCTTCTCTCACTGCAAATAAGACGCAGCGAGCAATGAAGTTCTTCCGTTTTAGGTAGTAATTTTGTTTTCAGATCGGAAAGTTTAATGAAATCAGTCAATTTCAAGCCAGATCATTACACGTATAACCACTCCCCTTTTCTTGAGAGAGAGAGAGAGAGAGAGAGAGAGAGAGAGAGAGAGAGAGAGAGAGGCGCGGGGTAATCAATCACGAAACCAAAATGTTGACGATCTATTAATAGATACAATGGACAACATTGATGATGTATGGAAATGAAACTAGACCAATGAGGGTTGGAGATATGCGTTGCATGGCGAGAAATATGAGAATGACATGGTGGATATGTACTGTGAGTTTTAAGGGCAGGCTTAGTTCTGATGACCTCAGAGGAAGATTAAATCGACAGTATAGGGAGATGAATACAGAGCAGACTTTGATAGTATGGTTATGTTGAAAGAATGAGAGTTATTGGGTTAGTAGATGTAGAGCAGTTGAGGTAGAAGGTCCAGAAAAATATGGGAGGAATTGATAAAAATGGACTTTGAGAAAACAGTGATAAATAAAGACCTAGCCAGAGATATATTAATTTGTAAGTTAATTTTTTAATATCATCCAACAAATGCCAGCATGTAAAAACGGACGTTAAACCGAATATGATTACGATGATGCTGATGATAACCGTCTACCTAATTGACTTGGGAGTCCCTTCTCGGACCTCAAGATCAACAGATTAGAGCATTACTGAAATGACCTGGACCATGTTGATTGTGATGCAATACTGGTTCTGTGCAGTTCTAGGAAGTCCATCCTACCATCCTACCAAGACTTTCCTTCTCTTTTCGAGAAGGGGTTAGTTTATTGCTAATCACCTGGTAATGCCGACAGGGCTACACACATTTTTTACAGATCTGTGCCCCTCCTTGGGGACGCTGACTTCTCAATTCCATTTTCCGACCCTGGTGTCACAGTTCTTGCACCAGGAGAGCAATATACTACCCTCCCCCGTTTCCTACAGTGCGACTCTACATGGATGACAGAAACCTGCAGTTACCGTTCTCTTCTTTAGAAGAGAAGTTTAAGTAGGGAAGGTGTGCCTTCATATAATGCTTAGTTTTTAACCGCAAGATTCAGTCAAAAGCTTAAGCCGGCAAGAAGCGTAATCCCAATCTCAGCAAAAGAGATCAGAGAAGTAACACAAACTGAGCTTAGGAAGTACAACACCTTTTCCTTAAAAGAAGCCCTAGAGTGAAAAGTGACAGAAAAGCATAAAACACCTCTGCTGCTGTTTCTCATTATTTCAAACCAAAATTTGATTTTCATTAAATCTTAAAATATTTTCATGCAAGAACATAGTTCTTTTCAAAACATAAAGAATGATACCAAATTTACTTTGGAAGCACAATTACTAACCGAATTATAATTGTTCAAAGTTTGTTAGAAATTAGAAATTTTGTCGTTTTGTAGGTAATTGATTCAGAAGTTAATGTTGAGAGAAATGGCAGCAATTGAAAAATGTTTACAAATGTGATCATGTGATAAATGGAAATAAATCACAATGAAAACAATTATTTGATAAAAGCAGCCTAAACATTAGGTAAAAAATCTACAAAAATTACACGGAAGTATATCTTTGTTTATATATTGTTTACATTCGATTCGTTTCAACAGTTAACACACTGAATCTTTGTAATATGATGACACAAAAGATATCAAGAATTTTCTTTTTTATAAATCAATAATAAAAAAAACCCCTCAAATTTATACCCTGTAAAAACAGAGAAACAATTTGATAATATGGCAATAATTTAATTCAAATTGGATTTATTCCGTGAAAGACAACTGAAAACACTATACATCAAACCTACCATATTGATGAGTGGTCCTTTTTCTTTGAGATAAAACTGTTTTGTATATGCACAGAGACATTTTTTTTGTTCAATGAGAAATAAAAAATTTTTTTAAATCGAAAATAAAAACAAAACTTAGCAAATGGAAAACTATACAATTTTTAATTTCTACATAAATAAAATTGTACGAACACTTATCAGGTGTGTGGGTGATTATCGTCTCTACGTAATCTACACATCATTTGATATAAATCGATTATTTACTGAAATAAATTAAAAAGAAAAAAATGCAAATCGCCTTAAGTAAAACACAAACTTTTTAAAAATCCTATCTAAAAAAATTAGGAAATTTTATCCGTCAGAATACATTTCGATGTCTTCATAAACAATTATTTTAATCTTTTGTTAATAGTTAAAAATAAAAAATAAAGAAAAATTAAAAAATTAAAGAAAGAAAAAATAGAATGGATTTATTTTGTGACCCGTTAGGCTATCAAATAGAAACCGGGATCCAAATTTTTAGCAAATGGCCATTTTAAAAGCGAAAGATTGAAAGTTTTGAAGGCTATTTACATTCACAATCTATATATTAATACGATAGCGTATGTTATTTTGTGTGTCAAGCATGCATCTTTTTTCTCCCCAGTGACTATCGTTTAATTGTTAGGACCTTCCATTTCTTGTAATAAATAAAATAATTTATCTATGATTTTTTATAAATAGCTGATACACCCAAGTCATATATATATATATATATATATATATATATATATATATATATATATATATATATATATATACACACACTAGCAAAAGTACCCGTCGTTGACTGGGTTCAAAAACATTCACAATCTATATATTAATACGATAGCGTATGTTATTTTGTGTGTCAAGCATGCATCTTTTTTCTCCCCAGTGACTATCGTTTAATTGTTAGGACCTTCCATTTCTTGTAATAAATAAAATAATTTATCTATGATTTTTTATAAATAGCTGATACACCCAAGTCATATATATATATATATATATATATATATACACACACTAGCAAAAGTACCCGTCGTTGACTGGGTTCAAAAACAGCTTACAGAAAATGGACTCTGATTTATGAAAGTATGATAGGTTATGAAAAGGAACGGTTGACAAGAGATAGCTTCGAATTTGGGGGTATCAAAACCAAAGCAAAATATGATGAAAGTAAAAGTAAAATAGATAAACCCCATAATTTATTATACCATACCTGTTCACACTGAAACACTTATCATAATATTCTGTGGATCTATATTAAAAAACCTTGTTAAACTTTGTGACATACTTCCATTCTATGGAGGTCAGGCGCGAACGAACACCCCATAATTTTATTATACAATATTTCTTCAAACTGAAACATAATTATCAAAGTATACTTACGCGGATAGATATGAAAAGTCTTTATTAAAGTTTTTGCCTATTTCCATTCTATGAAGGCCAGGCGCGAATGCAGACGCCACAATTTTATTATACCATCCCTATTTAAGTTAAAACATACTTATCAAAGTATTATTATGTACATCTATATCAAAAACACTTGTAAACATTTTTTTAAAATTTTTTATTTCCATACTTTGTGGACCAGGCGCGAACGCAGACCCCCACAATTTTAATGAGCCACCGTTCTGCCAGATCAAACATACCCATTCCTGTGTCTCGATACATCTTCTATCATACGTAATCAGTTTTTTAAAAATAGTCAACCATATAGGAGCCTAATCGTGATCAGACACACAGACATTCAGCTTTATATATATATATATATATATATATATATATATATATATATTGAAATCATAACTTTATAATATATAAGAATCGATAGAAAATTGACTATATTAATATATACGGAATCTGCATAAATTAAAATATCATATTTAAGCATATTTTGCGACCGGGCTACACCGGGTGTCCTTGCTAGTAATGTTATGAATAGCGATTCAAACAACATTACTTTAACAAGTTCTTAACGAGCTGTTCCCTTAAGTAATCCGATTCACCAAATTTCCACTAATCACGATTACTACGATATTGCCCTATTGACGACTCCTTTGTAAAATAAACAATGATTATAAGTTTGTTTTTTTTTTTTAATTAATTTGATTTAAAATGTATTCGTACAGAACATTATATCAAAGAATTCCCATACTTATTGAGATTCCCGAGTCTTGGCGTAGATATTCAAACGCTCGACAAACAGAATAAAATTTTTTTTTCATAAACAATTTACTTAAAAAGCCATTCAGTATTATTTTAATTCTTTGGACTACTCTTCTCATCTTGAGTGTCATTCTTACAACGTTTTGGTCGATGCAACCTCAAGGACACGTAGCGCAGTGGTTAGAATACTTGGAAAAACCAATTGTAAAAGTCTTATTCTCCTGAAGGTTGAAGGTTCAATTCTCAGTATGGGCAATCGAAGTACAATTGCGAATTTACTTGAAGGGGGTAGCATTCTCTCGTTCCGTCAGTCATAACTGGAAGTAAATAAAGTGTTCCATTCGAAATTCCGACTAAATTCCCGAGTTCGACAGAACCCCCCCCCCACACACACACACCAAGTTCGATAAGATATATTTTAAGTCCGAGGTTACATCGACCAAAATGTTTTGAAAAAACACTCAAGATGAGAACAGTAGTCCGAAGAATCCAAATAATATGAATAATCAATACTCATCTAAAAAATTCAGAACATAAAACATTTTATTAAAATGAAATTAAATTATTTATCAATATTTTAAACATTCATAAACAAAATTGCAGAAAATATTAGTATTTTTGTAGAATTATTAGCGTCTTTAAACCGGCTATCCAGACTTGGCGCTATTTTTTTTTCTTTCTTTTCCCGCCAAGTTTTGCAGGGTGTTCACATGTCTGGCCGGAGTATAATTTTGCTCAGTTCACCCTCCAAACCCTCGCCTTCAATCTGATAAAGTGTTAGTTTATTGCTAGTTGTTGGAGCGCTTCTACCGAGAAATGTCAAAGAGGTCGCTCAGGCATTTTTGTATGCCTGTATGCACTTCACCTAGTGTGCTAACTTTTCAAAATACCATTTAATGAGATATCAAACTTCCTGCAGAGGAGATGAATAAACAGTAAACACACGTAATCGCCTAAAAAGGGAAGCACCCACCTGCTAAAAAAAAAAAAAAAAAAAAAAAAAAAACAGTTGGAAACAGAAGTGATTCCATATCATTATTCAAATACATGTTTATATTTAAGATTGGAAACAAAAATAAATAAATAACTGAATTTAATAAGAGAAAAAAAAAGTTCGCGTTGTTTACTAAAAACGGAAATGCATTCTGGTGGATTAAATTTCATGATTATAAGTATTTTAAAAATGTTCATTTCAGTAGTTTACACTATTACTTTTTTCGAATTCAATAAATGATTGACAGTAAATAATAAAAATGTGAAAGTCACATAGTGTTGAGAAACATGTAGACAAGTGAAGTTTCATCAATTTTATTAACATAAATTTATTAAATTCTTAAAGGTACGGTGAACGAAAAAGTTCAGCATTTTTGTTTGCTTTATTTGAATCGTTAAATTTTAAAACAAAAACATACAGATAAACAATAACAATAAGAAATCCGATCTGTGAATGGAAAAAGATATCAAAACATCTATTTTGAATGTTTGATACTTGTAAAACATTTATCCTTTATATAACTTACAAATAAAAGAAAGTTTAAGAAATTCTATTGTGGAGATTGGAAGAATGAAATATATATATATATATATATATATATATAAATGATTTATTAAATATTTTTACTCACAAAATTCTTCATGCTCCTCCGACATTTTTTTTTGTTTTGTTTATCCGTTAATAAAGATTCCCCCTTTTTCCTATTTTTCGTCCCCTTTTTGTTTTTGGGGTAGAAAAAAAGTGGGGACGAATCCAACTTGAAGGAAGTTGAAACGTGTATATCCAATTAGAATCTTTTGAAAAAAGGAAATTGAAAAAAAAAAAAAAAAAGTCAATATTATGTTATAACTGTTATTAAATATCACAACATGATAAAACAGCAATTACGGCTGCTGCTGCTGCTGCTGCTTTCAAACAAAAATATGCATGGCCGCTGCTGCCTTCAACGTATATTCTTTTTATGACGTCACACTGCTTATCCTTTATGACGTCATCTATTTTCAAATAATCGAGTTCAGTCAGTCACTAATGCATATGGAGAAAAGTATGAATTCATACATCCTCCCTCCAGCTATGGATTAAATAGTTGGGTAGACTAAACTCAAACATTGAGTCCAGCTTCGAATCTGCTCGAAAGTCCGTTTCGGTTGTCCAAGGGGGCGATTCAACCTTCGGAATATCACGTTAATTCTCTTTGATTCGGCAACTTATTTAAAATGCGTTATGTCAAGCGTCCGATTGTCCACACTGTACCTCGACACAAAAACTAGAGTCTACACCAGGGCTTTCCAAAGTGCGCTCCACGGAGCCCTGGGGCTCTACGAGTGAGGCTGAGGGGTTCCGGAAGCCCTTTCTTAAAGCTGATCAAATGCTTTATGTGGAAAAAGTAAATGGCTACAGACATTTAATTAATGTTTGTTTTTGTTTTGTTTTTTACTGGAAAAAGATATGATACATAACTACAGGTGTAAAGAAATTCAGGATGATTCACGAAAAAGTAAATAAAAAATAAATTAACAAAAATATGCAACAATTTTTGATTAATCAAAAACAAAGATTGGTTGAAAACACGAAAATAGAGTGAAATCACGAACAGTAACAACTAATGAACAAGTATAAGTTAAAATTTGAAACGTTTTTCATATTCATTTCAGAAATTATCTTGTTAGTGCTCTGTAAAAAACCTTTGCCTTGCTCAGAGGCTCCATGGCGTCCTGAAGTTTTGGAAACCCTGGTCTAGACCATTTTTGTAACAACCTTCTTCCTGTTAAGTGCGGAATAATACAATCCTGTTCAATTCTAAAAGGTCAATCTTTTCAGGCTTTGCCTTCTCTTTTTGAAGCGCCCTACCGGAGAATGCCGACAGGCTGTCCAGGCATTTTTTTGCAGACCAGAGTGCTCCTCTTCGGAGAGGGGGCTAATTTTTCAATCCTACTTTCCGACCCTTGTATCACATGGAGAGAAAAATAAATACCCAGTGCCGAGGAGGAAAAAATGGCCGAAACGCCTTTTTATTGTGTGCCTGTTCTGGGAGCTATATCAACGAGGTGACGACATGTACCGAGTAGTTAATACTGTTGGATGTAGCATACGTCGTAGACAACGTCGACCTACCGTAACCTAGGCTTGCCAAACTCGGAGCTTGCAATGGCCATAGGAATCATTTTGTTTCGTCATAAGTGCTGTACTCTTACAATTATAACTGAAGTTATTTAATAAAAATTATTGCCGAATATTTTTCTTT
>NC_136483.1:195069740-195089740 GCF_053919585.1 Euprymna scolopes
CTAGGGTTAGCGGTCATAAAAAATGAAGTTTTAAAAAAGTTAAAATGGTCCACATTTTACATTAAATTGATATGCGAAACTAGTCATCATCCACTCTACATTCTAAAATAGCTTTTCTCTTCTTTCATGGTGTTTACACGTAACCGCCAAAAATGTAGAATCTCTTATGGAGAGGAGGATTCAGCTGAAGGTGTTATCTACCAAAGAAATGTTAATTGTTTATAAACATTTGAAACATAACTTCCGTTAAACAATAACAAATACGTAAAGAGCATAAAATACTTGTTCATGTGCAAAATTGGGGACATTTTAATTTTTTTTAAAAGAAAAAGAGGTACTCACAGTGCACAGTGCACTTATTGATCCGTGCTGAAATAATAACGTTATTATTTAAAAAGCCATTCTTAACATGGGGAGAGTGTTTTGTACCTTATGTACTTTAACCTTACAATTGAATAAAAAAAAAAACACTTTAAACTTGGAAATACGATTTAAAAAATAGCGCGGTCACTGCATTAGCACCCATTTTTTTTTTTTTTTTTGATACAGAAAATGGTTAACTTGCTTACAAATTGAAAAGCACTCTGGTGGATCCAATTTAATATTTTTAACAGGACTTTTACAAATTTATTTTTTTTTATTTCAATAAATTCGATTTACAGTTAAAAAATAAAAGTACTTTATGCAGTTTGCGGACCATGCTGAAATAATAGCGGCCGTACTTATGCAATGTTAACGCGCTGAAATAACGTTATTATTTAGAAACCTATTCTTAAGATGGAGAGAGGAGGGCATTCTGTAATTATTCTGTACTTTCACCTAACAATTTAATAAAAAAAACATCTCGTCCAAATTAAATTCAACTTGAAAATATGATTTAAAAATAGCGTGGTAACAGATGTATAAGCACCTAGATAGAGCATTATTTAGAAAGCCGTTCTTAACATGAAAAGGTCATTGTTAACGATTGTGTACGTTTGCCTAACCATTTAATTAACAAAAGCGGTCCTAGAGATTGAATTTAACTTGAGAATGCTATCTTCAAAATATAGTACGGTCTGTAAACTACAGAAGTAAAAAACACAAACTGTAATTAGCAAAGTTATGTTGAGACGGAACAGTAACACGAGAAGTGGTCATATTTTATTAATATAGGGATTAGTTAATAAATTCTTAAAAATCATTAAAACATTTTTTCTGAAATAAAAAGTTTTGTATATTTGTTTTATCCAAAATCGTTAAGTTTTTCTTATTAAAAAAAGGTATGGGCACTTGTATCTGTTGTAACCGTTTGCTGCCCGTGGCTACATAAACAACAAACACGTGTAAAATTGAAAACTGTTTTTTTTTAATATTAAACAAAACTATTATTGGAGTTACCCCATCGATTGCATTCAATAAAAATTAAATTTGAAAAAGCCAAATAAAGTTTTTTTTTTTTTTTCCCCCCATAATTTTTAATTAATAAAAACTTGATGAAAAATATCCTCTTTTTCCGCGGTATCCAAAATTAATTTTTTTTTTGTTTTGTTTCGTGTTTTATTGTAAAAATAAATTTAGAAATCAAAGTTTAAAAAATTTAGTGTTTGAAGGGGGAAGGGAGAAAGACAAAAATACGAAGGGGGGGGGGTAGAGAGAAAACCAAGGAAGGAAAGAAGAAAAAAGTTTGCTTTTTTTTTATTTCTACTTACAAAACTCGTTCCAGTCGTCTGACATTTTTTTATCCGTAAAGTTTCTCCTTTTTTCTTCTTCTTTTTGTCCCCTTTTCAGTTATTTGGGGTAGAAAAAAAAGGAGTCTGACTTAAAGGGAGTTGAGATGTGTATATATCCAATTAGAAGTTTTTGTTCTTTTTTAGAAAGAAGAAAGGAAGACACGAAGAAGTTGGAACAACAACGGTCGAGATGAAAAGAATAATAATAATGGAAAGAGATAGAGAGAGGAGGGAGAGGTAGGGGCGTGGAGAGAGGCGGAGGTGGAGGGTAGAGTAACCGAGAGGTTAAGAGATAGAGAGGGGAAAGAGAGGGCAGTAGAATGGGGAAGACAGGAGGATAAGTAGAGAGAGAGAGAGAGAGAGAGAGAGAGAGAGAGAGAGAGAGAGAGAGCGAGCGAACGGACTGGATGATGGATAGAGAGAGAGGTTGAGTATGGTAGAAAGAGTGCGTGAAAGAGAGAAGGAGAGAGAGAAGCGTAGATGGGTGGATAAATAAAAAGAGAAAGGGAGTGTGTGTGTGTGTATATATATATATATATATATATATGGGAGGGAGGAAAGGGAGTGTGTGGAAAACGAGAGAAGGGATTATATTAAGAAGGGAGAATAAAGAGAGGGAACAGAAGAGAGAACAGGATAAAGAAAAACAATAAAAAGAAGAGAAAACACAAAGAGAGAAAGATTAATAAGTACGTGGGAGAGACAGATAGAGAGAGAGAGAGAGAGAGAGATAAAGATAGAGATATATAGAGCGACAAGTGCTTTCTTATAACTTTTGTTCAATTCTTTCAAATTTTTTTGTCGATGATTCTTCGTAAATAAAAAAATGGGGTCAAAAGTTAAATAATAATAATAATAATAATAATAATAATAATAATAATAATTCGGTGATACAAAAATAGAAATTCGAAATAAAGAAAGAAATAGCAATGTCTTAAATAGAAAAGAAGGAATAAACAAGCAAAAATATTGTTGTTGCCAATCTTTTTTCGTTTACTTTCTTTTTTTATGTGCTCCCCTTTGAGAAAAGAAATGGGGTCGACGACAAAAAGGGGACGAAAGAAACGGGCGAGAAGAAGCAGAATTAGTTTAATAAATCATGATAATTTTTTTTTTTTTTTTTTTTTTGCGGACATAGTAGACGACGACCAAAGTTGGGAAATCCGACAGCTTTCCAAAGTCCCGATTTTAAGTAAGTCAACAATATAGTAGTATTAGTTGTTGTTGTTGTTGTTGTTGCATTATTAGTAGTACTAGTTGTAAGTTACCAGCTGACAATAAGTTACCCACCACCACCATCATCATCATGATGGCTATATATATATATATATATATATATATATATATATATATATATATATATATATATATATATATATATATATATATATATATATATATATATTAAATATAAAACAATCGTATTGAATGTGTATAAATCAGTGTGCGTGAGTGTGTTGGGAGGGGGCGCTCGAGCGTGTGTGCACACGCCACACATGCCGGTGCTTGAGCGCGTGTCCGTGTATATATATATATATATATATATACACACGTGTGCCGTGCATACACTCACGCACACTGATTTATACACATTCAATACGATTGTTTTATGTTTAATTTTCATTTCCAGGTTTGGTAAATTTGTAGACTGAGACAGTTAGCCCCCACCCTCCAATGAGATTCTACTTTTATTTAAGCGATTACGTGCTGAACACATTGAAAAACATGTCGGGGGGGGAGCACAAAACAAAACAACAACAACAACAACAACAAAAACAAGGAAACAATTATTTTATGTCGTATATAAATTTAACTTAAGATAATACTCCGTTTTTAGGCCATAGTAACTTTTGAGGACAGTTAACTATTTGTTTACAATTAACTGACAAGGTTGTAAAGCAACACACAATTGTCTTTAAAAAAGTAGCCTATCTAATAATAAAATAAATAATAATAATAATAATAATAATAATAATAATAATAATAATAATAATAATAAAACTCAAAAATTTATCCTCTATAGAAAAAATGTTTCTGGTTAATTGCCCTGAAGCGTTAGAATGATCCAGAAATAGTGGATCATGTTACTTTATTTTATATGCGAAACTGATCCCCCAATTTAAAATTCTAAAATAATTTATTTTATTTTATTTTTTCTATTGAATAAAATCATAAATCCTATTTTTTTTTTTTTTTTTTTTTTGAGGGCGAGGATTTAGTTGAGGGTGTAATTATACAATAATACTGTGGTTTTAATTTATATAATTAAATCTGTTAATAATATGATAATCTTTATATTAATAAAACCACTGTTACCACTTTTCGAGTAAATGTGTTTGGGTTCGTGTGTTCATCGCATCTACGTGACTTTCACATTGTCTTATGATTCCTATCAATTGATTCTTACCAAAAAAAAAAAAAAAAATGCAATAAGCAAAGTACTAAACCAAGCATAGGCAACATATGGCCTGCGGGTCAGATCTGGTCCACGATGGCACCTTTACTGGCCCGCAAGCCTGATTACCAATGACTATTTTTAATATGAGAGCCAAGGCTTTCGAATTCGACTAAAAGCTTGCTGATAGCGTTCTCTGATCCACCTATCCCAACCATTATCAATAGACCAGATGTCTTCTCGTCAGCATCAGACAAGGCCAAACTATTTGCAAAGAACTTTGCAGCTAATTCTACCCTATGCGACGAAGGCCATAAACTCCCCATATTTCCTCCGACAACACAGAACACGCTAGGTAACATACAAATATCTGTGCATGAGGTCGCCAAGCTAATCAAGAACTTTGCTTTCAGTAAAGCAACTGGCCCTGACGGCATCCCAATTAGAGTGTTAAAAAGATTCAACCAAAACTTGCTCCCATACTTACGAAACTGTTTAAGCGTTGTCTTAAGGAGAAGTGCTTTCTAACACCCTGGAAAACCTCACCAGTATGCCCTGTATTTAAGAATTCAGGTGATAAGTCATCTCCCTCTCAGTACAGACCAATAAGTCTCCTGTGTGTCATGAGTAAGTTGCTGGAATCCATATTAAATAAAGAAATAGTAAACCACCTCAGCAGAAATAACCTTCTTAGTGACACACAATATGGTTTCCGTTCTGCAAGATCTACCGCAGATGTACTAACGGTTATATCTCATAGGATTAGCGAATCTCTTGACAAAGGCTTCCTTTCTAGGGCAATTGCTCTTGACATATCAAAGGCCTTCGACAAGGTATGGCATAAAGGCCTACTTCACAAGATTTCCAGCTACTGTATAACTGGATATGTTTTTTCAATCATTAAATCATTTCTCTCTGATAGGCTCATAAGAGTAGTGGTCGATGGACAAAAAATTAGAGGCCTGCAGTATTAATGCTGGAGTCCCTCAGGGGTCTATCCTGGGCCCAACTCTCTTCCTGATCTACATCAATGATCTCCCTAAACACATACTTAAATCATTCGTTGACATCTATGCTGATGATACGATCATCTACGGCAACACATCAAAGGCTGTAAATGACAAAGTTCTCTCTGATTTTCTCTCCTCTGATCTCGAGCACATGGTTCAGTGGGGGAAGACGTGGCTGGTTACCTTTAATGCATCTAAAACCAAACTCCTATCTTTACATCATCAACGCTCTGATCCCCATCTGGCATCAATTGAAATGGATGGCTCTCGTCTAGGAGAAGCCCCATGTTTTGACAAGCTTCTGGGCTTGACCTTTACTCCTGACCTGAAATGGAACATGTGCATCAAGTCTGTTGGCAAGGTTGCTGGAAAGATGGTGGGATCCTTCTACCACTCCAGAAGATATCTCACTACTGATGTAATTCTCTGTCTATATAAAAGCCAAATACGTCCAAGGATGGAATACTGCTGCCATATCTGGGCAGGAGCTGCTAAAAACAGTCTATCCTGCCTTGACAGAGTACAAAATAGACTTCGTGGCTTAGTGGGGGATGACCTTTTCTCTACCCTGCAACCTCTCTCCCACAGAAGAGACGTTGCGAGCCTATCTTTGTTTTATCGCTATTTTTATGGCAGGTGCTCGTCTGAACTCCAATCTCTGGTCCCTCCCCTCGCTAATCTTTTACGAAGAACACCCGTCTAGCTGAAACCACTGTCAAAAATTTTCCCCACTCTTTATCTGTGTCTAAATCAAAACGTAGATTCCATGAACAAAGCTTCTTTCTTAGAACTGCACGCCTGTGGAACTCTCTTCCATCTGCCTGCTTCCCACCTGACTACAACTTGGATGACTTCAAGTCCAACGTAAACAAATTCCTGATGAACCGCCCCCTTAAGTAGACACTTTATTAAATCTCCACACTAACGTACTGTACATGCAATAACCCTTATCCCTGAGTGGCTTCCGGGCCTTGATAAGTGGTGACCATCTTGTAAATCAAAAATAACCTAACCGAATTTGAATACTATGACGACAGAATACGATCAAAACCTAATCACCTCCATTTCTGCGTAAAAAAAATAAAAAATAAAAACATATACATAAAACAAAACTAAAAGCCATTTTCACCGACAACAGGCATTAAGTGAGGATAGCTTCAAAGTAACAGTGTTGTCTCAGTCGGCGTTCTATTTCATTTCTTCAACAGCGGCCTTCATCGAATCCTCCTGCCACTACCCTATGTAAGTGTCTGGAATTTCAAAACGAGGCATGTTTTTATTTTTTAATATAACCACTATTTCTCCCACTCTCTATCTGTACCTAAATCTAAATGCAGATTCCATGAACAAAGCTTCTTTCCCAGAACTGCCCACCAGTGGAGCACTTTTCCGCTGGCCCTGTTCCCCGGTTGAATACAAAATGGTAGCTTTCAAATCCAATGTAAACAAGTTCTTGTTGAACAGTCCCCAGAAATAATCAAATTCTACCCAATTTACACCATTAACGATTACTACACTACCATCTGACATTCATTACCCTTTAGCGTTGAGTGGTTTTCGGGCTTTGATAAGTGGTGACTCCCAAGTAAAATAAATAAATAAATAATAATCAATAACAGTTTCAAACATAGACATCAATTTCGCTTGGAGTGATTTTTTTTTACTTTGAAAGATTTTGACTTTCCTTGAGGAAACTAATTTTTATTAAATGTTTTTTTAATTTTAGATTTTCTTTAACGTTTCTGGTTTCTCAATGTTTATTTCCATCATAGTTTTGAATATTTAGATTGGCAGGAGTCTGCATATGCAGTTTTCCTTAATTTTTCTTTAATGGTCTTCATCCGGCCCACGACCCGTCATCATAACATGATCCTGCCTGCGGGGTTGAATGAGTTGCCGACCCCTGTATTCAACTAAGCTTTTAAACCCCCCATATCAAAATAATTGCAAAATTAAATCCGTCGAGATGCATATCAATTTCTTCGTAAATAAGTCATTTTAATCATATGTTAATAGTTAGAGAAAATACGTGCGGTATAACTGGACATATACTAAATATAACTAGATCCTTCTTAGACAATAGAAACATACAGATTATCATTGACCGACGTACATCCAAGCAGCATAACATTAATGCGGGAGTGCCTCAAGGGTCGATCCTTGGACCATTAATATTCTTGATATTTATAAACGACCTCCCTGATAATATTGTGTCCGAGATGGGTATATTTGCTGATAATGCAATGCGCTATAGTATGCATGAAGGAAGGACCGATGTACATAAATCTAAGACAATAGCAGAATTGTTAGAAAATGACCTCCAGACTATAGTCGAATGGGACTGTAAATAGAAAGGCACTTCTGGCTTTTTAAAGCAAAACATACCATTCTATTATTTTATTAGACAATTTAGTAAATCGTTGTTTAATTAGCCTGAAAATTTTCGACGCCATTTACATATAAGGATGTTAGAAGTAGAGATTAAAACAGTATTGTGTTCACAAAATTTGTTTAAATTTTATAACAATTTAGTTCAATTAAAAATTTAATGGTCAAACGATATCGAAATAATTAAATTTAACTTTCAAAATCCTATTTAAGAATATATAATTTGAAAAAAAACAAAAAAAAAACAACCCGGCATAGTTTTAAAAAATATGAAGCGAAACAAAATAAATGTAAAACGATTTCCGAGCAACACCAGGTGAGTACAATTAGACTATTAATAACGTGTCATCTACATATAGAGACACGACACGCCATCTAAAGATCTGTTCAGACAACACAACAAATTCCACCTTCCCTTCACCCCCACCCCAAAAGAAAATGAAAAAAAAAAGAACATTGCTCTCTCTCTCTCTCCTATATTCAAAATACCTCCGCATATCGCAAGATGATAAAAAAGAAATAAAAATACTCTTCGTAGTGGCACACACGTGGTACGGTTATAGAGCCACCCCCACCCCTCATCCATAGGTAATACATGAAGACAAACGCACGCACGTGCACACGCGGCGTCGTGCCGTCGTGCACCTAATGTGAGATTGCAGACATAAAAATTGCGCGCTTTAACTAGCACCACAACGAACGTCAGTACGCAGCCGAAGCGCATTTTACATGGGAAACTGGATAAGCCACTAAGTCAGTAGTCAAACATGTGCTTCTTATTCGTCCTATTTACTTGCTTCCCCACGAGGGCAGAGTTAGACACAAGGTCAGTTTTTAACGTGGGGTAAATCCAGCTCCCCCAAAAAGGGGCACTTTGGATAGGAACAAAAATAAAAATTGTCTCGAAGGATTTCTCCTACACTGACCAAGAATAAAGAAGGTAAAGTGCAGTATCAGAACAGATACTATATTTTGTTTCTAGCCAAAAGGCCAAGGCATGTGCTTCTTATTCTTTTGGGATTGTTCTTCAATATTTCCACTTGTAATGTTTTCTTTTTGGAATTTTTTAGATGAGGATTGATAATTTGGATTATTCTCATCTTTGTTATTTTTACAACGTTTTAATCGATGTAACCTTCGACCTAATTTAGATGCGTCTTGTCGAATGTAGGAGAATCGGTACAGAACTTTGAATAGAATGCTTTATTTAACCTGCTGGGGGGGGTGTAGATTGTTCTCGTTCCATCAGCCATGACCGGGAAGAAGTCTTAAGTAACTCGTAAATGTATTCTTAATATCCATAAGGACTTGTGGCGCAAACAATATAAGTGTTTAGTTAGCAGTGTCAGAAATTTCGTGAAAACTATTGAATAATTCCACCCGCCATCTTTCGAAGCTTATAACTCCTCAAAAAATGTCATTCAAGCCCTAATTTTTTTTCAATTAAAGGAGCAAGGACCAAGGTTTCATTAAAAAAAACAAAAACACAAAAACAAACAACGTGGAATTTTTTTAAAAAAAGGTTTTAAACTTCGGATTTTACTGGTAAATTTCTAAAAAAACACTATTTTTTTTGTTTTCAAATTTGATTATATTATTTATTGATCTTTTATCTTCAATTTGTGATATATAAAACTTTGGTACATAAATTAACACTGCTTAGTTACCATCATTTCTAAGTGACAGTTTTATGTGGGTTGAAGGTTCAATCCTCAGTGCAATTGACACTAAGAATATAATTAAAAATTACTTAAGTCCTCTACCCGGCCTCTGCCCGGTCATGGCTGACGGAACGAGAGAAATCTATCCTTCTGGATTAAATAAAGAGCTCAATTGGAAATTATGTACACACAAACGGGGTTCTTGGTGGACGTTTTCACAAATATATAGGTACATAATTTTCTTTTTCAAATTTTTTTATCAGTTTGTTTAAGCTAGGGATGGGGAATCCTACCAGATACCAGACTTTCACCTGCGATCTCATATGCTCCCGTATATATCTGTGTGCGTTCGCAATACAAGCATGTACTAATGAAAGAAAAGTAACAAGTAGAAGACAATATAATATAATAAGACATTTATTGTATGAAAAGCCGACTATGAAATAGTATTCATTGGAACGTATGCAAAGTAAGTGCAGGTGGAATGATATATGTGCGTGCACGTGTGCACGTGTGTACGTACGTACGTGTGTAGTATGTGTGTGTGTGTGTGTGTGTGTGTTTGTGAGCACATGGTGATAGTCTGGCTGATACTACCTGTAGCAAGTCATGAGAGAGAGAGAGAGAGAGAGAGAGAGAGAGAGAGAGAGAGAGAGAGAGAGTCCGTGCATCCTTTTTTATAAGGTAGATCAGGACGCTCCCTGGACCACGAAAAGTCGATAAAAATCAAGTTTGGCGCCACCTAGTGGTATGTATGGTGCCATTCTGTTTTAAGAACGGGGCTTAAATCGACAACATTCCTGAGCTCGACAATTTGCACCCGAAGCAGGTCGGAGGTTACACCAAGCAAAATGTTATGAGAATAACAGCGATGATGAGAACAGTAGTCCAAACAATACAAAGTAATACAAATTGCATTGTTTTATTCAGTTTGAACCGTCTATAGATTTATCACTAATTATAACCAACCCGGTGTTGTATGGGGGGAAGGGTTAAGGAAAACTAACTAAAAATATAGATATATTTACATTTTTTTTAAATAGGATCTTTACAAATTTGTTTTAATTTTCCCTTGTTTATTTTGTTTTATTTCAATAAATATTCGATTAATCTATATATTCATAAAAGTGGGGATGTGTGTGAGGACATTTCTCAACCTATATACTCAACGAATTTTTGATCTACAAATTTGAAATTTGGTATATAGGATATTCAGACACGAGGAAACTTTTTAAATCGGTTTTCATCTGCAAAAAAAGGTGCTAAGGAGTCAAAATTGAAAAATTGGTACTTGGCAGTCATCGGATTTTTGTTTGTCAACTGTCTCACGACTGCGCATGCGCGGTCGTGAAACATGACAGCTTCCTTATGTTAAGAATTAGTCGGTTCGAAAACACTTTTTAAAGATCGTGACAAGGTGGTCTAATTGTTATCATACTTGACTCACTATCTTTAGGTTTTGGTCTCGATCTTAGCTCGAGTATTTTTTTTTTTTACTTCATTTTTTTTAAAGGAATTTAACGTTACGTTTAATACCTGTAGTATTTCTGTTTATAATAAACAAGAAATCTGCATTAATTAAAATATAATACTTATGCGTATTTTACGGCCGGGAAACGCTGGACGATCTGCTAGTATTATATATAAAGCAAAGTCAGCTTTTATTGTCTTTGTGTGATCAATAATTTTTTTTATTATAAGCTATATATATAAAAAAATCGGTACTGCTTTAGCTTGTTGTTTATGTAGCATGAATCTACTTTGGCATGATATCTACACTTTGTTATGCAATATACCATGGAAGGTGCTCGTCTGACCTCCAATCCCTCGTCCCCCCTCGCCAATCTTTCACGAGAAACACCCGTCTGGCTGAAACTACTGTCAATAATTTTCCCCACTCTCTATCTGTGTCTATATCCAAACATAGATTCCATGAGCAAAGCTTCTTTCTTAGAACTGCACGCCTGTGGAACTCTCTGCCGCTTGCCTGTTTCCCACCTGACTACAACTTGGACGTCTTCAAGTTCAACATAAACAAACTCCTGACAAACCGCCCCCTTAAGTAAGACACTCTATCAAAACCCCCAATACTAATGATTACTACAATACTATCTCATTGATTACTGTACACGCAATAACCCTTATCCCTGAGTGGCCTTCGGGCCTTGATAAGTGGTGACCCCCATGTAAAAAAAAAAAAAAAAACAAGAGCAAAAGGAAACACTAATAGGTTTCGCAAGAGCGTGTGTTCAGCCATATTCTTCTCAATCACTTTCTATCGGTGCGTCCGATTATCATCAGCAGCGATTGTTGTTGTTATCGATACGTTAACAACTGCACACGACGACCAGAATTACTAGAAGCCATACGTATAAAAAAAACTGCAGCCCCTTTTTAACCGGATCTCATTTAACACCAGGTCAAATATACTAACAGTATTTAATAACGAACAAGAAACTAAATAAATAAACTATAAAATCAGAAAATAAAAAAAATCGAAATAAAAAATAATCGCCTCTAACTTTCCTGCGCCCATCTTTATAACCAATTAAAAAATATATATAAATACACCAAGCCTCAAAGGAAAAGAAAAAGAAAAAGAAAACGACAACAACAATAATCGCTCCTGATGATAATCGGACGCACCGATAGAAAGCGCTTGAACACAGACATTCAGCTTTATATATATACTAGCAGGGGTGCCCGGCGTTGCTCGGGTGTTTGGAGGTGTATGCTGTGCAAAAAAAGCAAAAAAAACAAAAAAAAATGGTTAATTTTTTAAAATTTGACCCCTATTATGACCCCTTAAAATTTATTGTTTCGGGCTCAAATCACTTTATTAAGTTAGATCCAGGTTCAAGGAACCTATATCTAAAATTTCAAGTGTCTAGACCCAAAATCGTCGGAGGAGTTTGGTAGAGTTCTTAAAGGTCAAATTGTTGAAATTTGACGCCTTAACAGCCAAATTTCTGGCTGACACCCGTCACATCGATTTTCCCAAATCTCAGTACCCGGTATTTCAAATTTCGAGTCTATAGACTAAAAATTGACAGAGTTATTGCGTAGGGAAATGTACAAAGACAGACAGACACACAGACAGACAGACAGACACGTTCACTTTTATAGATATATAATAGAATATATATATATATATATATATATATATATATATATATATATATATATATATAGTGATAATAATAGTAATAAAGGAAATGGGATGATATTTGCTAAGTAATTGCATAAACAGAACATATATATATATATATATATATATATATATATATATACATATATATATATAAAGCTGAATGTGTGTGTGTGTGTGTGTGTGTGTGTGTGTCTGGTAACGACTAGGCTCCTACATGGTTGACTGTTTTAAAAAACTGATTACATATAATGATAGAAGATGTATCGAGCCACAGGAATGGGTATGTTTGATCTGGCAGAACAGTGGTTCATTAAAATTATGGGGTCTGCGTTCGCGCCTGGTCCACAAAGTATGGAAATAAAAAATTAAAAAACAAAAACAAAACGTTTACAAGTGTTTTTGATATAGATGTACATAATAATACTTTGATAAGTATGTTTTAACTTAAATAGGGATGGTATAATAAAATTGTGGAGTCTGCGTTCGCGCCTGGCCTCCATAGAATGGAAATAGGCACAAACTTTAATAAAGACCTTTCATATCTATCCGCGTAAGTATACTTTGATAATTATGTTTCAGTTTGGAGAAATACAGTATAATAAAATTATGGGGTGTTCGTTCGCAACTGACCTCCATAGAATGGAAATATCTCACAAAGTTTAACAAGATTTTTTAATATAGATCCACAGAATATTGTGATAAGTGTTTCAGTGTGAATAGGTATGGCATAATAAATTATGGGGTTTATCTATTTTACTTTTACTTTCATCATATTTTGCTTTGGTTTTGATACCCCCAAATTCGAAGCTATCTCTTAACAACCCTCCCTTTTCAGAACCTGGCGAATTTACACCTGAAAAAGGTCAGAGGTTACATCGTCCGAAACGTTGTGCAGATTACACTCAAGATGAGAACAATTGTTGGATTAATCAAAATGATACAAAGAAATGAAGAAGTTTAAACTCTTATCGTAAAGCCACGATTGAGGGTAAACTTTGTAATTTATTGAACCCCAAAATCGAAAACTAAAGATATCTCCAAAATATGAGAATGATATTCTGCGAACACAATTATCAAAGGACCAAACTAAAAAAATCTCATGTAGAAACTATTTGCTTAATAGTTTTTTTTTTTAATAATTTAATTTCTTACTTTCTGACCAAAAATTAACTTTCATTTTTATATTTTTATAAGAAAAGAAAAAGAATTCCACACAATGTTTGCTATATTATTAAGAAAAAAGGATTGTTTAAAAAATCTGATTTAAAAATTAGGGTTTGTATTACTGTATACATAGATTCGAAAAAGTTGTCAAAAAACAAATATATAACAAATAAATATTATCAAAGGCAAGATAAGTTACTTTTCTACCTTACTGGATACATGTTTTTTGTTTTTATTCAATGTAACATGTTTATTCAGCTCGAAAAACATGCAGTGCTTACCGATGTATTGGAAAACTCAAAATGGCGCCCGACACTCTCTTTAACACGGTAAGTTTGGGAAAAGGTGTTATAAATAATAAACTAGACAAAATACTATTAAAAAACACCGAATATATGTCAACTTATGTCACGGTAACATATAATGAGCGAATTTCTAACAGTATTTTGTTTAGTTTATTATTTATAACATCTTTTCCTGAACTTACCGTGTCTAAGAGAGTGTCGGGCGCCATTTTGAATTTTCCAATACATCGGTAAACACTGTATGCTTTTCGAGCTGAATAAGCATGTTACATTGAATAAAAACACGAAAAATATATCCAGTTAGGTAGAAAAGTAACTTATCTTGCCTTTGATAACATTTATTTGTTATATATTTGTTTTTTGACAACTTTTTCGAATCTATGTGTACAGTAATACAAACCCAAAAATTATTTTAAAACGATTGTATTTTTAAGCTGAACTTAAGGTGATGTCTAAATTAATAATGAAATACTCTTTTTTAAAATATAAAACAGCACAGTACTTCATTTTTATTGCACGTTTCCAATTATAAAATAATTGTTATCTTTCGGAAAAATATTTTTTTTACAAGTGAGTCATCTCTTTTCAAGCCCAATGCCAACTCGTGGATAAAAAAATCTTTTTAACGCTGATGTTATTAAAACCTAAATTCTTTTCTACAGTTTGCATTTTGGAGATGGAAGTGTTTTTTCTAGATAAGTGACTTCTATATTAATCTTACTTTTTATTTTTAGATTCAAATATTAATAACTACATTTTATTTCAGTATTTAATTTATGTATGTCTGTTTTATCAAATGCTAGCGTTTTTCTCGTCCATAAATGTTTATTTATCTACCAAGTTGATCTTAAATATTGCATAGACTCAATCCATTATATTATCCTTTCAGTCTCCACCCCTTTATCCTGCTTTCATTTTATCTCGCAATTACTTATAACGTCACCAACTAACTTTCGGAAGAACCCCCCACTCTCCGCTTTTCTTTTATATCGCAAGTTTCTTAAAACGTGACTAGCTAAAGTCCAGAATAAGATCACGCTTTTCTTTTAACGGTTAATTAAAAAAAAAAAAAAGTATCTTGAACGCTGATGTTATTAAAACTTCTACAGTTTGCATTTTGGAGACGGAAGTGTTTTTTTCGAGATAAGTGACTTCTATATTAATCCTACTTTTTATTTTTAGATTCAAATATTAATAACTACATTTTATTTAAGTATTTAATTTATGTATTTCTGCTTTATTAAATGCTAGCTTTTTTCTCGTCCATAAATGTTTATTTATCTACCAAGTTGATTGCAAAAATAGATTATTAGGTAATTGTATTCATTTTTAGTTCGTGAGAAGGGAATCTATCACCATACTTTCCCTTAAACACGCCCGTTGGACTTTTATTAAGTATAATACTTAATTTTTTTTTTTAATGGAGAGTAGAAAACACATTGTGGATGCGTTATCGGCAGCTCCCGTTACTCTCGCTTTTCCTTATTTGTCCCTCAGCCCTCATTTTTTAATGAGTGATTTTTCTGACAAAGGGAGAAGAAATAGCTGTTTTCTAGGTTGGCAGTATTTTGCGCGAACAGTTGGCAGAGATGGTGGAAATCTTTTGTTTCTATGTATATCCTTGTAGCCATGTCACTAGTAAGGGTGCTGGAGGTAAACGTTTTATCTGGGATGAGGTTATCCGCCTGATAGTCAGGGACCCGAACCTTGGATTAACCACTAAGGAGGCTGTCCTATCAGCAGGTGCAAAGTACTGGGGCTGCTGTATTGCCATTTGGTGAATGGATTCTGGACCATGTAGTAGCTTCTGGTGGAGCCTCTCAATGCCATATTTGTGGGTAATTGTTACAGCTTTACCTTATCATGTTCTACAAAAAAAATTCTTCATTTCTTTTTCTCTCTTAGTTTCCCTTCTCTGTCCTGCTCTAAGCAAATCTGACGCCTAGTCCACAAATTCCAAAATTCCATCATGACAAGTTTCAAGAAAAAATACACAATTAAACCCGGTTCTCCAACTTCCAATGTAGACCCCTACTACCATGTCTTCTTCTCCAACATCAGGGGTCTACATTCTAACCTTCTAGAGGTTGAAACCCAATTACAGGAGACTAAACCAGACCTTTTATTTTTAAGCGAAACTGGCATTGGACAGGCTATTTCCCTAGAAGAGTTCGCAATTAAAGGATACTCTAACTTAACTTCTAAATCTGACCCCCATGGCCATGGAATATGTGCCTATATTAAAGATGGCTTTCCATGTGGAAGGGACATCTCCAGAGAAGATCCTAACTTTCCCTATATGTGCTTCTGGGTTGCATTAGCTCTCACTACTGCATTTATATTTACTCTCTATCGCCCTCATAACAGCGGAGTTACTATCTTTAAAAGCATATCTGAGAAAATTGACCAAGTCCTATGTACTTATCCTTCAGCTAACATTCAATGACGGCCAATATGCGAGTGTACTAGACCTTTTTCTCACAACTTGCCCTGAACTGTGTTTAGCTTCTGTTCTGTCTCCTCTTGGATCTTCCGACCACTCTGTTGTATCAATTAAGATAAAAATGAAATGTAATAAGTCCCCAGACGTACCTCTCCATCATACAGTATATCGATACACTAAGGCCCCCTGGGATAGCTTCCGTACATTTATATCAAATCTACCTCTGCATTCCATGTTTAAAAAGGATGTGTCCTCTATAGTATCAGGCCTGACGGAATGGTTAATTGTAGGTATAGACCGTTTCATACCCTTGAAAAAGTTCCAGCAAAAACCTAACAGCCAGCCATAGTTCTCTACAGAATGTGCTGCTGCACAGAAATCACTTTTTCAACTGCTTCCAACGGAATAGATGTTAGGAAACTAAAGCCGCTTTCAGGACTGCCAGTAACCATTGTAAGAAAGTAATAAAGAACGCAAGAGAGTTATATGCTCAGTCCGTCAAGTCCAAAGTAGCTGAACAGCGGCTTGGTTCCCACCAGTTTTGGCAAATAGCAAACAGAACCCTGAACAGAAGCGTGTGCTCTATCCCAACTATCATCAATGGACCTGAGGTAATCTCGTCAGCATCAGACAAAGCCGAACTCTTTGCCAAGAACTGTGCAGCTAATTCTACCCTTTGCGACCAAGGCCGCCAACCCCCAATATTTCCTCCTGCATCAGAAAACATGCTATGTGATATACATATATCTGTACGTGATGTTGCCAAGCTAATCAAAAACCTTCATTCCAGTAAAGCAACTGGCCCTGACGGTATTTCAATTATAGTACTCAAAAAACTTCAACCAGAACTAGCACACATACTTACAAAACTGTTTAAACGTTGTCTTAAGGAGAATATCTTCCCATCACCCTGGAAAATCTCATCAATATGCCCTGTATTTAAGAATTCAGGTGATCGCTCGTCCCCCTCTCAGAACAGGCCAATAAGTCTCCTGTGCGTCATGAGTAAGTTACTGGAATCTGTGTTAAATGCAGAAGTAATCAACCATCTCAACAAAAATAACCTTCTAAGTGACACTCAATATGGTTTCCGTTCTGCTAGATCTACAGAGGATGTGCTTACAGTTATATCTCATAGGATTAGAAAATCTCTCGACGGAGGCAACCTTTCTAGGGCAATTGCTCTTGACATATCTAAGGACTTTGATAGGGTATGGCATAAAGGTTTACTTCACAAGATCTCTAGCTATGGTATAGCTGGAAATGTCTTCTCAATTATTAAATCATTTCTTTCTGATAGGTTCATAAGAGTAGTAGTTGAGGGGCAAAAATCAGAAGCTCACAGTATTTATGCTGGTATCTCTCAGGGGTCCATCCTGGGCCCAATCCTTTTCCTGATCTACATTAATGATCTTCCAAATCACATCCTTACATCATTTGTAGATATCTATGCTGATGACACTACCATTTATGGTAGCACATCTAAGACAGTAAACGACCAAGTTCTCTCCGATTCTCTCTCCTCTGATCTTGAGCACGTGGTACAATGGAGAAAGGAGTGGCTGGTTACTTTTAATGCATCTAAAACCAAGTTTCTCTCTTTACATCATCAACATTCTGAGAAAGGACTTGTCCTGCCTTGATAGAGTTCAAAATAGACTTTGTAGCCTCATAGGAGATGTCCTTTTCTCTTCCCTGCAACCTCTATCTCACAGAAGAGATGTTGCGAGTTTGTCTCTGATGTATCGTTATTTTCATGGCAAGTGCTCGACTGAGCTTCAATCTATGGTCTCCCCTCGCCAAACTTTCACAAGAAACACTCGTCTAGCTGTAAACACTATCAATAATTACCCCCACTCTTTATCTGTGCCTAAACCTAAACGTAGATTCCATGAACAAAGCTTCTTTCTTAGAACTGCACGCCTGTGGAATTGTCTTCCGTTTTCCTGCTTTCCGGCTGACTACAATATGGTTGTCTTCAAGTCTAACATAAATAAGTTCTTGATAAGCCGTTCTATATAAGTTAACAAATTTACCGAATTTTCATTACTAATGATTACTATATTTTCCAATTTCTACTGTATACTCTTTAACCCTTATCCTCGAGTGGCCTCTTGGCCTTAATAATGTGGTGATGTCTGTGTAAAAAAACCAAAAAAAAAAACCCACCTTTCCCTGTGACGTCATCAGGTTGATTTAGTGCAACGGAATTCTATTAACGACAGCCACGCCACAATCCTCTTACGCACCTCCTCTGAACATTGTTTGATTCCAGTTATAAGGAGAAGTCCAGGGCGACTGAAAACAATGCAGAGAGAAAAAAATACATGCATACATATTAAAAAAATTAATTAAGTTTTTTCTGTTTTCTAAAAGAATAAATGCAAAGATTTTTTTTTCATTTATTCAAACTATATTTACATTAAAACATCTTCGGCTTTTTGATTTAATAATTAAATATACTTTATTTTTAAAACTAATTTTTTAGTTGTTGATAGCGACGATAATAATGGCAATAACATCTATAATTACAATGATGACAATGACGATGACGATGATAACAAAGATGATGATGAAGATGGCGTCGCCGCTGCCGATGACGATGATGACAATGATTACGACGATGATGGTGATGACGACAATGATGACAATAATGATGACGACAACGATATGATGATGATGACAATGACGACGATGCTGACAATGATGATGACGACGACGATGACAACAATGATGATGACGACGATGACGACGACAATGATGATGAGGATGACAACAATGATGATGACGACAATGATGATGACGATGATGACGACAATGATGATGACGACAATGACGATGATGACAATGACGACAATGACAATGACGATCACAATGATGATGATGATGATGATGATGATGATGATGTTGACGATGATGATAATGAAAATAATGGCAGCAACAACGATGACGACAACGACGATGACAACAACGACGATGACGACAACGACGATGACGATGATGATCACTAACGATGACAACGATGATGATGATGAAAATGACAATGACGACGATGTTGACAATGATGACGATGACTACAATGACAATGACGACGATGATGATGATGATGATGATGATGATGATGATGATGATGACGACGACAATGACGATGATTGCGACAATGACGATGACGACGATGATGATAATGATGATGACGACGATGACAGTAAAGATAATGATGACAACAATGGCGGCAACAATGATAACATGGAGAATAATGATCATAATAACAATCATTTAAAGAAAACAGTTATTCCTTCTCTCAGCTTTTTTAAATTAAAAAATAAAATAAAATAAAAATGAATAATTAAAATAAAAAATAAATCCATATTTTTTAAATTCTTCATAATTTTTTTTATTTTGTCTTTAAACGGCGAGAAACACATGATTACGGTCTTAACAGAGCTGAACAAAAAAAGATCAAAATATCAGGACCACAAAAATAATTGTGATAGGAGCAACTCACCTAATAAAAAATCTTAATGCTTGAAAACAATCCCTGGAAGATCAAGCTGTAACGAAATACAGATAGCAGTCATAAGGGGGAACAGCGTCTATCCTCAAAAGATACGATATAAATTCAGATCGTCATAAAATCAAGCCATTTGATCTCTTAAAACTAACCGAAATTTAAAAAAAATAATGAGAGTATATAATTCTTTTGACCAACTAAGATTTCGCTTTTAACGATTGTCAAGAATAACTAAAAGAAAGAAAAACAAGTGTAAAAAT
>NC_136483.1:195094740-195214740 GCF_053919585.1 Euprymna scolopes
CAAGCTTGATATCTCCCACAAAAACTGCCTTAGAACAATTTGTGGCTTCACCCTAAGTAATCGGATGTCTAATGCGGAGCTATATACGCGCCGCGGTATTGGGAGAATTGAAAGCTTTTTGATGCAATCACAGGACATGTCTTGCGTATAGAAGATGACCGGATATCAAAGCAGGTGATGTACGGCGAGCTCAACGGTGGACAGCGGAATGTGGGTAGACCTATGCTTCGCTTTAAGGACAAGTTGAAAAAGAATCTGACATGTGCAAATATTCCTTTTCGTGATTTTGAACGAATTGCTTCTCAACGAAAAGAATTGAGATCTGCCTGTTAGGGGGGGGGGCATCAGGCAGTTCTCTGAAACTGAAATTAACCGACTGCGCGTTAGATGTGAAAGAACCAAAGCATTTGCAAGTATCCCAACCGATCATTCGCGCAATGTTCATTTTTGTCTCCACTGTGGGCTTGTTTGCAGATCTCTTGCAGAACTCGGATGCTATTTACGATTGAGTAGACGTAAGCATGCTACATCGGATTAAACATGTTCAAGTTGTCAAAACCTAATACGTCGAAATCGACGGAAGAGTCCATGATAGAGATAGATAGATAGATAGAGAGAGAGAGAGAGAGAGAGAGAGAGAGAGAGAGAGAGAGAAAGAGAGAGAGAGTTAATGGGAAGTAAACGGCATTAATATAAGGTTGGTGCAAAAATAATATAGTTTTTATTATATATATATATATATATATATATATATATATATATATATATATATATATATATATATAATCTGAAATGGAACACGTACATCAAGTCTGTTGCCATGGTCGCTGGAAAGATGGTGGGATCCTTCTACCACTCCAGAAGATATCTCACTACTGATGCAATTCTCTATCTATATAAAAGCCAAGTACGTCCAAGGATGGAATACTGTTGCCATATCTTGGCAGGAGCTGCTAAAAACAGCCTATCCTGCCTTGACAGAGTACAAAATAGACTTCGTGGCTTAGTGGGGGATGCCCTTTTCTCTACCCTGCAACCTCTCTCCCACAGAAGAGACGTTGCGAGCCTATCCTTGTTTTATCGTTATTTCCATGGCAGGTGCTCATCTGAACTCCAATCTCTGGTCCCCCTCGCCAATCTTTCACTAAAAACACCCGTCTAGCTGAATCCACTGTGAAAAATTTCCCCCACTCTATATCTGTGCCTAAATCAAAACGCAGATTCCATGAACAAAGCTTCTTTCTTAGAACTGCACGCCTGTGGAACTCTGTTCCGTCTGCCTGCTTCCCACCGGACTACAACTTATATATATATATATATATATATATATATATATATATATATATATATATATATATATATATATATACAGTAGCGTCCAAAAGTTAAGGAACGGTCAATCATTTTTTTTGAATGTCTTCTAACTTTATCTATGAAAAAAGAAAAAGAATTTTTGGTGAATTTTCCAATGTTTAATAATGGTAGTTAAATAAAAAGTATTTTTTTATTTTTGATTTTGAATACATATTAGTTTTTTTTTAAATATAAATAAATTTAATTAAATTACAGGCGTCCAAAAGTTAAGGAACGCTGAAAATTCATACAAACTTTAGCAATTTTAATAACAACTAAACAAAATGTTGACTCCGAATATTTGACAAAAAGCTATCTATACAAGAAAAACAGCTAATTTGTAACCATTATGATGAAAAAAATAGTCCATAGGGGAGATTGCTAAAATATTGAAAAGGTCTAAAAGCGTTATTTTTCGAGTTATTGACAATAAAAAGAAAGGTTTACCATTGACTGAAAAGAAAAAAATCGGGTCGACCCTGAATAACAACTAAGAGGGAGGATAGAAAAATCACTCAATCATCTCGTTCTGATCGCTTTAAAACTGCGGCTTCGATATCCCGGGATTGTACATCCGAAATTGGAAAAAAAATCCCAACAAACAATCTTATGAAGATTAAACGAAGTCGAATTATTTTCAAGAAGTCCATGCTGAAAGCCTTTGATTTCTATTAAAAAATACAAAGGCCAGATTGTTAATCACCGAAAAACATTTGTTTAGGGAAGAAAAAACTGGGAAAAGGTTCATTTTCGAAAAGTTAATGGCCGAATGTACAGAGAATTGATTAGAGAACATATGGTTCCTAATCTTTCTGATTCTGATATCTTTATGCAAAACAACGCACTGTGCCATAAAGCAAAAATAATGCTAGCAATAAAAGAAATAATGGTCTGAAGCCAGAACAAGGGAACAGAATGGACAGTAAAATATTCAGTTAACCCTTATAATGGTGATGAAAACATGGGAACAACGACCATTCTTTATTTCAGATCATTTGAAACCATAGCTGCAAGTTTTTGTTTCCCCTCTATCAAGGGCAGACGTCTTGGGGAATATAAGGTATTTTGTAATTCATATGCAAAACTAGGAAAACAAATAACCATGATTGAAGTATTGGTAAAGGCGCGGTATCTTTCTACCGACTAAAAGTCTTTAAAATTACTATTATACGTTTTTGAGGGTGTTGAAAACGAAAATAACTGTAAAAATCCCAGGGAACGAGTAGTTTCCAAAATATGAAGAAATTATAAAGTAGAGCTCACTTTTCTATAATAATTTAACGTAAAATAAACACCCACTTTATAGCCAAGGTGACCATAAAATTAGTGCACGTTTTACGTTAAATAAATACAGATTTAATTCTTGCATGGTTTGGGGGTTTGGCGTTTTGAGGTCTCCCAGCTTTCAGAACGAAATAAGGGAGTTAAATCGTAATCCAGAGATTCTGCAAAAAAATGTTTTGGAAAGAGCACAAATATGCGAAACTGAAAATGGGCAACATTTAAAAAACATTATTTTTCATAAATAAAGATTGTTTGATTTTGCATTTTTTTTTTTTAAAGAATTGCCCAATGTCTTAGTCAGATTGTGATGAAATTACAGAAAGATATTAAAAATAAAAGAATCTTTTGAAGTTCAAAACCCTATACCAACTTTGTGGACACCCTGATTTGCAGCTCATCATTGTGGCTAAACTTAGCAACTACCTCAAGCCAGGTTTGAAACTCGACCGTCTAGGCGACAGTCAGAGCTCCTAACCGCTACGTTATTCGACTGCTGGTAGGATGGTAATGTGAATTAGCAATGTTCAAACATTGTCCAAATGCCTAAGCTCCATTTAAATATAAGCTTCTATCTGTATTAGAATTCCTCCCATATATTGAATGACCCTTGTATATATATATATATATATATATATATATATATATATATATATATATATATATATATATATATATATATATATATATAATAAACATCGTTAAAGACAACCGAGAGATTTTGTTGTGTTATACCTTTTTATTTAAAAATTTTTTCTAATTATGTTTTTGTGTATAGATCAAAGATATTAATAAATGTCTCATAGTTAGATTTGTCTCTTCAAAGCATGTCGCGATTTGGTTGCTTTTCTTCTTCCGTCAAGACATCGTCAGGAATGTGTAAGATTTGGTTGTACTGTCAAACGTGTGCTAGAAGCAGTAGCAGTCGGAAAACGATTAATGTGTGCGAAGCCGTTTGTGCCCAGTGGGGAGGAAGGGAGTGTCTAGTTTTGAGGCGAGGGCAGGGTCAGAAAGGGTAAGGGGTTTACGATAGGCATTTTAAAATGTTTGGGCTGGTTTGAAAAGCAACTATATTTAGGACAGGTTTATGAGTTCTTATGTATACTGCTTCCAAAATTTTATTTTTTTTAACGTTGGTTTCATGGTGTATTATTTTTGTGTTGCTCACTAAATTTTCTCTAAATTCGGAGGGGCAGTTATGCTTTTTATGTAAATATTGTAATATAGCACTAGATTCTACATTATGCATAGTAAGGCGACGGGATAACGTGGTCGTTGTGTAACCGACGTAACTCACATAACTACTGTTTTTCTTTTGTCATTATAAGAGTTACACTCTCCTAGCGGGCATTTAAACTTATAGATGACGTTGGTTCATTCTAGTGTTTTGCCTATAGGGGAGGCATTTTTTTTACAACTAGGTTTTCCTTTTCTTCCAATTTAAATCTGGTTGCAATATAAAGCGTTAACTGTATTAGGATTTTGATGTTGATGGGTATTACTATTTGTTTTTGAAGTTCCGGGGCATTGATTTTATTTGCTGGTCTACTATGTAGTTTGAAAATTCGTTATTGATGAGGACTTGCTTGATATTTTTTAGTTCGAATAGTAGTGTTTTTTTGTCAGAGGAGATTAAGTTGGCGTGGTTAAGAACGTTTTTCATTATAGCTAGCTTATATCGGTGGGAGCATTCGCTATTGAAATTTGGTAGGTTTTTTGTAGTTGGAGGTAATGCTGTAAAAAGTATCAATAATGACGTGATTATTAACCTTCATATTGTGAATTTAAGTTAAGTTACCTTGAAAGAGAGATGGAACTTATTAAAACTCCCTCTATTTGCGCGTAAATATTCCTTTTATAGTCGCACTTCACTGGTACGGACTAATAATTCTAAAGTATTCTGTTGTTGATTTTAAGAGGAGTGAGGGACGGATTGTTGTATATGTATTTAATAGGTACGGGCAAAATGAATGCCGATGCTCAAAATGTATAAATATTTTTACCCCTTCCTTTACTTAAAAATTCACCAAAAAATCAGAGAATTAACCAATTTTAATTAAATTTTCAGTATTTATCAAATGATCGCGGAAGATAATAAACTAATTATTTTTATTTAAACTTTAATGGAAATGTATAATTTTGTTTAAACAAAAAATACCTTTACTAGAGTTATGGTTTTCAGTAGTAAATACAAAACGCAAGAATTTATTTTTGCTTTTTTTTTATATAAATAAAGCATTGTAATTTGTAACAATAAGAATAAAATAAAATACTTTTTACAGGAACACTACGAAAAAAGCCCTAAAGACCGTATTAATGAATTCGATATAACTCGAAGAAAAATGAATTTCTAGAACTACCGATATTACCATTGAATTAAGCATTGTTTATTTAATATTTTCGCACAAAAAATTATAATGGCAAAAATATTTCTACTTTTTTTTTTAAATTACAGATTTCGCATAATTTTTATATGCAAGATTTTAATAATTTCCTCGCTCGCAAGAATGTGAAACTTTCGGCGTAACATAATTTTTATATAATCTCAAACAATAATTAAAAAAATTTTTTTAAACAGGAACATAAAAGATAATTAAATTAAAAAATGATACAAATTGATACAAACGTTCAAAATAGGAATGTATGGATGCACGTATGGGGGAAAAAAAAAGAAATCTGACACCCCTACCTCCTTTTACTATCATGACTTCATTTTGAAACAGCCTTTTGATTGGCTGAAATTTTGGGCTTCCGTATATTCGTGTTTACAAACTTTTATCGGTTGCGTTTTGCCGAACGGCATAATTACTTGCTTTTTGAGGGCCAATTAAGCTGTATTTTGTCTGAACAAGGTATTTTTTTTATTATTTAATTCAATATCTTAGGACTTTCTTTACTAATTATCTTTGAAATAGACCCAGAAAACTAATATTTATCTTTTAAATGATTTTTACAATGAATTAATTTAACTTCAAAATTTAGCTGAATTGCTTAGCTCGCCGTAAAAACATTTTCATAACTTTTTTTTTCACTTGTAAAAATATTTTCAAATACAATCAAAAAGTAGTCGGAAACTTACAAAAAAAAAAAAAAAACTATGATAAATCGGCTTTCAAAACTAGGTTCCCCTATTTTTGCCCGCTCTTTTTTCCCCGTACCTAGTATTTAAAGATTATGCCAAGTTTTTTTTTTTTTTTTTTACAGGAACATTTGTGAATAGACTTTCTACCTTAAAGAAGGCGATGACTTTGTTGTTGTATTTTTTTGGCTTTTAGAATTTGTAGTAGTTCATGTGTTAATTTAACACTGTATTTACTAGGTAAATACGAACTAATGAGATCACTTAGTACTTTGGTTAGGGGTAGATTGAGGTGGAAACTTGTGATATGATGGGTCGTAAAGGAGTTCGGTTTATGTATTTTTACCGTTCCGAATAGGTATCCAGGTTTATACTCACCAATGATTTTGGAAATTGGTAATTTCCAATTTGGCCATTATTAGCAGTGATATATATATATATATATATATATATATATATATATATATATATATATATATATATATATATATATTCTGAAAATTTATATATATATATATATATATATATATATATATATATATATATATATATATATATAAATTTTCAGAATGCGAGAGATTATATAATTATTTCCACCGCCAAACAACGTCGCAACTCACAAGAGCTATGGCAGCTAACAAACCGGAAGTTCAGACTCGCGTTTTGCTCATCAGACATGCCGAACTCGGCATTCGAAACCCGGGCCTCTTGCATGCAAGGCGAGCACTCTGTTACCTGAACAAACGCATCACACACAAGAAAGTCTATTAACTAACACAGATCAAGCAAACCGCGGCGAAATCCGACTATGGAATGAAACTTCTCTTCTCGAACAAAGGATGTGGTCATCCAACCAAGCTACAGCCCAAGCCGATAGCTCACAAGTAGGAATTTTAGGAGGATGCCATCCAGCAATGCTAATCTAGTGAGCAAATAGTAATAGAATTTTCAGAATGTGAGAGATTATATAATTATTCCACAGCCAAACAACGTCGCAGCTCACAAGAGCAATGGCAGTCAATAAACTGGAAGTTCAAGACCCGATTCTAGCGTTTGCTCAGGTGATAGGGTGCTTGCATCGCCTGCAAGAAGCTCGGAGTTTGAATCCCGAGTTCGGATATGTCTAACTGATCAGCCCAAATGAGGGTGAAACTCGGGTCTTAGAATTCCAATTTGTTGGCTGTCATTGCTATCGTGAGCTGCGACGTTGTTTGGCTGTGAAAATAATAATAATAATAATAATAATAATAATAATAATAATAATAATAATATATTAGGAGGTATAATTGGTAAAAAACAAGGGAAAAGTGCTCAATACATTAGTAGAGCAAAATGTGTTTTAACAAAACAACTTCTTTATTAATTTTAACTTTAATTTCTTTCTTTCTAGTCCTTTATCTTTAACTATAATTCCTAACTACATATTATCTCTCCAACCTCTTTTCTCCCTTTCTCTTTTCTTTTTCCTTTTTTTTCTCTCTCTCACTCCTCCTCCCGCTCTATCCAGCACTTCAAATCCTGCTTTTTTATGCTCATTTGTAATTTTTAAGAATCTTGTATTTTGACTTGAATTATCTGAAGAGATATGCAGGATAATATTATTGTCCGGTCGATTGAAAAAAATTGTAATGATTTAAACAAAAACCCAAGGTTGAAATAATACCCCCTCCCCACACACACACACACACACACACACACACACACACACACACACACACACACACATATATATATATATATATATATATATATATATATATATATATAAATGTAACTCTTGGTTCGTTCGTAATTAATAGTCTAAATAACCACTGGAATGACTGCTTCGGCACTTTAGTATAATATGTTTATGTCTTTTTAATTATAACATTATACTTAATTTTTCTATAATAAATAAGATGGGCCATTTTTTATTTTTATTTGAGGACAATTATTTCACCCTGCGTGCCATCATGTGACATCACGTTTAAAAATGGAATTATTTCTCTTTTGTTAATATTAAAATTTTTTTTTTTTTTTTTAATATTTCGTGTTTTATTCTTTTGATTATATTTGTTTGGGAGAAGCAGAATAAAAAAAAGAAAAGATTAAAACGGAGCGAAATTTAACATTTTTACAACAACCGTAAAAAAGCGCATACTTCGCAAGTTTTATCGTAAGTTAACGAGCAACCCATAAAAATCTGGTAGCTGAGTGTCAAATCTGCTTAAAATATTGTAATATATATATATATATATATATATATATATATATATATATATATATATATATATATATATATATATATATATATATATATTTATATATAACCTCTCCCTAACATACTGGCAATAATTTGGTTCCGTCCTTCCCTTGAGTGTTCTAATAAGAGGGATTGATTTACTAGGATTTGTATTAGAAGCTGAGCAAAATTATTTAATTGTTGAATTTTTTGCATTTTGGTTAAATTTGTTAGTTTTCAATCGCTAAAAACCCACACAAAAATTTGAACAAAAGACAAAATTAAAAAGAATGGTACTCATGTATAATTTAACCCCCTCTCTCCCGTACCGGATTCCAATTAGTTTAGGGTTCGACCAGCAATCACCGGATTCAGCTGAGCGTTGTTCAAATGTTGAAACACTAAATCAACATTTTATTTATTTTTTTGCAGAATTAATTAATGATGGGAGTATCTTTTTTTGCTTATTTTCTTAACATCTGTTGACAAAAAAATAATTTGTACATTCTCTTGAAAAAAAAAATAACTTTCCTCTACTTTCACCTAACTATTTACAGTGTTCATATAAAGCATTCATCTTTTCTTTTTATAATAAAAATTCTGTTTTCCAAATGAAATGTTTACTGCCAACTTTCTTTTAAAAAGTGCAAGTTTTCTTTTGAAAAGTGCAAGTTTTCCTGACCCCCCCCCAAAAAACTTTCACCTAACAATTTATGGAAAATAATTCCCTTTTCTTGGGGAAAAAACAACTTTTATTGATTAAAAAAATTGCAAAAATAATAAAATAAATAAATAATACAAAATGCAATTTTTTATGAGGAATGTGTTCCATTTTAACAAACTGAGCCACAGCCACGCGTGGCCGGGTACACATTATATATATATATATATATATATATATATATATGGGGGTCGTTCCATGGGTAAAGAGAATTTTTCGGTATGAGTACTTCTAATACAGATCGATGCGATGAGGTAATTTGATTTCCTAGAAGTACATCCACTGAAACAACATGTGTCTACAAAAAACGGTGCTCAATGAGTTTACATTACATTCATTTATACAAACAAACGGCTACATATGTGTATACATGTTTCTGTAATTTCCCGTTTCAGAGAAATCATATCATCAAGCCAAGGATATACGCCCAAGATACAAAACTTTTATACCAAATATTTATTTCAGGGTGACTACTGGAATTGGAGAGGGGGGGGGTAAATATGTTTGGGAGATTATATTTAACGAGGAAATACAAGATATTAATGACCACTTTATATATATATATATATATATATATATATATATATATATATATATATATATATATGCATGAGAGTAATAATTTTAAAAGTTAAGACTTTTGTTGTTAAAAAATATAATGAGTACATATAATATCGCGTGGAAATTTATATAAAACGATTTACTAAAAATAGCACCAACGCATGCACACATACACACACATGTATATAGATATACATACATGTGCATATGTAAACACGACGAAACTTCCATCCATTTATACATATACATGCGTAGAAAAATCCACACATATGTACACGTTTAACACATGCATCTAACTATACACACCTGTAATTAAATAAAATAAATTAATAAATATCTATTTTGTTACAGCATACATACATTAAACATTTCAACCGTATTTACTTATTATTATTATGATTATGAATAAAAATTCATGTTATTTTCAATGCAAAGACAAATCTTTAAAATGAAAGGTACGAACACACCCATATAAGGGTATTTTACCTTTTATTTGTAGATCACTTATACATCATTGCGCAAACCAAATATCACACATAGGTTCAAAATTTTATCTATTCATCTCGAAATGTACTATAATTTTTTCACTTAAAATATCTACAAAGTGCAAAGGTGTCTTGTTTTCCCTAACTAATTTTAAATAATGAGGTATCCTTTAATTAAATGAAATCAATCATCCAATAAGATAACAGAAAAAAATAATAATGAATTAAGTTTTGTTAAAATAATATGCAAATTAGTAACTCTTTATATACAGATGCTTGCATATCAACGATATATATATATACATATGTACTAGAATATATATATATATATTCTAGTACATATATATATATATTCTAGTACATATATATATATATTCTAGTACATATATATATTCTAGTATATATATATATATATTCTAGTATATATACATATATATATACATATATATATTATATGGAAAAATGCGCGCATGAAAAGTAATATTCTTAAGATTTTATTAAACCTGGAAAAGTAAAGGACAAGAAATTCAACCTGGAAAAGTAAAGAAGAAGATATTCTAGTAAAGTAAAAAATAAGAATTTTTTAGACTTAAAATATTGCAGCTAAAAATAAAATTTGAATATTGATAAATATTTTATTTATTATTTGCATATGTTGTTGTTTATTGTTGAGTTAGAAAGGGTGTCAGTCGCTGGATTGAACTTATTTCCCCCTATTATTTGCATATATTTATGTAGTGAAAATTGTTTGAATAAAATTAATTCATTAGTTAGTTAGCTAGTAGATGGAATTAATAATTTTATAATTTACATAAAAAATTAATAATTTTATTATATCATAATTAGGATCATTTCATTTTTTCTAACTCAACAATAAACAACAACATATGCAAATAATAAATAAAATATTTATCAATATTCAAATTTTATTTTTAGCTGCAATATTTTAAGTCTAAAAAATTCTTATTTTTTACTTTACTAGAATATCTTCTTCTTTACTTTTCCAGGTTGAATTTCTTGTCCTTTACTTTTCCAGGTTTAATAAAATCTTAAGAATATTACTTTTCATGCGCGCATTTTTCCATATAATCCATGATTTTTCCAGGCATTGCTATTGTATTAATATATAAATTTATAATATTTATTAATGATTGTCAACAAAAATTAGCTCTCAAACACACATTTATGCAATATTTATCATTCAATCACAGTAGTTCCGAGCCAGGGTCTCTACCGAGATTGCGGTTCATGAATTCGTGATCTGTATAGAGCGTAAACTAACAAAAAAGATGACACTCGGTGTCTTTTTAGATATTGTTGGAGCTTTTGACAACATACCCTTCAGTAGTATGTTCAAGTCGCTACGAGAACTCAATGTGCTACCAGTACTCATCCGATGGATTGAGTATATGGTGAGGTACAGAACAGTTCAAGTAGAACTACTGAGGGCAACTGTTAAAAGGGAAGTAGTTAAATGAAACCCCCAAAGTGGGATTTTATCACCTTTACTATGGAACTGTATGCTGAATCCTCTTTTAAAGGAGTTTAAAAATAGGAATATTTATGCCCAGGCTGATGCTGATAACATCGCAGTGCTGGTCGCGGGTTCAAAAGCATCATTGGTCAGACGCATTGCCAAAATGGGACTACATTTTTCATCAAATGTGATAACGAAAAATTTGAGTTCATTCAAAGAATATGTATATCATAGAATTCACTAATATTTTTAATCGATAAATTCACCATTTTTTGCTATAAAATCATAAGGAGAGTTAAAAAAAATTAGTTATTAAAAAAAAAGTTCGGTTTTTTAATTATAAAAAAAACGATACACGGTATTGAACCTAGAATCTTTCCACCAACCCCCGGTACTCTAACCGTTACGCTAATATGTCATATTGGCAAAATCGCAGTAAAAAATATTTATATACAAAAAAGTTATGCAAAATCAAAAAAAAAAAGCGTTAGTCACTTATGTACTTACTCTCCTGTTTGTGAACCCACATATTTTGTTGTAAGTTTTTTTCTACTGAACCAATTTTCGAATTTTTTTTTCAAAATGTAGCTAATGAGGTATTCTATCCAACTATATAACCTGTTTGAAATTTGGTTTCGAACGGAATTAGTGGTGGGGGTTTGAATGTGTCTTGATTCATTCAATTTCGGACTTAAGCATATATTCAACCACTACCAAGGTTGAATGAAACCACTACCGTGGTTGAATGATTCTAGTACATATATATATTCTAGTACATATATATATATTCTAGTACATATATATATATATATATATATATATATATATATATATTCTAGTATATATATTCTAGTATATATATGTATATATATATTCTAGTACATATATATATTCTAGTACATATATATATTCTAGTATATATATATATATATATATATATATATATATATATATTCTAGTACATATATATATTCTAGTACATACATATATATATATATATATTCTAGTACATATATATATTCTAGTACATATATATATATATTCTAGTACATATATACATATATTCTAGTACACACACACACACACACACATATATATATATATATATATATATATATATATATATATATTATTCTAGTTTAAAAAGTTGTTTTTACTTTTAAATAGAAAAGTGAGCTTTTAATATCATTATCAGTTCGACAAATGAATTTATATGCGCATTAAAACAACTATAACAAACCAACCATGAGTAATGTTGAGATACCAGTTTACCGAATGTTAGGTTTTTTTTTACAACGGAGTCACCACTTATTAAGACTCGTTGGCCACCCGAGGATAAGGGTTAATGAATGTGAGGTGCTAGTGTAGTAATCGTTAATAGTGTAAGTTGGGTACAATTTGATTATTTAAGGAGATGATTTTTTTTCTCACGTTCACCCCTAACAAGGCTTACCTAACAATTAAGTGGCTACTATTTTGGACCATGCCTACGAAAGATTAAAAAAGATGTTGGTTTACGTTACATTTAAAGTTCTGCATATCAATACAGCCAGTGAAGCAGATGACAAGAAGGGAATTCCAAAGTCTAGCTGTTCGAGGAAAGAAACTATTAGAGTAGAAAGTTTTCTGTCATTTAGGGACCTCATCAGTGAAGGGGTGTGATTTTGTTGCGAAGCAGATTTGTCGGGGATACGTTTATGGCAGGAACGATGAAAATCATTCTCACAAGGATGTTATATTTGAGGAAAGTTTTAATTTGCTTTTGTGGATATTCAATTGCTCTCCTATTAACCACAGTTTTACAACAGCTGCCATTTTGCTGCTTTGAAAATTGTTCAATTTGAGTTCGATTGAGAAACCCGACTTTCTCTCGACAAAAGAAACCGCAATCCTTTTGGTTGCTAAATGACACCATTGATTTCTCTTTGACATTCCAACTTTACGATATTATTTTATGCAACACTGAACGTATTCACTTTGTCCCGCAATGGCACAATGAAAGAAGCAGACGATGAAAGAAACGCAAATTCTCTTTGAAATACGCAGCGTGATCAAAAGCTATCTAGCATCAAAGAATTGATCAAGACAGAAATAAAAAAGGGGTGAAATGTTCATTGTTTTTCTTTTCTTTCTTTTAAATGAATCACCATTTATCAACGTTAAAGGCCACTCGAGGATAAGGTATATATGAAATTTGAGAAAGAGGTGAATGAGGAAAACGTGCCTAGTTATACAGAAAAACGCCGAAGAAGATCCGACAATGTATTATTGGGTTCAGGAAAAAAAAACACGAAAACGTAGAATAGGCATGAAAGGAGAGAAAGAGCGATGAAATAGCAGACGTATATAAATGGGATGGAACTTATGAAAATGGTTTATAAAAATGTTTAATGGTAGTAACTTTGAAGAGGAAGACGTTGTAGACTGCAGGAAAGAAATATTGTGGCAACGTATTTCACAGATGAAAATTCCTTGGAACGAAAGTTTATGCAAATTCTGTTTCATGTTACAAAGACGGTGGAAGAAAAAATGTACTTGCATTGGGAATAGGAAGATGAGTTCGTGTTGTGAAAATATTACAAAGAGGAACAAAAATTTAGAGCTCAGTCGAGCAATTTCTATGGGAACAACGATATAATGAAGAAAATCTAATAACGTTACTTTTGTGTGAAAAATGGTGCTAAAAATAGAAGGTACCTTCCCACTAGATTGTGAAGTTGATGCTGAACTTTGCCAAGGCAAGTAAGAGTGCTCTGAGCGGCACTTCTCCATCAATATCTCATATTATGGCATATTTGACTGATATAAATAGATGATAAAATTAATCCCTTGCGGTTATACTTTATCTTCAGAATTATAGGGAGGAAGCCTTTGGTTTTAGAGATGTGTTCACGACAGATTTTTAGGTTTTCCTTTAGGGTGTTTTGTAAGGAGATGTATATTTTTAGGATGAGTTGGATTCAGAGAAATATTTTCAGTGCAAAAGATTTACAGGTTTTATATTCAAATCTGAGAAAACGAGAAACATTGTCATGCGGTAAACAAAAACAAAATAATCACTGAAGGCATATGCTCATAAAAGAGATCATTTATATATGTTTCAAATGAAAGATTTACAGCAATATGAAATGTGTATGAATATTTTCTTGTAATTCATTGAAAGTTGTTCATTTGTTTTTATATTATAATTGGAGTTCAATGAAAAAGATTGGAATATTTCAATTAATAAAGTTTTTTCGAGACTCACAGCTCTTAATTAATCAATTGTGTTTGTATCTGTGTGTTCGTTAATGTTCGTATGCGTTTGAGTGGAGAGAGCTGTTATCGAGGAAATATCGACACGGTCCATAGACTCGGGTCAACTGGATTCCACTGGTTTATTGAAAAAACAAATCTGGCCTTTAAAGGGTTCGAGTAGCTCACAGAAAAGTCATTTCACATAAATTCAGAAAGTTTTCTGATTGGTCCAAAATATAATTATTTGTTTTTATTTAGGATAGTGATGCGCAGACGATATGCGCATAACCGCGTTTATGCATTTTGATTTTGTATGTCGATGTGTAAATATCGATGCTACATAATTTCTCTTTTGTCGCGGTGTCTCGATTTCCCCCATCCACTCTCTTTTCAAATTCCTACCATTGCGATGCATTTCCAGTTTATGAAACGAGAAAGTTTCATTTGTTTTGAAATTAACGAGATTTTGTAACATAATCTATGAAGAGGAGAAAGTGGATCACGTGTTTATTTACAGCAAACTTATCAATCTCGCTTTCCTCTATTTCGTCCTTTACTTCTCACATTCAATGAACAGTGTTTCTGATAAAAGGATAAGATTTGCTATGTTAAGGATCAGCTGTTGTTTTGGACGGGTGGTATGTGCATATGTTCAATCCTTTCATAATATGCATCTTTTTTAATCTATCTCTTTTCTAACAGAAACATGTTTTTAGTAATAAACGATTGCTCAGCTGAACATAAATTCTAAGAGATTAATCTGAAGTGAATGTTTTTAGTGTCAAGATTGAGCAATTGAATTTTTGTCGGGATTGCGTATCTGGAAATCAATTATTTTGTAGACGAATCCATGCACATTAAATAAGTAACAACGCAATTTTGGACAAATCAAAATATACGCAAAAATATAAGAGGGAAATAATGCATAAAAAGCGGGTGAAAATTATTATGTATTTTCTAACATAAAGCTCGAAGAATCGAAATAAATACGAATTACCAAGGTAAACACGGAGCATCAAGGGGCTATGTAAAATGAATACAATTTACTTTGATGATATCTGGTAACCATTCATTACACGAATGCCACGAGCAGTGGAAAAATGTCATGCTTAAATGGTTAGGTGTCTGTACAGACCTGTCGTAAACGTCCAGAAACGAAACCTGATGACAAGCGTTGAAAAAAAAACGGATAACTGGGCGGATACATCTGCCCAGTTTTAAAGCACAACCAAGAAAGAGACCAAACTTTCATTTTGAATCTCGCACCACGCATGACTGAATTTCGTCCGCACTTCAAATTCGGTCATTTTCAGGCGTTGGCGGTATGATTCAAGGGAGAAAAATTGAATATGGTCCAAGTATAACTTTAAATATATTGCCGCAACAAAGAATTTAAAAGTTCGTACGACGATAAATTTGAGATTAGAATAATTTTGTTATTAACAAGCATCATGCCTTTGCTAATTGTCTGAGTATGGAGAGTTCGGCTTGTGTATATTTTTCTCCCACTAGTTTTTTTTAGATAGTGCTTATTTAACATGGAGAGTGATACGAGGTGTTATTAATAAGTTTCCAAACCTTTTTATACAGACATTAAAAACTGTCGTAGACTCTTGAAAATCCAGTATGTTATTGCTATACATCTTATGAGATAACTGACCAATTTTTATGATTTCAGGTTCAAATGAACAGCTACAGCACGAATTGGAATACACCCTACTAAAACCTGATTATCACAGCTGGTGAATTTCAAAAAATGCAATCTGGATGTGAAGACACTGCAGAAAAACGATGTGCAATAAAATTCTGTTTTAAACTTGGAAAAAAAATACCACAGAAACGTATGGAATGCTTTAGAATGATTTTGAACCGTCTTGCATGAATCGAGCATCAGTTTATGAGTAGCATAAAAGATTCAATGAAGACAGGGAGTCTGTGAGGGATGAGAGATGTACGATGAGTAAGGAAGTCAGAACACCAGAGTTGATTGGTCAAATAAAGAATTTCATGCATAAGGACCGTTGTGTGTTTATAGAGACAATAAGTGCATAGTTTGATGTTAGTGTGTGAACTGCACACACAATTATTCACAAGAAACTGAAGATGAGGAAGATTGGCGCGAATGCACCAGTCCACAATTCCTTGTCACAGACTATTTGGTGGCTATCAAGATGGGCATCAAGACAGTTTCTCATCCTCTCTATTGTCCAGATCTTGCTCCCTGTGATTTTTGGTTATTTTCTAAGCTCAAAGAAAACCTTAGATGCTGTGGTTATGAAACAATTAAGGAGGTCGTGACGTGGGTCATTAACACGCTCACACAAGCAGACTTCCCTGGGGCCTTCCAGAAGTTGTTGGAACGGTACAACTGCATTGCAGCTGGAGGAGATTACTTTAAAGGAAGCTAAAGTTCCGTGTGTGTACTATCAATAAAAGTACTCATATGAAAAAAGTATAGAAACTTATTGAAGGCACCTCGTTTTATGTCATTGTAGCAATGAGTGAGTAAACAACGGATAATCTGCGTCGATATTTTTAATAGTTGGAACACAGGCTGCCTGTAGCTTGGCGCTAAAAAGATTTTTTTTTATGCTCATGGTGAAAATATTTTAGCTCTTGTCATTGTCTGATGAACATATATTCTTATTTTATTTGAATTTGAAGCCGACTTTTGTACAAAATATGCAACACCTTTTTTTATATTACTTTTAATTTTGTTTCAAAGAATAATATTTTCATTAATATATTTTATTTTCAAGATTTCTGAGATTTGACTGTGATCACATGCGTGTATTGGACATGCAACAAGATTGAAAGATTTACAAAAAAAAAGCACTTCTATTGATCTCGATTTGTTTATGACTCGACAGAAGGAAGGGCAATAGTGCCTTACATGAATAAAAGAAAAAAGATAAAAGTCATAATCGATTTATTGATTATTTCAATTTACTCTAAGAAAGAACAACATTTGCCATTTTGTTTTATGATTTTCATCGATTTCTGTGGTGACAGGCGTAACTAGTGCTCTTCATTTTGTGTTATTTATTTTTACTTGTTTGTTTGTTGGGCGAATTGGACTTGTTTGTTATGAATTGCATAGAGGTCCCGAAGAGCGTGTCTGGTCTGCATGAAGTCTTCCTTGTTAGTCATAGCTAATTGCAGGCGTTAACCTCTTGACAGCAAGTGCATCAAGATCCAGGGGTTGCATACGAAGTAGGAAGATTTGACATAAAATACCCAAAGAAAAGTGCAAATGCATCGTTGCCACTTTTACCATATTAATTTGCGATTCCATGCCTGGCATAATTTGGCTTGCCACATATAGAGACAAATATGACAAGAGAACGATAGATCCCGATGTACCCCCTTTTCTCCTCTTCTTGTAGTGACGTCCCGGACTTTGGCCGTTTCTTGGTACCTGCTCATAAAAGGTTTCCGCTCTGATGAAGTTGCGAATGTCAAAGCGTCCCTTTCCGTCAGATTATCACTCACCCCACGTTGTCTAGATCATGAGTGTAATCGTCCGGAGTTGGTCAATCGTTGGTGTAATCGTCCATCCTTGATCAATCCTTGGTGCAATCGTCCAGCATTGGTCAATCGTTGGTGTAATCGTCCAACCTTGGTCAATCGTTGGTGTAATCGTTCAGCCTTGGTTAATCGTTGGTGTAATCGTCCGGAGTTGTATCACTATGGATCAGAGGTTATTTTTAAATAAGAAAAATAAATAATTGTTCCATTGTTAATTTTTGTATTGAATTTGAATAAATATTACTAGCTTGCCGCCTGGCGTTGACTGGCCATATAATACGCTTAAACATGATATTTTAATTTATGCAGATTGCGTATGTATTATTATAGAATCAATCCTCTATTGAATATTATATATTATGAGGAATAATTTGACTGGTGGACTAATTCGCGAATAAATAAATAAATAAAAGATGGTAATGATAATGTCGTTCATTAATCTCTTCTGTGTTTGTTTACAATATCAAGTCAGCTGATATTTGGGCTTGATGATGTCACTTCTGATTAATGTTTAGTTTTCAAATATGCAAACAAAGAAATGATTTGCGGCTATTGTAAATGGTACCACTCCTTTTATCGTAAATTGAACTCATTAATAATATTAGATAATAGCCGGGCAGAAGCAGTAAATTATCTGTTTATTTGTCTGTCTGTCTGTCTGTCTATCTAGCTATCTATCTATAACTATATCAATATCTATATTTATCTATCTATCTATTTATCTATCTATAACTATATCAAAATCTATATCTATCTATTTATCTATATAATTATCAATCTATCTAGCGATGAGTGAACAACAGAGATTTGAATTGTCATGGTTGTCAAACTCTGTCAAACTCTGTGATCGGTCAGTTTACACCAGAAAATGCGAACGATGACTGGACGTGATGTGTGACATGTCACATGTTCTAGTTTGTGCAAGCATAGTTGGGAGTTGGATTGGAGACACCAAGGAAGACAGGTGGGCTAAAAACGGGTCTCCCCATGAGGGAGAGGGGGATTTCAGAATGGAGGTAGAAGAACCCCCAAACCAAAGATCGTCGATCACTCCCTTCTGCTATGATGAATACCTGGGAGTGAATAAAATACATAAAATATCACATCGTCTTGAGTCACATTGTTTTGAAGTGTTCCTTTAACAGATTCCAGCTTCCCAAAAAACGGTTGATGAACCTCCCAGAAGAAACAATAGCAGAAACAGGTATGTCGTCATGTATGTGTTATGTGTATGTAATATATGTTCTGACACGCAAACACTCACCAACACCTAGATGAATCACGGGCCGCTAAAATAAACATTAACGATTTGAGAATAACAGTCCGTTACACAAAAACACAACGTAAAAGATACATACATATGGTCCGTTATGATAAGAACTCAACAGACATTTATTAGTGCCACGTACACATTCAACACAAATACGTCACAAACGGACGTATATACACAACAATAAGAAAAAATTAAAATAAAATGGTGAGGTACACTCGGGCTTCAACAATGGATCATTCGATCTGTAGTCGACTGCTCTACCACTAAGCTATACCTCCAGATTATAATAAGTCTGTTTTTCTAAGAAATAATTTGCTAGGATTTTATTATCTCCCTTAGCCGGTGTAACGTAAAATATTCTCGTGTAAAAATTATTCTTTTTTTTAATCTATATAAGAGAGAAAAGCTATTTTTAAGATCGGATTTTTTCGATTTTCGATACTTATTGGGTGAATTTCTGTAAAAAATATATCTAAGAAGACTACTAGATATATAAATTAGTATTGTGTGAAATTTGCAAAAGATAGGCTCAACCGTTTCGGAGCCTATGAGGAAGGAACTCACACACACACACACACAAACAAAGTGACTTTTATATAAAAATAAATAGAAATAGAGATAATATTGAGCTGGGGAAGAAAAATGTATAATTGTACTTTCCATCTAAAATGTTTTGAGGATTGTTTTTTTTTTTTTTGGTTCTTAAGTTCTGAACGATTTTAGTTGGCGATAGTGACCCCAAGTCTGGATACCATCTCAGAATGGCATGGATTCTTTAGGAGAACAGAAGCAAATCGCTGACTTGCGTTTATCCTTCGCTTATATTGTTATTTTCTTTTTTCTTCTTCTTAAGTTGGAGAGATGTCTAAGTTCTCAGATTCCAAAAAATATATTTCGACAACCTCGTTCATCGCACCCAACGACCTTAGTTACAAACAATCTCGGCAGAGTCACAGGGAACACCTGTTATTCGAATATCTTCATTCCTGAGAATAATTATTTTTGCGTTTCTCGCTATATTTAATAAATTTTTAGATTTCTCTTTCTTTTTTTTTCTTTTCAATCTGATAATATCGTCACATACCAGCAAGATCACTCGGCGTTGCTCAATGCGCTAATATCGTTATACTGATGTCGAGTTCTACTGGATTTTTACTAGAGCACCGTAAAGATGCAAAGTGACATTTTCACGTTATCATCGCCTTTAACACAGTGATAAAAGGTTGGACATGATGGTATGGAGGAGCTGAATTTCCCCTCACATTAAAACCAGACCATGTAGAGAAGTTTGCACTCGTATGTAGAAAAATAAGTAAAAACTGTCAAATATGCACATTTCATTTTAATCCGTTTAGCTGTAGCACTATTTATTCTTCTTAATACCATTATACAGACTCTCGATATAGGCTGCTGTGAAGAAGGCAGGCTCTCTCTACCGTTATAGAAAACTACTTACGCCTGAAAGTATCCTGTACCTTTAGAAGGCCACCATTCGCCCATGTATGGAGTACTGTTGTCACATTTTGGCTGGTGTATCTGTTACTAGTCTCCTACTCCTGGACAAGGTTCAAAAGAGAGTCGCCAACCTGATAGGTCCTGAATTGTCATCGTAGCTTCAGCCTCTGTCCCATGTTGCATCCCTCCGCCTGTTCTACAAGTTTTTAATGGTAAATGCTCTGACGAACTACAAGCACTTATACCCCCTCGACGTAAATACCCTCGACAAACAGATAAATCCCAGTAGATATCCCTAGATATAAGAAATCCTTACTACTCCAATAGTTTCTTCCCCCAAAACTGTTAAGCTTTAGAACGTTCTTAGGGATTCTGCTTTCCCAACTGTACTGACATGCAGAAGTTCAAGAGTAATGTGAACAGACAACTTGCTGTTCATCTCCCTTCATAATATCCCTGAAACTTATGTCCCCAATAGTAGCCACCTACTTCAAAGTGGCACTGTGTCTTGTTTGGGGTGAAAATTGAATAAAAATAAATAAATATATATCAGAAGATGAGAACTGCAAACTGAAATTTACATGTAAAATCTATTTTTCGACAGTATACCTCCAATAAAAAAAGCGGTAAAATATCCCTAATCTGCGGAGTTTCAAAGAATGTAAGATCCTTCTCTTCAGAGGAAAAGAAATGAGTTAGCAAATTATCTGAATAGCGGATCTAAAATTTGCTGGTTTTAGCATTTTATGAAACTTTAAAAATGCTAAAACAAGCAAATTTTAGCTCTTTCTGATCCATACTACATCATTATCACCATCATCATCGTACGAATCCGAAGATTCTATTGTTGGCATTGATTTCTGTTATAGCCCTGTTAAAGGGTTACAAAGAAAAACGGAACGCATAGATGATGTAACAACATGCATTGCAAAGAATACCATAGATGGGTTCTTTGTCGTAGCCGACGAACGACCTAGGTTGGTTAACCGGATATCGACTGGTCATTTATTTGCTTCCCACGAAACAAAATGGTACACAGGGTCAGTTTAATGTGGGAGATAACCAGCTCCCCCCAAAAGGGGATTCTGCAAAAATAAAATTGCCTTAGTATAGAAGGGTTTCCTCCTTCATTAACTAAGGACAATTAATTTGAGTGCAGCATCTGTGCTAAATAATGTTTCAATACTGGGAAAAATAGAGTTACGACTGTTGCGGTGTAGCTGAAGTTTTCGTATCCGGTGAAAAATCGTCTGTAGTCACATAGACATTTACGTACCGTTAATGGCCTTTGCTGTTTTGCGTGTGTTTCAGCATTGTGGGTTTATTCGATTTCTTGCAGGTATTTAAATTTGCTATCGTATGGTCTGAACCCAAATCGAGTTGCATTTTTATTTCTTTATCATGAATTTTTATAGTCACATATTTTCGCAACCTTCTTCAATATTTTCAGTCTCCGCCGAACACACTCGGGTTTTGTATTTAATTTTATTTCTGCAATGAGTATCTTTGTGTCCTTTTTTTTCTTGAGAAATACGGACAGTCCTTAACCCAATGCAAATTACCATATCGATTATACGGCGACGGAATTTTTCTTTCTTCCAATTCTTTCTTAGCTGTGTCGATATATGTGTCCTTTTTCCCACACTTATGTTTTATTTTTTACGTGTTTTTTTTTTTAATTGTCTGTCTGCTTTTTCCTATCTAGGCGACTTCAACTTTGATATCCATCGAATCTTTTTTAATAATTTCTATTTTCTGGCAGTCTTCCGTTAACTTTTGTAGGATTAGGTTTGTTTCATTTTCTAATTTTGTTAGGATACGACTTCTAATTTCCGCATCTCAACCAGAAGTCAATCCTTGCGCAAATACTAAACATTGTCTGCACTAAGGTCTGCAAGTTTGAATTCGTTGCAATGTTTATTTACCATGGCTGCGCACGTTGCGAAATCATCTTCGTAATTGCTTATGGAATAAAGAGACTTTCGGACTAAATAATTCTGTAAGAAGTTCCACTGTCTCAGTGAAAGTTAATTCCGATGTTTTATGTGGTAAAATAAAATCCACAAATTTGTTATGCTCGACCGTCTCAAGTTTCCATAATAGTAAACGAATCTTTTTCTGTTTGCAGTCGATACTAAAAAAATCTTCATACCGACGAAAATAAGCTTCAAATAATTTACTTTATTCAAGTCCATAGCAGAACTTGTCAACCGTATTCTATATTGAGTCTTGTGAAGATGCGGTATTATTATCGGTGGAGATATTATTTTTTATGATTTAAGTAAGCACCTCTTGGGTAAGTGCTGTTGATTTTCATATTGTTGCGCTTCAAGCTTCATTAGTTGTTCTTGTTGAAACTGTTATTGTTCTGGTGTTCGAATAATTGTTGTTGGTGTTGTTGTCTTTCTTCTGCGCGTTGTTGTAGTTCCACTTACAGTTTGATAATGGTTCCAGTGTACTTTGTAAGGGGTCCATTTTTGTATAATGAGTAAGATACTGAAGTTGCATAAATTTAACAGAACCATGTTCATATTAACTCGTTTTTAGTATATTTAGAACAACTGGGGGAAAAGGGGAACAGTATTTCGTTTCCTTCAAACACTTTGCAAACGGACGTTGAACATACAGTTTAAAATTTCTTGGAAAAATATTTCTTCCAAGAAGAATGTATTTTCCGATAGAACAGAAAAAATGTTGAGCGTTACGAAAAAGGCTGAAAATCGTATTTACTATTTCATTTTGTAAGTAAAAAAATGCTCGCTGACAAACTTATTTAATGACGCAAGAAAAAAAAACGCGAATAATTCATATCCTATTTCTTTTGTATTTGCAGATGCGCCAAGACGTCGTAAAGAGAACAAAAATATCTAAATATACTTAATTTCCACGAGTTTGTAATTGAAACTTTTATGTCCACGCACTTATTTGATTTTCGTGGGTTCTTGTTTTTTCTTCTTTCATCAGTGTTTTCTGAACATTTGCTTGGTTTAATTTCGCTTTCCGTCGTGAGCTCTTTTGAATGCTGAGGGTAATTTAAATTCGAGTGACCTTTGCGAGTTCGAAATGCGACATCGTCAGTGTTATTGCCATGTTAAAGGGTTACAAAGAAAAACAGAACGCCAAGATAAAGAAACAATATGTATTGCAAAGCATACAATAGGTGGGTTATTCGTCATAGCCAACGAACGACCTTTGGTTCATTGGATATCGACTAAGACCGTACGGCTTAATATTTCTGTACTTATTGAGATTGAAATAGTCTATTAGTAGGTAACATAGGTTAGTTCGCCCTTAAGAGTTTCCCCGATATTGTTCTAGAATAACATCGGGTATTTACGGGAGGAATCACATGAAGGTCGCCAACGTCTTAAATGAAAGTGATTTTTATGGAACCAACTGGATTCAAACTTGGAACACCTAGGTCGTCAGTCTGTGTCGTTAACCACTAGACCACCGCTACTTCCCAGACTACATAATAAACATTACTCTATCCGATGTGAATGTATCAAGGATAAAGTGAACAATATCTCTTTGCAGTGAGACTGCGAATATATCTCCCGATTCTTAAACAAACGCGATAAAGAAAATATAGATTTAAGAACTATATATATATATATATATATATATATATATATATATATATATATATATATATATATATATATATATATGACAGAAAAGTTTATTTCAATAAACATATAATTTATAGAGCAAAATCAATAATAAATGGCCACACATTTGATAACTAACTAATACTTGGTTGGCATTCCCTTTGCTGTTTTTAATGCTAGGACTCTTCTAGGCATTACATTAATCAGTTGACAAATATCATCTTGAGGAATTTCTTGCCATGTCTGATGCAATGATGCTAAAAGTTCAGGCTTAGAAGATGACTTCCTTTTCTTTTTGTGAAGGTTCCAGTCTTATATGCTCCAAAGGCTTTTCACTTGGGTTTATATCCGAGGACTGACTTGTTCATGTATATTTATTAATCTCATTTTGACTTAACCAATGTTGTGTCGCCCTAGCAGAGTGACAAAGAGAGTCGTCATCCATAATTAAGGAAGTTAACTTTGGTGCTTTTACCACTTGAAAATATTGGTAAGAGTCCTTCATGTAATATCGAAACATATTTAGCAGAATTGATGTTTCCTTCGCACTCCACCAGGTCTGAGCAACTATCATTCCAAATTGCACCCGATACACTATCCGATAAACCACCATGTTTCAGCGTTGGTTGCAGCTTTTTTAAGTCAAACTCTTGTTGAGGGAGCATATATAGCAATACCCTTCCAATGTTGGGAAATAACGCAAATTGTGACTCATCAGAGAAAATGACATTGATCCAAAAGGCCATAGGTCTGTCTCTCCACCATCTCACGAGGCCAATATTTCCTGCACTTGATATTGGCAGGACGAAAAAGAGGTTTCCTTCTTGCAGCTCTACCATAGTACCCAACTTGTGAAGATACCTGACAGCTATTCTGGGACTGACACCAGTTTGTGTTGCACCGATGTTCCTCCACTACATTTCTTTTCACAAGATGCAAAGTTAATTCAGGGGGGGGTAACCTGGATGAGGTTGTGAGCACTCTTTGTCCTCTCTTGTGAATTGTACAATCACTCTATTAACAGTAAAAAAAGGGTATTAAAAGATTTCCTGCTATTTTGCATTGACTAAGACAACCTTCATATTGACGCACGATTCGTTGTTGCAGAAAATCTGATAGGTCTGATGCTTCTTTCATTCGTGGCATGTTTCAATGTTGTTAGATGCAATTTTAATGAGATACCCTAAATTATTTCAGCACTATTCTTATCTGTAAATATAAAAAAGCACATATGTATTTTAGTGTCTATTCTTTTCTGTTCCATATTCGTCACGGTGTGTATATGTTATTTAAAGCACCCCTCTTTCGCGGCTGACATTAATTAACACTGATACGCCCTGCCTATTAATCGATCTCCAACCCTAACCCTAACCCTGCCTATCAATCAATCTCCCTCACCCTATAATGTGAGCATTAGTTCACTTTCCTTTACCAAATTGACTGTCGCTTTTCCAGTCGATGGTAGACACTGTTTTCCAATTTGTTTGACTGCAATTTTAATTTTTTTTTTTAATAAATGTGTAAATCATTTATATCATCGTCATCTTTGCTTTTTCATCCTTCGAAAACATATACGGTATATAATTAAAAAAAAAAATTCTGTCGTCTTTGGAGATAAAAAACAAAATAGGTACGAGAAAATATCCATGTTTAGAGATATCCACGCATTTCTACAACAACGTCTACGTCGGTTGGGCCGCTTGTCTGTTGATCAGTCACGTTTTAGCTTTAAATAGTATTTTCAGTGTAAAACGCGCAAATGGAACTGACACATTATACGAATGAAACAAACATTTTTTATACTAATGACTCACCAGTGACCAAAGCCAAAAGCCACTCGAGAATACGATAGGGCCTATCAGTTGCATGATAAACAATATGATGAAAGGATTGGCAATGATAAATGGGAAGAGCGGAATTTAAGTATTTAAAAGGGTGGCTTGACAAGTACTTAGTGATATTGGACTTGAAAACGACTATGTCTTAGCCAACAGTGAAGCAGTCCTGTGATGGTGATTCACAGATGGGAAGTTCTTGAAAAGAAACTCTTTTCATGAAAACTCCGTCAGTTTTTAGGTATATGGGGGGAAATAGGAAAATTCATTGCAGTGGTGATAATAAGACAAGTTCTTGCTATTAATATTTTACAAGAAAGAATCAGAGATTGGAACCCAGTCGAGCACATATCACATAAATAATGACGAAGTAGAGAAAGACTATGAAGGGAGGGGTTGTAGAAAAGAGCAGAGAGCATCCTTCACTAGATTGTGAAGTCAATTTTGTACACAATGCAAGAAAGAATGATTTGAACGGCACATCGCCAGATGTGGCAGCAATACCCAATCTTAGATACAAGATTTTGCCAGGAGTCAATTTTTTTTTTTTTTTTTGAGCGATAGAATGATCCACCAATTTGTTTATTACGATTATCCTTTCTTTATGATCCTTCGTGTTGTGACAGAAATAACTGGGCCAGGATGCTGCAAGAATAACGTTGGATGACCTGCATTTTTAATTGTACCAGCAGTTCAAGGAAACTACCCACGTTCATATGATATTCGAATATATACGCCCGGAGAGAGAGAGAGAGAGAGAGAGAGAGAGAGAGAGAGAGAGAGAGAGAGAGAGAGAGAGAGAGAGATTTTGTAACAGTACCCATTAATTTAATCAACGTTTCTCTCTTTTCTTCTTCTTCGTTATCGTTATCACAGTGAGATATTCTATCAGATAATATATGCAGATTGTTTTTAATATGAAAACAAAACAAACGAAGTCCAAGTTGTAACACCTAAAAATAAACAACGACATGTGTAGGCTTGTTCGCAGACATGTGTGAATACTACCAGCGCCTCGTTCGTGTGTACGCGACAGCGGCGACGGCGGCGGTGAGTGCAACTAAGTTGATGACTACCAATCGCATCGCCCGCCCAACATGTGGAATATCTATAAATATTCTGTTGTGTTGATTAGAGTTGACTAATAACCCGCCATCTCGTTGACTTGCGACGTCTGAAACATAAAACTAAGGGGAAATGTTTTCCCTAGGGGGCATCTCCTGTTTATTGCACGCACTTTTGGGTAAACGGTTAGAGAGGCAGGGACGACCAAGTATATATATATATATATATATATATATATATATATATATATATATATATATATATATATATATATATATATATATATATATATATATATATATATATTTGATTATTAGAGAAAAAAAATTATATATATATATATATATATATATATATATATATGATATTTTTTTTTCTATAATAATCAAATACCTACAGACACTAGTGTTTCATCCTTTCGGGAATCTTCAGTGCAGGGTGTCACGATTCATACCAGTCGAACGATTCGAACCCGGCAACATGGACCATCTGGCTCGATTAGCAGACTGTATCCATTCGGCTACCATTAACCGCGTGAAATAAGGTTGAATTTAAACATTTTAATTTTAAATGTTCTTTACGTCAGTCAGACAGTGATCTAACGTTATACAATGATCTATGCATAAGAGCTAAATTGACGACTTTAATTCAACTGAAAGTGCTTAACGAGAAGAAACGAGTTATATATATATATATATATATATATATATATATATATATATATATATATATATAAAGCTGAATGTCTGTGTGTGTGTGTGTGTGTGTGTGTGTGTGTCTGGTCACGAATAGGCTCCTATATGGTTGACTATTTTAAAAAACTGATTACATATAATGATAGAAGATGTATCGAGACACAGGAATGGGTATGTTTGATCGGGCATACGGTGGTTCATTAAAATTGTGTGGTCTGCGTTCGCGCCTGGTCCCCAAAGTATCGCAATAAAAAAATTAAAAAAAAAAAAAGTTTACAAATGTTTTTGATATAGACGTACATAAGAATACTTTGATAAGTATGTTTTAACTTGAATAGGGATGGTATAATAAAATTTTGGGGTCTGCGTTCGCGCCTGGCCTCCATAGAATGGAAATAGGCACACACTTTAATAAAGACTTTTCATATCTATATGCGTAAGTATACTTTGATAATTATGTTTCAGTTTGAAGACATATGGTCTAATAAAATTATGGGGTGTTCGTTCGCACCTGGCTTCCATAGAATGGAAATATGTCACAAAGTTTAACAAGGTTTTTTAATATAGATCCACAGAATATTGTGATAAATGTTTCAGTGTGGACATGTATGATATAATAAATTATGGGGTTTATCTATTTTATTTTTACTTTCATCATATTTTGCTTTGGTTTTGATACCGCCAAATTCGAAGCTATCTCTTTACAACCCTACCTTTTCATAACCTATCATACTTTCATAAATCAGAGTCCATTTTCTGTAGGAACTCAGTCAACGACCGGTACTTTTGCTAGTATATATATATATATATATATATATATATATATATATATATATATAATAGGCGGAAGTTTCTCGAGAGCTCTTTCGGCTATCATCTCGTCAGGAGAAAATCGATAGCGAACAAAATAATATTGTGTCGAAAAATAAAGAGTTCTAATGGGGAACTTATTTAATGTGCCAAAAGTACGGGGATACTAAATAAATTTATTTATGTTTAAAAACGATTAAAATATTGGCACAACGAGGGAGAAAAAAAAAGCGGGAGAAAAGATTCAAAGTTCCCCAAAGAGAAGCAATGCGTTTGATGTTTCTTTTTGCCGGTACAAAGAAGGTTGACGCACCGCAATAGAGACAGACTCCAAAATCTTTAAATGATTTTTGGAGTCCGCTCTATGTAGCACCTCGAACCAATCTATTTTATATCTATCGGCACAGCACGGGTTGTAAACCAAATGCTGGCCAATAGCAGAGTCCAAGGCTGCAGAAGGAGGGAGACCACCAGACCCCATCCTCCCCTGTCTGATCTTCGATGGAACATACTGGTTTATACGAGTCAAAAACCTTTATAAGTACATTTTTACCTAAATGCGAGTTGGGAATAATTATATGTATATATTTGTATATACACTTATATGTAATATACTGAGTTCGTGTAATTCAGTAAATTTTCATATACCAATAGGTTTTAAGCCAAAAATAGTTGACTAAGCTACAAAATTATCACATTTAATAATTGAGCATTAATATACTGTGTGTTCAAATGGATGGTTTTGCTGTCAGAATAATAATTAGAGGACATACAATAATTTATTTATTTAGACAACCCAAGAACACAACGCATGAATTATATGACAGGAGCAGCATAAGTGATTAATAACAGATGCGGGTTAAACACAACCCATTCCTATAGATCAAAAACTTAATTTTATATACTTTATTTATTAAATAAGCCATTGCAGCACGTTCTGGACCTATCTGATTAAATTAATTATTAAATCATAGTCGCCTTCAAGTAATCAATGAACCGAAAAAACGAACGGCCTGAATTACCTCCCTTTAACCATTTAAGAAAGAAAAACTACCCAGTTTAAAACAGAATTAACTAGCAGTACTTAATAACTTTATTTGATTATCTCCCTTCAAATCATTCTAAGCAACGACATAAAAACATTTTTCAAGTAAAATAACTATGAATCTTCAGACATTAAATAGATTAGAACACTTCACCCGAAATGTCCTACAAGGTTTATATATATTTAATACACCCATTTTACTTTATTCTCATATTCAATTAAATTCTAAACCGGAAATGGCATTATATCCATGTACCAATAGAACGATAATATATAAACATTACTTGCCAGTAATACGAAACTAAAACTAACCGTAACATCTTTACAGGGTTGTTACGGCCATAATATAAATATAGATACCAAACTTAAAAAATTCTTTTTACAAAAAATCAATCATTGGGAAATAAAAGAATTTAGGAACCCAACAAATGGGATATATTTAAAAAAATTTTTTTAATGGCTTAGGGCTCCTCGTAAAAACTTCACATAACTCTGTTCTTAAATAAGGATACGAAAATTAGGCGATATATTAATATTTAAATGGGCTTTTACGTAACCACAACCAATGCTTTTCCCATTAGGGATCCCCTCCCTGCTTTTTTTTTCTTTCTATTCAAAAAATGCTACATTGCCTAAAGTGTGTTTATTCATAAAGTCTGAAGAAATGCTTGTTTTTGAAAATTTTCAAACGATATAATGCTTGAAATTGTCGAACTAGACATTGAAACAATTGTAACGTAAAATGAAATACACTTTTTGTTGCCATCAACACCTTGTCTTGAAGTCTTGATTTTGCGCAGTATATATATATGTATATATATATATATATATATATATATATATATATATATATATATATCTCGTTCAAATGCCTAAGCTCGATTTGTTTACACGAAGAGCATCGCTTAATACGCTAATAGCAGTTTGTATATCTCTTCCCAATGTGCTCAACCCAATATAAGGAGCATTATAGTCATCCACATACAGTACTGTTTCGCTGGATCACACTCATCAGTGCGGCTAGACAAGCAACTACCTCAATCCAGGATCGAAATATACATAAGCACATCGTCAGACGGATAAGAAATATGTAAAAAGCACCAACTTTAGCGTATACGCGTATATTTGTGCATGTGTAAAAAAAATTGAGACAGATAAACATAGCGAGTTTTATAAATTAAACTAGCATGGCGCCCGGCGTTGCCCAGTAATAACATACGCTTAAATATAATATTTTAATTCATGCAGATTTCGTATTTATTATTATAGAGCCAATTCTCTATTGTTTATTATATTGTACTCGATAATGATTTCAAAAATTAAAAGCAAAGAAAATGATTTAGGCGCCATCAGCTAGAACCAAAACCAAAATAGTTAAGGTTTCAGCTTTAGTCGCTATCGCCAAACCGATAAGAAATAGCTAAAAATGAATCAACTTCAACATATATATATATATATATATATATATATATATATATATATATATATATATGTGTGTGTGTGTGCGCGTGCGTACAAGAACACTTCAAGTCGACTTAAGTTCCAAGTTTTTTTTCAATTTTGATCGTTTAGTAGCTATTGTGAAGCGCTAAGACCGATATAAGAATCATTTGACTTACCTTGCGCCATTCTGCGACTTTGCATTTTGAAGATACAGTTAGAAAAAAATGGACCCAGACAAACTCACATAAAGATATAGTGAGTTGTATATATTAGATTATAACTAATCAAATTTGATGTAAAGCATATCGTTTCTCGACTATTTTTTTTTATCTCGCTAATTTTATAAGATTGGGAAGTGGAGTGCGAGTTTTGGAGGAAAACCCATAAATTACACAGTTGCATAATAATAATAATAATAATAATAATAATAATAATAATAATAATAATAATAGAGTCCAATTGTTGTCATATTACCGGGGATAGAACAGGGGACGACGTTCCACTCTCCTATAAAGTACTCCCAAGACATGCTCAAATTTATAGCCTCTGACAATCTAGTCATACTCCTGGGTTTCTCGTGTGGCCAAATCACTAAGACCTGTGTTACTAACAGGAAAGAGGTGCATCAAGCGAGTAAATATCGTTTTAAAATCAGTAGCTCTGGGTAGGTGGTGCTCTACACGAAACGATCTAATTTCAAACCACTAGAGATAGTTAAAAACACAACACAAAACAAAAAAAACCCCACTGAATTCAATAATCTTCTTATGAATGAAATGCCAAATCAAAAGATTGAGAATAACGGCGTGAATGGGATTGGAAAGCAAAGTAAAGGGCCCACACTTGACAGGTGTATCTTGGAACAGCAGCAAGAACCCGTTCATCATCCTGCAACTGTTAGATGTTAACAATGTAATTATGGAATGCTTCTTCAGAAGCAATTTTTATGATGAACATGGAAATCATATTATGAGGTACAGAAAACGTATGTTTAGAGAATGAACAGAACGGGGAACGTTTGAATCCACAGAACAGTGTATATATGATCACGCAAGAGCAATACAGGAAAACAATGAATGATTATAAGAGCTGAGAATTGGAGGCCATAAAACAGGCAGACAGGTGAACGCAGAAGTAATGGGGAGTGACATAGAAAACGAAAGAAATGTGTAGATTTATGAGGAAAGGGCAGAGAATGAAGTGGAAGATGTGGCTGAAGTGGTAGGAAATAGAGAGGAAATAAGGGACGAGGTAATTGATAATGATGGGAAACCGATGATGAGGTGCTGGAAGAAACTGATGACGTGAGAGGAATTGTTTAAAGATTAAAAGATATTATAGCAGAAGGAAATAAAGTGATGGAATCATGTTTAAGAAACTAGACAGAAAAAAACTCTGACTGTTCAGGTATACAAATGAAGCGATGAAGTATGTAAAATGCAGGACCATTACAAAAACAAATAATTCGATCGTAGCAGAAAGTGTTAGAATCGCGGAAAATTCGCATTAATAAGCAGTGGGTGCCAGAAAAAAATGAAACGAGGTGGGGGAAAAATATAAGATGATATAAAAAAATTAAGAAAAAATGTGAAAGAGGGGTGGAAGGGCGATTGAGTGCGAAGAAGATAGAGAAATGAAAAGAAAAACTGAATGAAAAGTATAGAGTTGAAAGAACAGGAATTAATATTGTCTTAGAGGAAATAAAACAAAGAATACTAGCAAAGAGTGCAAACGTGAAGAGGCACGAAGAGAGAAATGAACAGTTTAGAGACAATATTATGGCTTGGGCAAGAAAAAGTTCTACGAAGGACTTAATATAAGGTCAAATTGCGTAAATGAACTACCAAAATCAGAAAAAAGGACAAAGATTTGGATTGATATTTAGAGTGTTAAAAAGACATATAATGGAAGTGTTTTGTGCCTAAAATATGTGTAGAATGAAACAGAAAGTAAGTTTAAACAAACGCAAGATGTGATGAAAGTGACCAAGGAGAAAGTTCAAAAGCAATGTAGGAAAATTCCAAATTGGCTTTCGGACCAGATGGTGTACAGAGATATTAAATAAAAAACTTACCAACTTGTATGAAACGATTGTATCTTAAATTGATGAAATTTTGACACGAGATTTCTGAATTGGGCACGCATAGACGAGCAGTACACTGCCAGAGGGATACATCAAAGGGCACTGCAGTCGATAAATATTGGCCCATCACCTGCCTTCAATTAATGTGAAAAATTGCTGGCAGGCATTTTGGTAGATGGGATTTACCAATATCTAGGGAGGCAAGAGATCTTATCTGAGGAATAAAAGGGATGTAGACGAGGTAGTAGAGGGACCAACGATCAATTGCTTATTGATAGGACAATCATTCGGGATTGTAAGAGAAGATTTACAAATCAATGCATGTCATGGAAAGCATATGATCTGGTTCCACATAACTGGACTAAGGACTGTGTGGAAATATTTGGAAGAGCTGCAAATGTGCAAGAGTTATGAGAAAGAAGTATGAAATAATGGAAGGTATCATTGACATCAAAACGGAGAAGATTATGTGGAAGTTTTTCAAGGGGACAGCTTGACGCTATTGTTTGTTTTGAGCATGATATTCTTGTCGTTCATATTACGATAGGTAAGTGCGTATTATAAGTTGAGAAAGAAGGATACCGAATAAACCATTTATTATTCAGGGGCGACATAAAGTTATATGCAAATAATAAAGACCAGCTACGTATGCTTGTGAGAACTGTTCATATGTTTAGTAATGACATAGGTGCTATATATGTTCAGTAATGATATAGGTGTTACATATGTTCAGTAACGACATAGGTGTTACACGTAAAGTTGCGTTGCATACAGCAAAGTGTAACACTTAGAGTAGAAATTCATGTAGAGTAACGTCCCATGTACAGTAACGCCGCACGTAGAATAGTGTTACATGTGTGGATAGCACTATATGTACAGAACAGGTACATGCAATGTAACATTTATAGTAACATCGCATGTAGAGTAACGTTATATGTGGAGTCACATTACACATAGAGCAGTGTTTCCCAGCCATTTTTACCTTTATGGAACCCTTCAAATAATAGTAATGTCCCAAAGTACCCCTACATAAGAAAATATTTTACAATCTTATTTATTTCTCCTTCATAATGCAAGCAATGTTTTTCTTTTTATAAGCGACGAGAAGACGTACTCGGCGTTGCCCGATATTAAATGCAACATTGAATTCCTTTAAATAACATGTAATGAAAAAAAAAAAACGGAAAGAAACTGAAACATGTGCATGAGAGTATTATGTTTTTTTCTAAACAGTTCATTTTTCTAAGTAAAAAAAAATACTCGAGCTGAGATCGAAACCAAAAGCTAAAGTCAGAAAATCAAGTACGATAACCATTCGACGAGTTTGTCACGGTATTTAAAAGTTGTTTTCAAACCTTGTGCAACAGTTGAAAAACAGATAAAAATTGGATGACCCCAAAATACGATTTTTTTTTTCAATTTTGACCCCTTAGCAGTTCTTTTTTTTCCTGATAAAAACCGATTAAAATGTTTTCCACATGTCTGAATACCAAATATTAAGTCTGTAGATAAAAATTCGTTGAGTATATAGGTTAAGAAGTGTTATCTCTCACACATTATCACTTTTATAGATGTAGATGTATGTTAAGTTAAGGAAATTGTATTTCTCAAATTTATCGACAACTAGCTGTACCCTGCCACGCGTTGCTGTGGTTCAAATTGGCGCAATGGAAAAAGTTCCAAAATGAGAAAAAGCATGTTTCTTATAGGTTTAATTTTCCATTTTGCATGGGTACACAGTTTTTGTTGTTCCATTTTCTTGGCTGATATAGAGATTTTCTGGTTTGGTGACTCTTGAATACGTAACATAAATTGTCCATGTGAAAAAACAGTCAGCGTGTAACTGTAAGACCCACAATTGTAAAGATTGTTCCCTGTGCTTTGTTGATGGTTATTGCAAATGACAATAAAATTGGAAAGTGCAATTTCCTAAAGTGTAATGATGTATCCGGTGGAATCATAGGAATGCATGGAATGAAGATATATTCATCTGTGAAAGGTCCTGTTAAGATTGTTGTTTCTATGATATTGTTTGTTAATTTTTTTTTTACTGCAAGCTATGTGCCATTGAAAAGCTTGGATTGGTTTATATTTCACAACATGATAATTAGTACACCAAATTTCAGTTGCAATACATGCGGTGGCATCCTAGCAAATATAGCTGTTGGATAATTAACCACTTTATCTGCTTTCACAACAGTGTTGATGGATTTGTATTTGACTACCTCACTTGGAATTTTACATTGAATAATAGCGTTAAGTTCGTGGGCATCTTTGTATTGACCTGCAAGAGTAGCTTATTCACTCAGTCAAATGGAATTCTTATAATTTGAATATCTGCAAAAACCTTTTAAACTAACTATTCTTTTGATGAAATAAAATTACAGAAATTACAGAAGTTAAAGGTCAAAGAATTTTGCCCTTAACTCTGATCAGCTGGCACTTTTCGTACCCAATTTCCCACAAGTGATGCAAACGTTTTTGTGCGGATCGAACAGTCTGCAACTGGACATACATATTTTGAGTTAAGTTTAATGTCTTCACATGGAACAAAAAGTAGAGTATTTGAGGCAAGCATTTATTTCATCTGCTGGTGTTGATTGAAGAATAACAGGTAACATTTGTCTGAAATCTCCTGCAAGCAATATTACTGCATTCCCAAATGGTCTGACATTGCCACGCAAATCTTGCAAGGATCGACCAAGAGCCTCAAGTGATTTTTTGCGTACCATTGTGCATTCATCCTAAACAATAAGTTTGCATTTTTGCAACATTTTCCCCCATATTCGATGTTTTGGAGTTGTCGAACATGAGATTTTTGAAAAATTGAATGTTTTAAAGTAGAATAAATAATTCTTCTACTTGGCAGCAAAGTTTCAGGTATTCCTCATGCAGCAAGGGCTAAGGCTATGTCATTTTGTTACCAAATGGCTGCCCAAATCAATTTAATTAGAAAGGTTTTTCCAGTTACTTCTGGTGCTGTTCAAGGTAGCAGTAATTTCCAAATAACTTCTATTCTCACAGTCAGTAAATTAGGTGACTAAAATAGGATTTATCCATGTTTTGACAATGCCTTATTCACTGTAATTAATTTAAGAGACTAAAATAGGATGAGGGATTAGAGATGGACAGATAGAGAGGAAGGTATATAGATAGAAAAGAGAAAGTGAGAGGAAAATAGAGAAAGAGGAGATAGAGATATAAAGGGATTGATAGATAAACAGAGAGAGGGGGAGAGTTAGAAACAGAGAGGGATGAGACAGAGGAAAGGAGAGAGATAGAGGGAGTTAGAGAGAGAAAGGGGCTCAAAGAGAGATGGAGAGGGTGATATAGAGAGAAAGACTGAGAGAGGGAAAGGGAGAGATGGATAGAGAGATATTAAGAGAGGAAGAGAGAGGGGGAAAGAAACAGAAGGTGAACTACACTTCACCGTTTGTTTCCTCGTTCAGTAGAGAAGAAATCTTTCGAGACTGAGGCAATTTTAATGTTTTGCTATTATCCAGAGTACCCCTTTTTTTGGGGGGGGGGGCTAGATTTTCCTCAAATTAGAAACCGACCGGGTTATCTGTACTTTCACTTAACAAATTAATAAAAGAAAAACATATTGTAAAATTTGAATTGAACATGAAAATACTATTTAAAAAAATAGCACGATAACATAAGTGCATAAGTGCCAATTTAGGTACTCCTTGGCCGTTGAGTTCCATGGCGACCAGCATAATTATTTAATGGTCGCTCCCTTAGCCCCCCACCTAGTCAAGGCTAATGCATGCGCACGTAACATTTTTTTTTATTTACTGACGTTGGCTTAGTTACTAAACGATTTATTGATAATTTCGTAACCCTTAAACGCATGCCGGAAGATTTAAATTGGTTCATTATTGTTGTAATGAAAAAAAAAAGTTTCATTCAACACAAAACCAAAAACACATATTAATGATAAATGATTTATTATTCTATTAATTGAAATTTACTAATTTTTAAATAAAAAAGTAAAAAAAAAGTTAATAAAAAAATAGTTGCTTATGTGCGCATAAAAAACTTGTTTTTTTTGTTTTTTTTTTAGATTAGGTCCACCTTCTAATCACTCGCCCCCACCCTCCTCATCTTAAGAACAGCTTCCGGAATAAACACCATTTTTGGAGGGAGGGGGCTATTTGCAAAATTTAACTGATATTTGTTGTCAGCATATCCACCCGAAAATACTATTAAAAAAAGGAAGGGTTCAGTGCCCGTAGCAGAGAAGTAGATTTATTTATCAATAAAAGTTGCTGAGAAGTAAATTTATTTATCAATAAAAGTCGTCATTTAAAAAAGAAAATTGTGGAGGTGGACCTAAATGTAAATATTTACACAAAAATTATCCCGAAGTTTATCACAAAAACGTTTTGTTTTCGCACTATTCAACAATTTGTTCATCCGCGCATGTAAATTAAAAATATTTATAAAAGTGAGAAGTTATCAGTAAATGATTTAGTTTTTTTTAAATTAATTTATTTATTTACATTAGGTCCACCTCCACAAATGTTAAGAACGGCTTTCAGAATAAACACCCTCAATCTCTCCATGTAAACAACGGATTTCGGAATAAACACCATTGGGGGGGATATTAAAAAAAAAAAGTCGATAAAAGTCGTCATTTAAAAAGAAATTTAAAATCAAATGTTTGTAAAAGTGAGAAATAATTAATAAATGTTTAGTAACATTTTTCGGTGCTAATGCAGAGAGTGATCCGCGCTATTTTTTAAATCGTATTTCCACATTTAATAAAAGTTTTATGATATGTTTTTTTATTCAATTGCAAGGTTAAAGTACAGAATAGGTACAAAACACCCTCCCCATGTTAAGAATGGCTTTTAAATAATAACGTTATTCAGCATGGATCACTCTCTGCATGAGTACCCATTTTTCTTTTAATATTCATAAAAAGTAAAACTTTTTTCAAAATTAAATAAATAAATGCTTGTAAATGTGACAAATAATTGTTTAGTTACGGCAACGTCAGTAAATAAAATATGGTGGGGTGGGGGACTAAGGGAGCGACTATTATTTTTTTCTACTGGTCGCCATGGAACTCAACGCCCAAGGAGTACCAAAATGTAATTTGTTTTTGTCAAATAAATAAATTTCAAGCATTTTTTTGCAATAAATAATAGATAGCAACTTCGTTAATTTTACGACTCGACCCAGCATATTATAAACACCCTAACTTCCCCATGTTAAAACGGCTTTCGGAATGAACACCCCCAACCTCCCCATATTAAGAACGGCTTTCGAGGTTTATGGAAGAGCGTTTTTTTTAACATGGGGAGGTTAGTGTGTTTATAATACGTTGAGGCATGTCGTAAAAATGAAACAGTTTAGAAAAAGTTAAAACAAACTTTTTTATGTAAACGATGCCGTGAAAAGAAACTAAACAATTAAAACGTAATGTTTCATGGGTGAAAAGCCTTAAGTACATAAATGAATTTAAATTTTTAAAATATGGGATTATTTTTTTGTGTGTGTGCTAATGCAGAGAGTGATCCGCGCTATTTTTTTTTAAATCGTATTTCCACGTTTAATTAAAGTTTTATATGTTTTTATTCAATTGCAAGGTTAAAGTACAGAATAGGTACAAAACACCCTCCCTTCCCCATGTTAAGAATGGCTTTTTAAATAATAACGTTATTATTTCAGCACGGATCACTCTCTGCATGAGTAAGTTTTTTTTTTTTACTGATCTGGTTATTCGAGAGTAGTTGAAACGGAAGTTACCAGAAATAAAACCGGGCAAGTCTCGCAGAAACGACTTCGAAAAATATTTATATTTTATTTAATAATTTGCGAGGTAAATTTATTTTAATGACATAAAAACATCCCTCGACTCTAAAGATTGGTTGTCTGAAAATTTCAAATAAATTAGTAACGTAGAAATATGGTTTTATTCACTTTTAACGAACCAAATTTACATTTATATATATATATATAGATTTTAAAAAATCATTTTATTATGACAACTAGTTTAAACAAATAATACTTGGATCATTTTTCTAATTTATTCAGGATTCAAAAAAATGGCTGAAATAATTTATTGGAAGATGCAATAGCAATCGAAATAATACCAACAAAAATATATTGACATGAAATTTGCTTCTTCGATGTGGAATTCAACCTATTTATCAATATCTCTTGAAGGAAAACTTAGTAAGCTGTTAGGGAATCATAGGGCTTCGCGATACTGGTTGAGAAACCTAGAGTAACGTATATCTAGAATAGTGAGACATTTTCAAGTATAGTTACATAACCTTTTTAATATATTGGAATTATCAAGTTCAATAAGGTTAGGAGTTGATATTTTTTAAACGTGTAATTTTATAAAAAGAAAGAAAAGGGCGTTGAGGACAATAACAGTCTTTTATTGTTTAACTTCAAAGCCGTCAACCACACGTAACGGCGTTTTGTATGGTTTGAGGGAAAATTGAATTCCTCTCTTTGTTTTAAGCTCTTGTGTCTAACTTGCAAGACTATAAAAGCCGTGAATGTCAGGGAGTGCGATTTACATTTTATATACTTCCGTTCTTTGTTTAGGCATTGTCATTCGCTGTAAGGCAATTTCACATGTAATGGGCGCTGGGATGCATAATATCCCTGAAGGTTTACGATTGTCTAAACTGCCAGTCACTCTCTCCTTCCCAAATCTTTCTTTCTTTCTCCAAAATGTCTCCCTGTTCGAGATAAGCACCGTTATAAAGTCGGTTATCATAACATTGGGTTGAAAATACAAAAGGCCCCAAACAGATGCAAACGACATACTGAAACGCAATACCATCAACTGGTTGCGCCTGTCATCCATACACTAAAACCGTCTTACCCCTTACATCTGTGATAACTGCTTGTACAAAAAGATAACAGGACAAATAAAATGTTCATCAAGTGATCTCTGGGTCATATAATAACCCGGATGCTATGTGATCGACCCAACTGCTAATCATAATATCGTTTGCTCCCCCCTCTCTCTCTCTGTATATATATATATATATATATATATATATATATGTATATAAAAGTAAAAGTGTCTGTCTGTCTGTCTGTCTGTCTGTGTGTGCGTGTACATTTCCCTACGAAATAACTCTGTCAATTTTCAGTCTACAGACTCGAAATTTGATATACCGGGTACTGAGATTTGGGAAAATCGATGTCATCGGTTTTTGGTCAGAAATTTGGCTGCTAAGAGGTCAAAGTTCAACGATTTGACCTTTGAGAACTCTACCAAACTCCTCCAACAATTTAGCGTCTAAACACTTGAAATTTTAGATATAGGTTCCTTCGACATGGATCTAACTTAATAACTTGATTTGAGCCCAAAACAATAAATGTTAAGGGGTCATAATAAGGGTTAAAGTTTAAAAAATTGACCTTTTTTTTTTCTCAACATACACCTCCAAATACCCGGGCAACGCCGGCCACCCATGCTAGTATATCTATAAAAGTGAACGTGTGTGTGTGTGTGTGTGTGTAAATTTCCCTACGCAATAACTCTGTCAATTTTCAGTCTACAGACTCGAAATTTTATATACAGGGTACTGAGATTTGGGAAAATCGATATGATCGGTTTGCGGCCAGAAATTTGGGTCAAATTTTTTAAAACTTTGACCCCTATTATGACCCTTTAACGTTTATTGTTTTGGGCTTAAATCCAGTTATTAAGTTAGATCCATGTCCAAGGAACCTATGTCTAAAATTTCAAGTGTTTATGCTCAAAATTGTCGGAGGAGTTTGGTAGAGTTCTCAAATGTCAAATCGTTGAACTTTCACCCTTTAATCGCCAAATTTCTGGCCGAAAACCGATCACAAAGATGTTTCCAAATCTCCGTATCCTGTATATCAAATTTCGTGTCTGTAGACTTAAAATTGACAGAGTTATTGCATAGGGAAATGTACACAGACACACAGAGACACAGATACACAGACCGACAGATACACAGACCCGTTCACTTTTGTAGATATACTAGCACTTCAGCTCGGCGTAGCCAGGGTGTTTGAACGTGTATGTTTTTTTTTATTTTATTCAATTTTCACCCCAAACAAGGCACAGTGCCACTTTGAAGCAGGGGGCTACTATTAGGGAATTAATTAGCGGGGTCATTATGAAGGGAGAAGAGTAGAAAGATGTTCGTTAACATTACACTTGAACTTCTGCATATCATTGCAGTTGGGAAAGCAGAATCCCGGAAGGGAGTTCCAAAGACCCGCAGTTCTGGGGAAGAAACTATTGGAGTAAAAGGCTTTCTTGCACCTAGGGATCTCCACTGTAAAGGGATGAGACTTAGTAGCTTGTCGGGTTTGTCGGGGGTAGTTACGTCGGGGAGGTACAAGTGTTTGCAGTTCGTCAGAGCATTCACCATTAAAGTATTTGTAGAACAGGCAGAGGGATGCAACATCTCGTCGATGGGACAGAGGTTGAAGCCTAGATGACAGTTCAGGACCTATCAGGTTTGCGACTCTTTTTTTAACCCTGTCCAGGAGCGAGAGACAAGCAGCAGATGCACCAGCCCAGATGTGACAACAGTACTCCATACATGGGCGAATGGTTGCCTTATAGAGGTATAGGATACTGGCAGGCGTAAGTAGTTTTCTAGCACGGTAGAGGGAGCCAACCTTCCTTGCAGCAGCCTTGGCAATGCTCTCAATGTATCTATTCCAGTTCATATTCCCTGTAAACGTTAGGCCGAGGAGTTCTTGGCCATTGCTATTGGTGGTAGAGAAGGTTTCTTGTAGTTATTGAAGGAAACAAGCTTAGTCTTAGCAGCATTGAATGAGACCAACCATTTTTGTCCCCATTCCACTACGGATTGGAGGTCATCCTCTAGTGTTTCTGCCATTTTCTTGGATATGTGTTCATTTGTTTTCCCCTCATATCTGTTATAGAGAGTGGTGTCATCGGCAAATATACCCATCTCCGAAACAATATTATCAGGGAGGTCGTTTATGAATATCAGGAACAATAGAGGTCCAAGGATAGACCCCTGAGGCACTCCCGCATTTATGTCATATTGTTTGGATGTACGTCCGTCGAGGATAACTTTGATTTTTCTATTACTTAAGAAGGATTTAATTACGTTATGAATTCTTCCAGTGATTCCATATGATCTAATTTTCCTTAGAAGACCATCGTGCCATACCCTGTCAAAAGCCTTAGATATATCAAGGACCACCGCTCTACCCTCCCCTGTTTTATCCAATGAACGGTATATACGTTCAGAAACTACAGTTAAGATATCTGCTGTTGAACGGGCTTGCCTGAATCCATATTGTTTGTCAGTCAAGAGTTTAGCAGCTGTTAGGTGCTGGACTAGGGCTTGATTAACTAAGGACTCAAATATTTTGGCGAAAAGCGGGAGGAGGCTAATGGGGCGATAATTTAGTGGGTCAGTTCTTTCACCAGAATTCTTGAAGACTGGTACCACAGAGGCGGTTTTCCAGCAGTCGGGAAAACAAGATTCGTTAAGGCATTTATTGTAAAGTTTGGACAGAACTGGAGCAACCTCGGCAGAGCATTTTTTTAATAGCACAGCCGGGATGAGATCTGGTCCACATGCTTTAGAGGTGTCTAGGTTTTTTATAATAGCATGTACCTGAGAAGGGGTGATTTTCAAGTCGTCAAGTGTGGCGTCTGTTCGCAGAGGAAAATCAGGGAGTGAGTGGTGTACCGAAAAAAAAAAGTTGTAGTAGGAAGGCAGTCTCGAACCCGTACCGCAAAGGAGGAAAAGAACGAGATAAAAACTAACGTTTACGCTGTTACGACCACCACCAAAGCGAAAGCAACATTTTTTAAAATTAAGGCTAAACAATCTAAAGGAGAGGATAACTTTAAAAAATATCGGCGAAAAAAGTGACCCCCTCCCTGTAGAAAAGTGCCTAGTTGAAGGGGAAGATATTAATGTTTTTAGCCAATTTTTCCATATTTGTCGTCTGAAAGATCGAACTTTAAAACGATACTGATCTTGGTAAAATCCGTCACCTCTATTGAAAGTTTAAGGCAAACATGAAAACAGACATACATACATACATTTATATATTGGTAACTAAAAATTTTCGACCCAAACTGATGAAAAAGCTTGCCCTATGAATACCCTTTATGTAAAATTTCAAATATTTAGATCAGAAATTGTCTGAGTAATTTAGAAGAGACCGCAGAGGTCAATTTTTTAGAAACTTTGACCCTTATTATGACCCCTTAAAATGTATTGTTTTGGGCTCAAATCAAGTTATTAAGTTAGATCCATGTCCAAGGAACCTATATCTAAAATTTCAAGTGCGTACACCCAAAATTGTCGGAGTAGTTTGGTAGAGTTCTCAAAGGTCAAATCGTTGAACTTTGACCCCTTTAATCGCCAAATATCTGGCCAAAAACCGATGACATCGATTTTCCCAAATCTCAGTACCCGGTATATCAAATTTCGAGTCTGTAGACTAAAAATTAACAGAGTTATTGCGTAGGGAAATGTACACAGACACACAGACACACAGATACACAGACACGTTCACTTTTATAGATATATATATATAGATGGACTAATAGATTAAACAAAAATATATACGTATACATAAATATATATGGAAATAATTTTTTGTTTACTGTAAAGAATTTACGCAATTATTATGAAAGTATAAATCATGTAGAATATATGCATGAATATAATTACACGTAATAGTTAACTCTAGATGATCATCTCATAAGAAAACCGAAAAAACTAATAGGGAATTAATTAAAATGAATGTTTAAAAGAATATGCAAATTAGCTAGATCTTTTGCAGATGAATACAATTACATGACCCATATATAAGAAGATTGTATTTTCTTTTTAAATAAATAGGAAAGAGGGTTTTTGATATGAACATCGATACACACAAAAGTAAAACGAATTTGTAGGAATATATATATATATATATATATATATATATATATATATATATATATATCCACATGCATACATTATTTTGAGTATATGTATCGGTATGTATGTGTATGTTAGTAGATGTGTATGTGGTGTATATACCGACATGTGTATGTATGATGTCATGGAATAAAAAATGTAAGTACAACAATATATAAACATTTGTATTCCGTTTGTATAGTGTAAATGTTCTGGATTTGTTGTTATATATCTGTATAAACATCGAGGGAGTAGTTATTTGATCTGAGGATAGACCTATGGACTTCAATGTGCATTCACTATAAGTTTTTTATGTAGAAAAAAAAACCCGTACAACTTGCAATAGCAAGCGAGTGGGTGTGCGTAATATAATAGTGTGAACTTAAATCTATATTTATGCGCATAGGGTGTTGGCAAAAAAAAGTTATGTATAGAATGCGTTCATATCTATATCTACTTAGATGCATCATATATGTGTGAGTTTACATATGTATGTATGTATGTATATCTGAACTATTAAAATAGGCTGTCTCACATAGGGGAATTACCATAGTGTATATATTACCAGAGCGTATATATGTATGTATGTATGTCAGGTCATGTCATATGCTACTGGTACCATGTAACCCAGTACTACCTGCCTCATGGTCGGGTCACCGGCGACTAAACTGGTTCCCCACCAGACTTGTTCGGTGAGGAGGGTGGCTAGTCTCCCTGAAGGATTAAAAACAAGACCTTCCAAAGGGCGAATGAACCCTTTTTCGAGGTCAACGGCCAACTAGCACCGTGTATGTTTGTGTGTATGTATGTGTGTGTTGGGGTGGAGAGGGCTCCCGTAAGCCGTAGTGAAGGCAACCTTTTTAGGAGAAGCAAATCTCTGATTTAAAAAAACCATAAAGCGGGAGACCAGTACCCGCATTAAGCTGGTCTGCAGTTTAACTTGTTGCTGGCTATCTTGCTCTTGCTTGTTGCTGGATCTCAACATTTGAAACCGAGAGAGAGACTTAGCTGTCGTACAAAGCTAAGACTCTATAACATCATCTGTATATAGATACTCCCTCAGGCATTTGTCTATAAAAATGGTACTGTAGCAATGGAAAAGTGACGTGTGGAGGCTTGAAATGCTGGAAGCATGTAATAATTGATCTCAATGAACGTCTTGAGCGTGTGAATTCACCGGTAGGACTAAAAAAAAAAAAAAAAAAAAAGAAAAAAAGAAGAAAAAAAAGTAATTTTTGGGCTCATGGACTTTAAGTGTCTGAGGAAGTGGCACTCGTCTGACAAGACGTCGCAGTCATCATGTATGTATGTATATGCCTATGTAAACTATAATAATACGCTGTTTCATATAAAGGGGTTACCATACTACCGAAGTTAGAAGGCACCTTATTAAATAAAGTTTTTGACTATTAATTAAGATAATACGTATATTTACGTGTTGAATGTATGGTTATGTGTATGTATATGTATGGCTGTATATTTATATGTATGGGTACGCGGGGTTATCCGTATGTATGTATATCTATGTATATATGTAAGTGTATACTTATGTGTATATTTATATCTATATATCTATGTATGTATATGTGTCTCATGTGTGTATTTTATATATATCTTTGTGGGTTTATGTACATATGTGGATGGGGGTGTATCTGTATCTATGGGTATATAATCTCTATATGTGTATGCATATGCGTGTATGTTTGTATGTGTGTATACATATGTTTATTGAAAGGTGAATCAGATTATGATCTACAGGTTTTTAATTTTGTCTCTTGGATATTTAAAAACTCCTAATTGATAGTTTTATTAGTATTGGTATAATAACAGCGGTAGTATATTACATGCGGGTGTGTATATGGCTTATGGCTATATATGTAGATATATGTATGTAGGTGTAACTACGTGCATAGGTATTTATGTATATTATATGGATGCGTGTTTACGTTTAGTGTGAATATATAAAACTGTATATGTACATTCTGTATATGTGTGCGGGTATGTCTATGTATATATGTACGCGGGTGTATCAGAGTATAGATGTTCATGCGTATATTTATGTATATTCATGCATGTAGAAGTTGGTAGCTTTCTTACATTTTATATTTATTTATATTTTATATTTCTGTGCGTATGTGTAAGGAAATATACGAAACGGTGTGTAGCCACTCCTGAGTATATATATATATATATATATATATATATATATATATATATATATATATATATATATATATATATATAATAAATTCCACAGCCAAACAACGTCGCAGCCAACAAGAGCCATGACAGTCAAAGAACCGGAAGTCCAAGACTCGAGTTTCGCCCTCATTTGGGCTCATCAGTTAGACATATCCGAACTCAAGATTCTAAACCCGAGCCTCTTGCATGCAAGGCAAGCACTCTACCAACTGAGCAAACGCCCTGCGCACAAGAATTTCTATTAACCAACACAGATCAAGCAAACCGCGCGGAAATCCGACTGTGAAATGAACCTACTTCGTTGATATATATATATATATATATATATATATATATATATATATATATATATATATATATATATATATATATATATATATATATATATATATATATATATATATATATATATATATATATATATATTTGTATGTTTACTTCTGAATTATGCGCGTATGTAAATCGAGAATACCGGTTTCTCCACACTGGGTGGCCGCCGGGAATATGCGAAGAACCTAAAGTCTTTGACCGCTGGTTATAGGAGACATAATGTCGGATTTCTCAAGTAATTTATAACGCAAAACCAAAGGAGAGATACTTAAACTTTAGGTTATAAAAGAGAATATAAAATAAAATAAAATTAAAATTAACCCTTACCGAAGTTAAGATATGAAGAGATAAAAGCCTGTGAGGAATGGATTGTTCAGAGACCTTACTTATCCTGTCTCACACATAACCCCCACCCATATTAGATGACAAGATTCTAATTTTGTAAACGAAATTTCAGTTTTCAAGTGTAATTCTTGGCCTGAAGACATAATCTCCCCAGTAACGGGTGATTACAGCACATGTGTAGCCATCAATGCGTGTATAAATAAATTTAATATACCTGTTCTTTTTACTCATTGAGCACTTTTTCGTAGACACATGTTTTTGATTGGATGTGCTTCTAGGAAACTGAACTCTACTGCCATAATATATATATATATATATATATATATATATATATATATATATATATATATATATATATATATATATATATATATATATTTCACTTATCTACATAAGATTTTATGGGGGGGGTCCCCCACATTAAAAACACCAACTACTGGTGAAGACCAGATGTGATAGAAAGAGGCTGCATCGCAGAAGATGATAACATATAGCAGGTTCTGTGTGTACGAAAAGGAGCCAAATTTGAATCCGCGTTCCCCGCCTACGAGTGGAACGCGCAGTTCCGTCAAGTGTAACATATTTTTTAGCCTCTTAGCTAGCCAAGTGAGTGCTCCATCCCTCCCCGACTAGGAAGCCTCCAAGATCCCCACCTCCTCCTAACTACAATTTTTTCTTTTCCCTTCTTCTAAATTTCTTGGAGAGAAAGAAATCAATCATTAACTCCCTCTCACCCACACATTTTTCTTTTCTCCATTTCGTCCCATCTAAAGGGCATCCCCACTTAGTGACTGTCCCGCAGAAGCTCAGGTTCCTTTACAAACTGAATTAGAACAGGCGGTCTATCAAGTAGACGGAAGTGGGATGGTCCTAATAACAACTGCTGTATTTTTTCTTCCCCCACCCTCGACACAAATGGATTATTGTATTATCATTATTGTTATCTTTTTTGTTTTTACAGATTAATAAAAACTGTTTTAAACAGTTGGATGCTAAGTAGGACGTCCCCCAGTACGAAAGGGTGAATGCGGTATTATAGTGGAAGAAGATACTAGCTATGAGAAACTTTTGTCTAGTTCTGGAGTGCCAAGGATTACCAACGACCCCCGCTATCCCACCTTTTGAGTTGGCCTTGTGCCTAAGTTTTTTTTTCAAGTTTAACTTTTTAGCCCGAATAAAATATTTAATATCTCAAAGTGTAAAAAAAAAAAAAAAAAAAAAAAGTGTAGTATTTGTTTGGATGCTACTCTTCAGGTAATTTGTCTCAGTCAATGGAGGGGAAACCCTCTATACTAAGACAATTATTATTTTTGGTCCCTACCAGAGTGTCCCATTACCCTTTTTTTTTTTCGAGGTTTTCCTCCAGATTAAAAACGACCTCGTGTCAGGTTTTGCTTTCGTGGGGAAACAAATAAATAATAATAAACAGAAAAAAGGGGTTTTAACATAAATATTAATACACAAAATAACCCTCATGTAGAAGAGCACACACACACACACACACACACACACACACACACACACACACGTAATTTTAACGTCTTTAAACTGTCAGTTACAGAATATACAAGACTTTAACATAGTTTAAATCGTAAAAAAAGCAAAAGACATTTACAGTTTTGTTTTTATTTGCATATTTTAAACGCGAAAAAAAAAATGTCGATTAAAAGAGAACTTCCATAGCGTTGTTGCATGCGCAGAATTTTTCGAAGCAGTAGCTATAAACTGGATAGACGATTTCAACACTCAAGCAAGACTACTTGAGTTTATATATATATATATATATATATATATATATATATATATATATATATATATATATATATATACATACATATATATATATATATATATGGCAATTAAGCTTATCACACTTAAACAGGTGCACTTTTTCAGTAAAAAATCTAAAACAAAGTTACCAAACTTATTTTGTTATTAATTTAAATAAAAATCATTTTTTCGGTAATTAAATATAATGAATTTTTTTTTAATATTCAAATAAAATCATTTCTAATATTTAAATAAAACTATTATTTAATATTTAAATAAAATTAATTTCTTTCGATATTTAAATAAAAATCCTTTTTTTCGGTAATTAAATATAATTAATTTTTTTTAATATTAAAATAAAAACATTTCTAATATTTAAATAAATTTTTTTTTAATATTTAAATAAAATTAATTTCTTTCGATATCTAAATAAAAATAATTTTTTCTTCGGTAAGTAAATATAATTATTATTTTTAAATATTCAAATAAAATCATTTCTAATATTTAAATAAAATTATTTTTTAATATTTAAATAAAATTAATTTCTTTCGATATTTAAATAAAACTCATTTTTCTCAATATTTAAATAAAATAATTTTTGTATAATTAAATAAATTAATTTATTCTCGATATTTGAATAAATTAATTATTTTCCATATTTAAATATAATTGAATATTTAAAGAAAATATATTTTTTAAATATTTAAATAAAACTAAATTGTTTCTCAATATTTAAATAAAACCAGTGTTTTTATATTTCAACAAAACTTCATTTTTTTCTGAATATTTATATAATTTTTTTTTATAATTAACTAAATTCAAAGCCTGAATAATCAACTCCACAACAAACAAACAAACAAACAAAAAGACAAAAATAGATACAGTATGTTATTTTAGATTAAAAAAAAAAAAAAAAACGAAACAAATTTTTAATCAAATAAAAATAAAAACGAAACAAAAACAATAAAGTTAATTCCCCTTATTCTAATGTGGTTTAATGACAATTCGTAGGGTTCCACGCTTACGAGCTTAAGGTAGAAGTTGCGTGTGGCGTGGGTGGGACCATCCATTAGCTATTATTCGGTGCCCTGGGAACCTAACCGTCTTTATTTTCTTTTTATTACGATCCGTGAGAAATGCTGTGAGTTTTCAATTCAAATTCAGATTTACAAACCAAAATTGCGATAATAAATTCGTTTTTTTTTTTTTCGCTTGCGTGAATTTTTTCGCTTTCGTTTTTGACATCAAATAAAAACTACAAACGCATTTTTCGCTTTCGTCTTCCAACATTTGTCAGAATAAATTCGGATTGGAGTTGAGATTTATATTGCAGTATTTTACAACACGGTTTATAAACAAACGTACATCCTTGCAACCTTGATTTCTATTGTTTACTTTTTGTTTGTACTCATTTCTTCCGCACTATTTATGTATTACATGTCTTTTAATCTCGTTTTATATTTGTCCACGACAAACTATTAATAAATTAAATATTATTGTGTTCAATACCTGCGAGCCATCTTTCAAACTCTCCGGACTAACATTCACTGGAAACACAAACTGGAACAAATACAAGGCCGCTGTGAAGAAGGTGGGCTTCATCTACCGTGCTAGAAAATTACTCAAACCACGAAGCCACAATTTTCCAATGCATGGAGTCTTATTGCCACACACATCTGTGCTACTGCTAGGTGTATCAGAATTTTTTTGGGAATTTTTGACACCCCTAACAGAAAACTGCGAATAAAATATAGAAAACTCGTAATTTCTCTTTCTAAAGTGGGTTATTTATTTTCTTTATAGAATATACTTCCAAAATAAACTATTTAAGTTGTTTAAAAAATAATAGGAATATTATTTTTCATTTTTTAAAAAACAGTGTTTACAAAGTGCGTGCGTGCGCTCAGGCAGCCATTTTGTTACGTAGTGAAATCAATTGATTTTTATGAGATGAATACTTTTCAATTTTTAAACTTTAAAAATCTATCAAAATTTTCCTATTCGTTCAATTTTTACGTTTTTTTCAGGGTGAATGTAAAATTTTATGCTCTTTCCGATAAATTGAATATAATATTTTAGACAAACGTTGTTTTATAAATTCACCCCCCCCCATTTTGAAATGTCTATGAGAATTTTAATAATTAATTTTGGTTCACACGTTTTATATATCACAAATTGAAGATAAAACATCAATAAATAAAATACTCAAATTTAAAACAAAAAAAAGAACACTTATCTGTAAATTTACCGGTAAAGTCCAAAATGTAAATCCTTCTTTTTTCGATAACCACGTGTTTTTTTTTTTTTTTTTTTTTTTTTTTTTTTAGTGGAAGCTTAATTTTTGTTTAGAATTTTCCATCCAATATTTTTCGGTCAGTGTATATTTTTATATTTAATTCCTGGTTTCCTTTTTTTCGATATAAAAAAAAAGACGATACCCGATAATGCAGATTTATAGCATAATAAATAAAAAATTCAGGTATTTCTTTAAGATATTAAAAAAAAATACATTTCATATGCTCGTTATTCCGTAATCCGTGTAAATCCAAAAATAAAAGATCCCAGTTTTCATGTACGATAGCATAAACGCGCCAACATTAAAAAAAAAAGGACGATAAGTTATCTCCCTTTGGTATTTATAAGTCGGACAGAAAAACCATAAGCATTCTTTTAATCAGACTTATTTACTTGTCTTTAAAGAATTTTATTTGAATTTACTTTATAATAAATGCCTTAATGAATCTTGTTTTCCCGACTGCTGGAAAACCGCCTCTGTGGTACCAGTCTTCAAGAATTCTGGTCAAAGAACTGACCCACTAAATTATCGCCCCATTAGCCTCCTCCCGCTTTTCGCCAAAATATTTGAGTCCTTAGTTAATCAAGCCCTAGTCCAGCACCTAACAGCTGCTAAACTCCTGACTGACAAACAATATGGATTCAGGCAAGTCCGTTCAACAGCAGATATCTTAACTGTAGTTTCTGAACGTATGTACCGTTCATTGGATAAAACAGGGGAGGGTAGAGCGGTGGCCCTCGATATATCTAAGGCTTTTGACACGGTATGGCACGATCGTCTTCTAAGGAAAATTAGATCATATGGAATCACTGGAAGAATTCATAATGTAATGAAATCCTTCTTAAGTAATAGAAAAATCAAAGTTATCCTCGACGGTCGTACATCCAAACAATACGACATAAACGCGGGAGTACCTCAGGGGTCTATCCTTGGACCTCTATTATTCCTGATATTCATAAACGACCTCCCTGATAAAATTGATTCGGAGATGGGTATATTTGCCGATGACCCCACTCTCTATAACAGATATGAGGGGAAAACAAATGAACACATATCCAAGGAAATGGCAGAAACACGAGAGGATGACCTCCAATCCGTAGTGGAATGGGGACAAAAATGGTTGGTCACATTCAATGCTGCTAAGACTAAGCTTGTCTCCTTCAATAACTACAAGAAACCTTCTCTACCACCAATAGCAATGGCTAAGAACACATTACCTGAAGTACTTCTTTTAAACTCCTCGGCCTAACGTTTACAGGGAATATGAACTGGAATAGATACATTGAGAGCATTGCCAAGGCTGCTGCAAGGAAGGTTGGCTCCCTCTACCGTGCTAGAAAACTACTTACGCCTGACAGTATCCTATACCTCTATAAGGCAACTATTCGCCCATGTATGGAGTACTGTTGTCACATCTGGGCTGGTGCATCTGCTTCTTGTCTCTCGCTCCTGGACAGAGTTCAAAAGAGAGTCGCCAACCTGATAGGTCCTGAACTGTCATCTAGACTTCAGCCTCTGTCCCATCGACGAGATGTTGCATCCCTCTGCCTGTTCTACAAATACTTCAATGGTGAATGCTCTGACGAACTGCAAACACTTGTACCTCCCCGACGTAACTACCCCCGACAAACCCGACAAGCTACTAAGTCTCATCCCTTTACAGTAGAGATCCCTAGGTGCAAGAAAGCCTTTTACTCCAATAGTTTCTTCCCCAGAACTGCGGGTCTTTGGAACTCCCTTCCGGGATTCTGCTTTCCCAACTGCAACGATATGCAGAAGTTCAAGTGTAATGTCAACAAACATCTTTCTACTCATCTCCCTTCATAATGACCCCGCTAATTAAGTCCCTGATAGTAGCCCCCCTGCTTCAAAGTGGCACTGTGCCTTGTTTGGGGTGAAAATTGAATTAAAAAAAAAAAAAAAAAAGAATAATGGTGAGTTTTTTTTTACTACACGTATTTTTTTACTTTCTGTAACTGATGAGAAAGTTGTATTTAAATTTTATTTTGACTTTTTAAACTTTATTTGAGTAAAAAACATTAATTTTTCAGGTAATTTCTACACTTTATCGCCGAAACATTTTCGGCGATAAAGTAAAAGTTACTACGTTTGTATTATTACTGTCTCTGTCTGTACACATAGATTAAAAAGAAAGTGGTCTAAAAACAAAAAATATAGCAAATAAATGTTATCAAAGGCAAGATAAATTACTTTTCTACCTAACTGGATAATATTTTAGTGTCTTTATTTAATGCAACAATGTTGCAAAACAAACCCGCAATATGGCCATAAAGTGGGTGCCCATTTGACGTCACATCATTATAGAAAAGTGACCCCCCCACTTTGTGACCATTTGTAAAATTTCTTATCTTGGAAACTACTAGTTTCGTTTGCCGTATATATAAATGGTTATTTCCGTTTTCAGCGCCCCCGAAAACCTTTAAAAGTGGAAAATTTGGAGGAATATAATCCCATATCGAGATTACTAACGTTTCTGAATTAGTGTTTTTTTTTTTACACTTATAGGCTTCCGTAGATAACAAAGTGAGAATCTTAACATCCGGTTTCTTTAAACTTTCTTTAAAGACACGAGTTGTCGTGATATGTGTTGGAAAAATCCTTCCATTTAAAAAATACATGGATTATAATACATAAATATGAATAAATTCTCATACAGGAAGATTAAAAGAAAGCATATCTTACTCATGGACCAGGTAAGTGATATTTTGCCAGTTAAAATACATATCGTAAGATTCAACTAGTGTTATTTGTTCGACATTCCGTGAAATGTTAAGTGAAGAAATCCAAGGAAAAATAAATAAAATTGTTTATTTCTCTATTAAAGCTTTTATGATATTAAAATTTGGTCTTTGCTCGTTTTATTGAAATAAAATTTACGGGTTTAAATTACGTTTTCATATTGTTATAATCTGATAGACAGATATGTGTCTATTCAAACAAATGTTTCTTATGGCGACTCGGCTGAAAATTCTGATACTGCTACACCTGTGCTGGTGCATCTACTCTTAGACTGGGTCCACAAATAAATCTCCAATCGGTCCCGCACTATCCAACCTCTGTTCCATCGCAGCAATGTCGCATCCCTGTGCATGTTTTATAAGTTCTTTAATCGAATGTTCTCTGATGAACTTATCACACTTGTGCCCTCTCGACGTACATACATCCGACTAACCAAACAGGTAGTAAAATCACACACCTTAACTACTGAGTTCCCTAAATGTCGGAAAAAAACAAACAAAAAAAACACGGAACTTACATACACAAAATACTGAATGATCTATTCGGAAAATTTAAGAAGATTTTTTTTAGTCTTATCAAACATAAACATACATTTATTTCTACAATATGCCTGAGAATGATAGAAGTACTTCTGTCGAAAGCACTCGCGATTATCGATCCAACATATACAATTTCGAGAAGAACACACAAAGAACTATTCGGAGATTGGAGAAGATAAAAAGGAAAATGGTAAAACAGAATAATTCCGTGCTATTCAATAATATTTGTCTACACACACACACACACACACACACACACACACACACACACACACACACACATATGTATAAATATATATTTGGTAAATACAGGAAAAGAATAATGCTCGTTGTAAAGCAGATGTATCAAAGCTCAATAGGCAAATATCCTAGAGCTACTTTTATATTTGATAAGGTGATTGATAATTTATAATTCAAAATTAAAATTAAAAATTAAAAATCCGTTTCATAAGAAGGAGCACAACAAAGCCAATAAACTGTACGATCGTTTCGGAAACGATGTTTTTTATTGTGACAGATATTGAGTAAAGGACAATAATTTTAACATATAGTTTTTTATGAAAACAAAGTCTCCTCATCAGCAAAATATTGGGTGTTTTTTTTTTAATTTTAAATTTTAATTTTGAATTATAAATTATCAATCACCTTACCAAATATAAAAGTAGCTCTAGGATATTTGCCTATTGAGCTTTGATACATCTGCTTTACAACGAGCATTATTCCTTTCCTGTATTTTAATTAAATTAGTATATATATATATATATATATATATATATATATATATATATATATATATATATATATATATATATATATATATATACTAGCAGTTCCGCCCAGCTTTGCTCGAGCCCTACGTACTGTTTATAACTTTATGTGCATATGTATATATTAAAAGGTGTGAATATGTACGGTAATGCCTTTCTATATAATAGACTTCCTTAACTACGATAGAGAAAAGTTAGTAGAGACCGCAGACGTCAATTTATTTTTAAACTTTGACCACAATTTTGACCCCTTAACATTTATTGTTTGGGGCTCAAATTACATTAAAACGTTTGACCCATGTCCAAGAAATTTCAAGTGTTTAAACCGAAAATTGGCGGAGGATTTTGGTAGAGTCTGCAAAGGTCAACTCTATAAACTTTGACCTCTTGCCAGCCACCCCCCCAAAAAAAAAACTGATTAAAAAGTTTGCTGCATGTTTGAATACCCTTTATGTAAAATTTCAAATGTTTAGACAAAAAATTAGCTGAATACTTTGCTAAATCGGCGAAAAACGGTTAAAAAGCTTGCCCTATGTCTGAATACCCTTTATGCAAAATTTCAAATGTTTAGACAAAAAATTGTCTAAGTAATTTAATAGAGATCGTAGACGTCAATTTAAAAAAAAAAACTTTGAGTACGCATGCACCAGTATGCATTTATACATTATATTGTTAAATTTTAACGTTCTCTTATCAGTCTGACGATAGCTTAAACGGTAACGACTAAGGCTGGTAAGATGAATGTTCTGGTTTGAATTCTAGCTGTTGGCACCCAAGTCATATATTTTATTTTTTACTTTTGAAACACAGCTATATGTTGGGTACAATATAATAATTGATAAATAATTGGTTCTATAATAATAATAAATACGAAATCTGCATGAATTAAAGTATCATATTTAAGCGTAATTTACGACCAGACAACGCCAGGTAATGCCAGGCGGCATGTTGGTATATATAGAAAATTAACATTGTCTTTCTATGCGAGGAACGGTCAAATACCCTATATATATATAAACTGCTCTGTCAATTTTTAGTAGACAGACTTGAAATTTGATATATAGGGGATTTAGCATGTAGAACAAATCCGATTAGTTTTAAAAATATAAAAATAGCTGCTAAGCGTTCAAAATTGAAAAAGAAATGTAACTTGGTGGGCGTAAATCGAATAAACATGTTATTTCTATGCATGCGCAAATATACATTTATATCTCTAACAGCATTATTTTTTTTAAAGTATTTGTGAACATATGGATTTAGATCAGACGGCAACAAAAAAGGCTGGAGAACGCTTTTGTTTTAATGTTAGTTGGTGGCACCTAAGTCATATATTTTTTTAATTTTTGAGATCACTATTATATATTGGGTACAATATAATAATCTATAGAGAATTGGTCCTATAATAATTAATACGAAATCTGCATGAATGAAAATGCCATATTTAAACGCATTTACGACTGGGCGGCGCCAGGCAACCTAATATATATATATATATATATATATATATATATATATATATATATATATATATATATATGTGTGTGTGTGTGTGTGTGTTGATATTAATATTAATATTAAAAACCTTTTTTCCTATTCATTTAAAAAGAAAATACAATTTTGTTGTATATGGGTCGTGGAATCGCATTCACTAGCAAAAGATCTAGCTAATTTGCATATTCTTTTAAACGTTCATTTTAATTAATTCCTGTTAGTTTTTTCGGTTTTCTTATGGGATGATCATCTTTAATTTACTATTACTATTATATATATGCATATATTCTACATGATTTATACTTGCGTAAGATTTACGTAAAAAGGTTATAGTAAACCCAGACCTCTTTTTATATATATATATATGTATGTATGTATGTATGTATGTATGCGTATATATAATTGTTTAAAACTTTGCCTACCAAACTCCTCTGTCTACAAACATGAAACTTAATATATAGGGTATTCGAACCCATGCAAACTTCTATATTTGGGTTTTAGCTGGTAAAAAACGGATGCAAAAGTGTGAAAATTGAAAAAATAGAATTTGCAAGGTGAAGGTCGAACAGGGCATTACGAATATGCATGCGTATCGTAATAATTGGTTCATGCTTTAATTTTTGGTTCATGCTTTAATTTTTAGCCTTGCAGCAAACATGTAATGTCAAAAGAAAAAATAAATCGTAAGCTAAACGTTTTGGTTTCGATTCTCAGTGGTGGCGCACGAATCATTTTTTTTTTTTAACTTTTTAAATCATTACTATATGTTGGGTCCAATATAATCCCTATATCTACTCCCTATATATATATATATATATATATATATATATATATATATATATATATATATATATATATATATATATATATATATAAAAGAGGCGCAGTTTTCCCGTCTGGACCAAAATTTATTATTTATTACATTTTCATCCCAAACACCACTTTGTTGTAGAGGGCTACTATCGGGGACATAGGCATCAGGGGTACTGTGTATGGAGTTGGGCAGCAAGATGTCGGTTCACGTTGCACTTGAACTAAAATATCGTAGGTTTACAACAACAGATTCTACATATAAATTTATTATGTCTAAACCTTCAATCCCTGTCTTATCTAACTACACTACATAGTTTCATACAAAGTTATTCTTTATATTTAGATCCTACATTGCATCCTAGGAGATGCATCATCACTACTGCCCAGACCTATAGACGAAGTAATTCATATTTTCTCCTCTCCCTAACACGTCCCCCACTCTCCCAGAAAAGACCGGGTAAATATATAACCATTACAACTATTTTGCCATGATACCCTTATTAACTGGATTAAACACTCTTACAAATACAACTACCATTACACTTCACTATTCAAAAAGAATGATTTCTTCCCAGTAACATTTCTTTCTATCTCATTAGCTGTTACCTAGAAATTCTATTATTCCGGAACATACAATAAAATGAATACATTAGCCCTTATTCAAGATAGATGCTCGGTCCGCACGCATTTACATAGATCATTTAATGTTGACATCTAATGAAACTATCGTTCTTTGGTTCTTACTAACAAGACTGGAGTTTAGATGGGAAAATAAGCTCGAACCCTCTATCACATAAAAGAATAAAATGCATTTGTGAACAATATTTATTTTTAAATAAAAAATTAAAAAGTTTGAACTTATAAACAGTTCTATTTACATTGTTTAAAATTAACATTGAATAAGTTTTGTGAACAATATTTCAAAATTATATTTAAAAAACCTATTGCTGTTGTCTAAAATTAAAATGTTCTATTTATATTGTTTATAATATAATAATAATTCCGTATAAATAATTGTTTATTATTTAAAGAAAATGCTCTGTTTAAGCGCGTGCATATCTATTGGCTCGAAACTATGGTCACCATTTTTAACATTGACAATTATATGGTTTAATATTCGAAAAACTACGTATTTGCGGAAATTTAAATGCGATATTCTTTTACAGCATACCCGAAAATCCACAGTCGTCATTTCAAAGGAAAATGTCCAGGTGAAAACCAAGTAAAAATTACTGTTTAAAATTATAAAAAGTTCGGTACTTATGTATTTTTGTTACCATGCTGAAATAATAACGTTATTATTTCGAATGCGATTTTTATCATGAGGAGGGAACGATGTTTTGTAACTATTCTGTGCTTCCACCTAACAATTTAATAAAAAAGGTGCTTATGCACTTATTGAACCGCGCTATTTTAAAACAGTATTTTCAAGTTAAATTAAAGTTTTACGATATCATTTTTTTATAAAATTATTAGGTAAAAGTACAGAATAGTTACAAAACACCATGTTAAGAATGACTTTCTAAATAATAACCTTATTATTTCATCTTGGTTGAATAAGTACCATAACAAAAAAAAAAGAAAGAAAAAGATATTGTGGAACCTGAAAAACTATTTTAAAATAGCGCAGTACCAAAAGATAGGATTCAATATTTTCGTTCTTAAATAAATTTCTACTTTTTAATAGAACTTTAAGACGAACTATTTTTAGTCGTGGAGACCTGTAAGTAACCAATCAACATTACCACAGCTTCAACGGCTAAGTGGATGTTTTTTCTCTCACCTGTGGGTAGCAGTAGCAGTAGCAGCAGCAGCAACAACAACAACAACAACAACAACAACAATCATACTATACTTTTTTTCGAGATGGGGGGGGACACGCTTCCACCGGGCAACGCCCGTTAGCGGGTACTGCTAGTACAACAATAAATACGAAATCTGTATCAATCAAAAAATATCATAATAAGCGTATTTTACGACCGGGCAATGCCGGGTGACCTGCTAGTATATATATATATATATATATATATATATATATATATATATATATATATATATATATATATATATGCAATCCCTCTGATCCATTCGAGTAGAATAAAAAATAGGAAGCATTCCTAGAGCTGGTGACTCAAACAAATTACCGGTTTGCAAACCTAAATTGCTTAAGGAGTAGATAGGTTCTGTCTATCGCCCGGCTTCCATACTCCTTCTTTGCCTGCTAGTCAGGCGCAGAGATACTATCACAGTGATTCGACAGAAACACCCAGTGGTAGATCTTGTTTCTTGTCTAGGGCAATGAACGCCGTCTCCCCACTCCCTACATACCCCACCCCTAAAGCTGGGCACTTGAGAGTGCTTGAGTACTATATATGCCTGAGCAATTAGATTGGGTTGACCTTCCTCTGATGGGTTGAGGGTACCGGATTGACAGTTACTGGCTGATGTTTCCGACTGGTAGTACAGGTGCCCTAACTCTTTGGTAGCGCTTAGAGCGGCTGCTCCATCAACAGTTGTATAATATCGGGATGTTTGCAGTGCCATGTCACGCATGGAAAGGGACCCTGCACTCATCCCCGGTGGGCTTTCCTGAGGCCACAGTCCTAGTTGATGGAGGGTCAGCTGATGGTCTACTTGTTATGCATGTGTGATACTCTGCATAACCTCCAGTTCGGCTCCCCCTAACCTAACTGAAACTCGTTAAAAAATATGATGACAGTGCAATCTAAAAATAAGCTTAAACCAGGCTTAGGGTCAAACAAATCCAACTTGCCTCCTCCCTTGAGGCTTGCATTCACAAATATCCGTGGGCTTAGAACTAATTTAGCTGATGTTGAAGCATTTCTCCTAACAAATACCCCGGATATCTTAGCACTAAGTGAAACTAACCTACACTCCTCCATCCCCTCTAACTACTTTAACATGCCTGGATATCTCCCACTCTGCCGTAAGGACTCTGACAGACATATGCACGGACTTGGAGTTTACATTCGTAATACCCTTCCCTTGACTAGAGAAACAAACCTAGAAACGGATGATCAAGCCTTTATGTGCTTTAGACTAATTATGCAACACAACATTAGCTACTTTTACTTTCTCTACCGCTCTCCCTCGACCCAAGACTGCACCACAAATAAACAAAGTATCTGACAGCATAGACACAGCACTATCCTTCGACACTAGCGCCTAAGTACATGTATTTGGTGACTTTAATGTCCATCACAAAAACTGGCTTGGATTCTCTACTTACACAGATGCAGCAGGTAGCGCAACTCATAGCTTCTCTATATCTCACTCCCTATCACAAATTGTTACTTTTCCAACCCGTTTCCTTGATCAGGAAGAACAACACGCATCACTTTTAGATCTGTTTTTGACCACAGTTCCTGATGATTGTATAATGAAAGCCGACAGCCCACTTGGGAACGCTGATCATGCAGTTATAATGGTTGAAATCACCCTAAACTCTAGACCCAAAACTGAAGAGCCAGTGCTCAAAACAACGAGATATTATAAAAAGGCTGACTGGGAAGCCATCAGAGATCTTATCAGAGACGCCCCATGGGGAAAAATTTTTTCTCTTCCTGCTGAACAGTGTGCAAACGAGACAACTGAATGGTTCAAAACTGCAATCGAAGTGTATGTTCCCATGCGGAAATTCTATAGCAAGCCTCACTCTCCCCAATGGTTTACTTCGACTTGCACAACTGCCATTGCTCAAAGGCAGCATGCATTCCGCAGGTTTAACCGACATAAGTCCAGTTCAAACAGACAGAAGTACATAGAAGCTAGAAGTAACGTTAAGAAAGAAATAGCGACAGCTAAGAGGGAATTTACGGAAACCACTAAAAAACGCATCGAAGCACAAAAACTACTCGTGACTTCTGGAAAATCTACAACAGTGTAGTAAATAATGGGCAATCAACAATTCCCCCACTAACCAACAATCACGAGGTTGTTTGCTTAGCAACCGAAAAGGCTAACATGCTTGCCAGTCGGTTTGCCTCAAACTCCACACTGGACCCTTCCAACCACCCCCTACCTCAATTTCCTATGCGGACAGACGCCATGCTAGACGATCTGAAAATCACCCCTGCTCAGGTGCATGCTATCATAAAAAACCTTGACACTTCAAAAGCATGTGAACCCGATCACATCCCAGCTGTGCTATTAAAAAAGTGCTCAGCCGAAGTAGCTCCAGTTCTCTCCAAACTCTACAACAAATGCCTTAATGAAACTTGCTTTCCGGGCTGTTGGAAAACTGCTTCTGTGGTACCAGTATTCAAGAATTCTGGCGAAAGAACTGACCCATTAAATTATCGCCCTATTAGCCTCCTCCCACTTTTTGCCAAAATATTTGAGACCATAATTAACCATGCTCTAGTCCAGCACCTTACAGATGCTAAACTTCTGACCGACCAACAATATGGATTTAGACAAGCCCGTTCCACAGCAGACATCCTCACTGTAATCTCTGAACGCATATACCATTCACTGGACAAAGCGGGAGAGGGCAGAGCGGTAGCTCTAGATATATCTAAGGCTTTTGACAGGGTATGGCATGAGGGTCTCCTCAGGAAGATCAGATCATACGGTATCACTGGTAGAATACTTAACATAATTAAATCCTTCTAAGATAAGAGAAAAATCCAGGTTGTCCTCGACGGTCGTACATCTAAACAATATGATATAAATGCGGGAGTGCCTCAGGGATCTATCCTTGGACCTCTACTGTTCCTGATATTCATAAATGACCTCCCCGACAACATTGCCTCTGAGATGGGTATATATGCTGATGACACCACACTCTATAGCAGGCACGACAGGAAAACAAATGAACATATATCTAAAGTAATGGCAGAAACAAGAGGATGACCTCCAATCAGTAGTGCAATGGGGACAAAAATGGATAGTCATGTTCAATGCCGCCAAGACTAAACTGGTTTCATTCAATAATTACAAGAAACCTTCTTTATAATTACAAGAAACCTATAGCAATGGCCAACGACTCTTTATCTGAGAGTACGTCTTTCAAGCTCCTTGGCCTAACGTTCACAAGAAACATGAGCTGGAACAATTACATCGAGGGCATTGTCAGGGCTGCTGCAAGGAAGGTGGGCTCTCTCTACCGTGCTAGAAAACTACTAACACCCGAAAGTATCCTGTACCTCTATAAGGCAACCATTCGCCCATGTATGGAGTATTGCTGTCATATTTGGGCTGGTGCATGCATCGGCTACTAGTCTCTCCCTCCTTGACAGGGTACAAAAGAGAGTCGCAAATCTGATAGGCCCTAAACTGGCATCTAAGCTTCAGCCTCTGTCCCATCGACGAAACGTTGCATCCCTCTGCCTGTTCTACAAGTATTTTAATGGTGAATGCTCTGTTGAACTGCAAGCACTCGTACCCCCACAACATGAACACCCTCGACAGACCCGACAAGCTGCAAAATCTCACCCCCCACACTGTAGAGATCCCTAGATGTAAAAGATCTTTCTACTCCGGTAGTTTTTTCCCCAGAACCGCTAGACTTTGGAATTCCATTCCAGGTCACTGCTTCCCCAACTGTACTGACATGCAGAAGTTCAAGTGCAACGTAAACCAACATCTTGCTGTCCAAATCCCTACATAGTACCCCAGTAGTTGTTTCCCCTGATAGTAGCCCCCTACACCAAAGTGGCAATGTGCCTTGTTTGGGGTGTAAATGTAATTAAAAAAAAAATAAATAAAAAATTACTTTTGAAACGCCCCTCGTAGATAAAAAGAAAGGGATGATAGGAAGTTTTCGATATCGCGGAGAAAGGGTAAATAACGAAGATATAGAAAGCGGGTAAGAGAAAGAGGATTGTGAGATGGAGAGACTGACAAATAAGAGACACAAAAATGATTGCTGAAATCGGGTTGCCATTGTTCGCTTTCAAATCCTCTCGACGCCATTAGGCGTTGCTACTTATCGTCGTAACCTTTTCCTGTTATATTACCCTCCGTTCACCCATTTTCGTCCTCTAAAGTTTCACAACAAAACATCATGTCACTAATATGGCTCTTACGCAGCACCAAACTAATGGACGATTGGACGACCATGTTTTATTTTCGCATCACTCAAAACCGTCACTCCCGTCCCACGCGTGTCTTGTTGGTATTTGCAAGAAGTAAAGTACACAAACACATTTTGTCGGAGAGGGATTCTTAGAGGAAAAAATCTAGGGGAGAAATTTGAAACTACAGGTTTATAAATACGAATAACTTGTCAACATATCTTGCAAGTTTTTTTTTTTACTGCTTGTTCTTTTCATTTATGCTTTTGAGCTTAATAAACATTAAAATGTATAGCGGTACTTAGTTAAAACAATTTATTCAGTTAACCTATTTTATAAACATGAAAGACATCATCTGCTTGATGTTGGTCTGACCAATGAAGTAAAGGAATATCGATACTGCAAAGAACATGGAGTGATATTTAGACGAACGTTAAAGAGCAAATGACTCTCATTGCTACTCTATTTCTTTCTCCACTTCGTTTAGATTTGTTTTCATCGTCACTTCCAAAAAGCAAGTAAGTTCTCATAGGGACGTATTCATTTAAAGCACCTTTAACCAATGAAAATTGTTTCAAACCTCCAATCAAGCAAGTCTATGTGAACGGCACAAGCATAGAAACTTCTATAAAATAAACAAAACATAAACAACGACTTCACCAGCGTGTCGCAAGGAAGAGCTCGTGAACGTATACTCAACAACCTCCCTTGCCTTGGCCGGGAGAGGCAAGTCACACTTCAATAATTCACATAATTTCTTCATCTCGCATACATAGTCTAACACACTAGCGACAGTCAGACGAACAGAGACAAATTGCTATTCACGTATAAGGGGGAATATTATCGATGACATTTAAATATTCATTTAAATAACATAGACTCTTTTATAAAATAAATAAAATGCAACACTCAAAAAGAACGCCAAATAGCAATTAACTCGAACACGACATTTATATATATTAAAAAAATAGTTTTATTTAATACAGTAGTTTTTTTGTTTTTTTTAATTATTAGTGGTATGGAGTATCAACTCTCTTTTGCCCGGTAACTCATTACGAAATTAGGACGGTTGCTGTTCATCGATATGGAATTAAAATCCATTACATTTTTTATTATTAGAGCCGGCTTAGAAATGTTTTCATGCAGACAACTAGGTATAAATCCATATATCTGGATAAAATAGAAAGATTTAGAGAAAATCATTTATTACTACTTGTGTTAATAGAAATCCCTTGGTAAAGTATTTATCGATTGGTGTGAATCACCTCAGCATGCGTATTTCCTGGTAAATAATTTTTTTTTTATCCCGTGTACTGTATTTATGATCGAAATTGCAACGCTCCTGGCCTGTTTACTGTACTCATACGCGAGAAGACGAAAGATAGTCCCCCATAGAATTCACATGAATTTGAGACGAAGCATGTAGTAAACATTCTACCATCTGTTCCCTTAATATCTAGCGACTATTGTTAAAACTTGAAATAATTTCAATTGTTATTTCCCTTTGAACGTATATATCAAATCTGTTTGCGAAATAACGATTCGCTACATACGCACTAACAAGAACAAGGTAAACAACACACATGCTCACATATACACACGAATATTCACATTATAAACATATGTGCCAAAACATTTCTGAGATTTGAAAATACTAACACAAATTTATTCACCAAACATGAATTTGTATAAATGAGCATTTAATAATTGAAGATAACTTTTATATGCTTATAGAATTATATATTTTTATTTTTATTTATTTATTTATTTATTTTTACATCTTGGTCACCACTTATCAAGGCCCAGGAGCCACTCGGGAATAAAGGTTATATATATACTGTTTTTTTTTTTTGTAAACTATTGTTTTTTCTCAATTTTCATTGACTAAACTCTGTTAATGATTTAGTTAGCACTTGCTAACCGGTGACCCTTCTATGGATGCCCATACATAACCTTCATTTTTCTTCTTCGCTAAAACATAACATTTATAAACAATTTATAAAAAAAATGTCAGTATGGTTCTTGACAATACCCAAAGACGCTATTGTCGTCAAAAATGGCCCAACACAAGTCAGATACCATCCTACAAACGTTTGAGTAGTCTACCGAAGAATTCGAAGACAAAGCTTTAGCAAATTACACAGGTATTTTACTGATGGATTACGTTATCAGGAAGTATTTATAACAAAGTTTCCAAACAAAAACTAAATAAATAAAAATAAGAACTAAAAAAAATAATAGAATAGAATAAAATGTTGAAGCCGATCGATAAAAAATTTATTTAAATTTTAAATAAGGAAGAGTATAAGAAGGCTATAGCAATGCATGGAATCGAGTGTTAAAATGATGTTAAAAAAATGCACCGCTGAGGTTACTCCAATTCTCTCCAAACTATTTCACAAATGCCTTAACGAATCTGGATTCCCTGATTGCTGGAAAACTGCTTCTGTGGTACCAGTCTACAAGAACTCTGGCGAAAAAACTGACCCATTAAATTACCATCCCATTAACCTCCTCCCTCTTTCGCCAAAATATTTGAGTCCATAATTAATCAAGCTCTAGTCTACCGCCTTACAGCTGCTAAACTTCTATTCGACCATCAATATGGATTTAGACAAGCCCATTCTACTGCAGATATTCTAACTGTAATATCTGAATGTATATACCATGCACTGAATAAGGCAAGGGAGGGTAGAGCGGTAGCCCTAGATATATCTAAGACTTTTGACAGGGTATGGCACGATGGTCTTCTTATGAAAATCAGATCCTATGGTATTACTGGATGAATACTTAACATAATTGAATCCTTCTTAAATAAAAGAAGAATCCAGGTTGTCCTCGTATAACGGATGGTAACGTTCAATGTCGCCAAGACTAAGATCGTTTCCTTTAATAATTACAAAAAACCTTCTCAACCACGAATAGCTATGGCTAAAGGTAAATTACCTGAAAGTTTTTCTTTCAAACTCCTCGGCTTAACATTCACAAGGAACATGAGTTGGAAAAAATACATCGAGAACATTGCCAAGACTGCTGTGAAAAAGATGGGCTCTCTCTACCTTTCTAGAAAGCTACTTACGCCTGAAAGTATCCTGTACCTCTACTAGGTCACCATTCGCCCGTGTATGGAGTACTGTTGTCACATTTGGGTTGGTGCATCTGCTAATAGTCTCTCGCTCCTGAACAGGGTTCAAAAGAGAGTCGCCAATTTAATAGGTCCCAAACTGTCAGCTAGGCGTCAACCTGTCCAATCGACGGAATGTTGCATCCCTTTCTTGTTTTACAAGTATTTTAAGAGTAGATGCTCCGACAAGCAACAAAATCCCACCCCTACACAGAAATTCCCAGATGTTAGAAAGCCTTCTATTCTAATAGGTTCTTCATCAGAAATGCTAAACTTTGGAATTCCCTTCCGGGTTCCTGCTTCCCCAACTATACTGACATACAGAAGTTAAAGTGTAATGTGATTAGACATCTTGCTGTTCAACTCCCTACATAGTGTCCCTGCAACTTATTTCCCTGATAGTAGCCCCCTACACCACCTGTGCCTTGTTTGGGGTGAAAATGTAATTTAAAAAAATGTGATACATGGACAAAAATAGACAAACGAAAAAAGTTTTTTATTTTTTATATCTTCATATATTCATTTATTTTCTACATCAACCATAGATACAAAGCAATAAGAATCGTATCTATGTAATTTTGCTGGAGTTCGTATATATTTTAATTCGATTTCTTTCTTTCGATTCGTTCTGCATGATTTGGATCCAATTTGTTTTTAGAAAGAGAGAGAGAGATAGGGAGAGAGAGAGAGAAAGAGAGAGAGAGAGAGAGAGAGAGAGAGAGAGAGAGAGAGAGAGAGAGAGAGAATATCAGAAAGAATAAAAAATTGACCCATGTAAAAATAAATTCAATTTTATTAACAACAGAAAACGAACTTAGAGAATTGGCCAAATATATAGTTATTGGTAAGAAACAATTTCGTGTGGGCCCTAAAAAGAAAAAGAAAAAAAAAATCTTTGGTGTGATTAGTGACTCGTTCAGCAGGGATAGGGTCGATATTAATAATAATTGAACAGTCCGGATTTGTTGCCGGCGATCATCATATTGTATGAATTCGAAATTCTATTGTTAGTATTGGTTTCCCCTGTATTTTTCTAGCCATGATTATTTCTAGAAAAGCATCGGGTACTCACGAGAAAGACGAAGTGAAGATTGCCAACATCCTAAGTGAAAGTGATTTTAGTGGAACAAAAGGGATTTACACAGTGGAATGGCTACATTGGATTGTGTCTCTATATTAACGTGTCTGTTTTGTTAGGGTCACGGGTTGGATTGTGGCGTGTGCATTATGGTGTCTGTGGGCGTACATAGGAAAAGAGGCGAAATAACGTTGTATTTACGTTTTATGCGCGATATTTAGAAGTGAATATCCTCGCTTATTTGATTCGCTGAAAAACTGCTAGTTGGATATTTTGTCCAATCGACAGTCGATAGGTATAACTACCTGCTGCTGATATATTGAACAAAATATTTTCTAGTCATTATATTGTTACAAGACGCCAACAACTCAGTGAAACATTGGACGAATGTCCTCATGAACTTCATAAACTGAGAAAAGGTGCAGTATGAAATCTGTCACAGCAGAACTGTATCGGGGTTTAAATGTTTGAAAGAATGGACATTGTATCTTATCTCGTAGAACGATAACGTAGGTAACGATAAAAGTCTTCTGTTGCGGAGAAGCTTTTGAGATATACGAAAGTGGATTGGAGAAAGAAGAAGAAGAAGAAGAAGAAGAAGAAGAAGAAGAAGAAGAAGAAGAAGTGGTTAAATATGCAGCATAATTATGTGTTATAACATGGCATACACGATGACGGGAAACTAAATAAAACAAGGGGGCACTATCCAGACCTCCACTTAAAGGATACTGAGAGTACTATAACCCCGATAAGGATTATTGCCGTTCCAAAGTATAAGCCAACATCCGTTATTAGTGATGAACGAACGGTAAACAGCTGTTGCTGTAATGCAAAAGTGTACCGTTGTAACTTTAAACAAACATTAAATGAACAATCTGTTAAACGAATCGCTCGCACATGCTGTTCCCAATGAACGTGGGTTTGTGCACATATGCGTTATTGCCAGTGAGCGATCAAGAAACAATCGACAAAACAAAGTCTTTTTACATACGTGCGCAGTCGCTGGTATTCTATTCTTTTTACAGTTGTTTTTCCATGTGTGATCCATGACCTCTTGTGGCCGTTAATCCTCTATGTAGACTTGTTGACTTTCAAGGTTTTTATTTAGAAAAAGGTGGTTTTTAGGGGGAGAGACCAATCTAATTCTGATCACTTCTTTACCGGCTTTCTTCTAACTTTCTTAAAATGATCGATGCACACACAGTGTCTCGAGGAAATATTCACTTAAATTTCTAAATTGTCGAGCATGTCTTGTCAGTCCTCTTCTCGACGCGAACTAACTAAAAACTCTGTTCTGTGACCCGAGCACGTTACACAATTCCTATCTAATTTGACACTTGTATTTCTAATGCGTTTGTCTAAGGAGATAATCCCCCTGCTTCACTCACACCAGCTGCACTGGGTCTATTTCCGTTTGCCACCAAGTTATTCTTACACGTACTTAATATAACCTTAGGCGAAATTTATACTAGTTAAGATACTCTCTACTTACTGACATAGGGTCCTAATATATAATAGAAGTAATTCACAACAAGTAACAAACGAAGCAAAAATACTGAAAACCTGGGAGACTTATGTCATTCAGATTCTAGGTGCAACACCTGTTTGTAATCAAATACTATAAATAATAATAATAATAATAATAATAATAATAATAATAATAATAATAATAATAATAATAATAATAAACACAACAACAACAATAGCAATAATGATAATAATGACAATAATAAACACAACAATAACAAGCTGCACATGCGTGGCCCCCCTCTGGTGCTGCAAGTGAGATGACGCTACAAAAATAGTGAAGAGATGATGAATGGGAGAAGTGTGAAGGGCCAACGTTGCCTTCACATTTTCTCCAAGTTTCAGAAAAATCTAATGGATGGGGGAAAAGTTATGGGTAAAAAGTGTCATTTTTTGCAATTTTGAGGCATTTGTGACCTCTTTTGAGCTCCTGGGAATGCCAAAATCCTAGTGAAAATGGACAAACGGGACAGTTTCATGCCTTAAGACATGTATATTCAATTCAGCACCATGGAAAACCACTAAATAGACATAAATATAAAGTTTTTGAGTAATATGAAAAAAGAGCTCCAAAAAGGCATGTTTTTTAGCCAGAGGAATGCCAACCATAATTTTGCCAGGGTCACCCATGCTGAATTGATATTAAGAACAATGGCCTCCACATTCTGGCCACTTTCAGGAAAATCTAATGGATGGATCAACTGGTACGGGGCAAAAAAGTATCATTTTTGGCCATTTTGGTGAATTTTTAACTTCTTTTGAGCCCCTGGATACGCCGAATCCCAGTGTAAAAGGAAAACGGTGCCGTTTTAGGCCTTAACACATGTATATTTGAGTTGACCACCGTGAAAAACACTATATAGTCAGACATATAAAGTTTTTCTTAAGAAATATGAAAAAAGAGCCACAAAAAGGTGCATTTTTAACACTATAAACCCCCGGGGATGCGAATCAGAATTTTGCCAGGGTGACCCATACTGGATTTATATTAAGAACAATGGGCTTCATATTTTGGTCAAGTTTCAGAAAACTCTAATGGATGGATCAAAAGTTATGGGGCAAAAAGTGTTATTTTTTGCCATTTTGGGGGCATTTTTGACCTATTTTTAGCCCCTGGGGACACAACGGGAATTTTTGCAAAAAAAAAAATATTTTTTTTTACTGTGCACATCTATTTAATGAAATACAATTTGTGGCAAAATTTCAGGAAAAACTAATGGACGGTTATCTGGCAATCGTCTGGACTAACGGATGCATGGAAGCATGGATGCACGGAGGCACGGATGCCACTAAAAACATAGGTCTCTCACCGATAAATCGGGGGACCAATAATAATAACAACAGTAATAATAATAACAACAACAGACACAATAAAAGCAACAAAAATAACAACAACAACAACAATAATATAATGATAATGACAATAATAAACACAGCAACAACAACAATAATAATAATCTATATATATAAAATGTCATTCTTGGTTCGTTCAAAGTTTTAGAACCATATTTCTACATTACCAATTTAATTGAAATTTTCAGAAAATCTATCTGTAAAGTCAATGAATGTTTGCATGTTATTAAAATAAATTTACATTGCGAATCATAAAAATATTAATTAAAATATAAATATTTTTCGAAGTCGTTTCTGCGAGACTTGCCCGGTTTTATTTTTGGTAACTTCCGTTTCAACTACTCTCGAATTACAAGATAAGTAAAAAAAAAAAAAACTTACTCATGCAGAGAGTGATCCGTGCTGAAATAATAACGTTATTATTTAAAAAGTCTTTCTTAACATGGGGAAAGGAGGGCATTTTGTACCTATTCTGTACTTTAACCTTACAATTGAATAAAAACATATCATAAAACTTTAATTAAACGTGGAAATACGATTTAAAAAATAGCGCGGATCACTCTCTGCATTAGCACACACACACAAAAAAAAAATTAAATAATCCATATTTTAAAAATGTAAATTCATTTATGTACTTACAAATTTTTTAATTTTAAATTCCTTTATTTATGTTAAGGCTTTTCACTCATGAAACATTACATTTTAATTGTTTAGTTTCTTTTCACGGCATTGTTTACACAAAAAAGTTTGTTTTAACTTTTTCTAAACTGTTTAATTTTTACGACATGCCTCAACGTATTATAGACACCCTAACATCCCCATGTTAAAAAAAAACACGCCATTCCATAAACCTCGAAAGCCGTTCTTAATATGGGGAGGTTGGGGTGTTCATTCCGAAAGCCGTTTTAACATAGGGAAGTTTATAATATGCTGGGGCGAGTCGTAAAATTAACGAAGTTGCTATCTATTATTTATTGCAAAAATTGCTTGAAATTTATTTATTTGACAAAAAAATTACATTTTGGTACTCCTTGGGCGTTGAGTTCCATGGCGACCAGCAGAAAAAAATAATAGTCGCTCCCTTAGTCCCCCACCCTACCCCACCCCGCACGTAACATATTTTATTTACTGACGTTGCCGTAACTAAACGATTATTTGTCACATTTACAAACATTTATTTATTTATTTTGAAAAAAAGTTTTACTTTTTATGAATATTAAAAGAAAAATGGGTACTCATGCAGAGAGTGATCCATGCTGAAATAATAACGTTATTATTTAAAAGCCATTCTTAACATGGGGAGGGTGTTTTGTACCTATTCTGTACTTTAACCTTGCAATTGAATAAAAAAAAACATATCATTAAACTTTAATTAAACGTGGAAATACGATTTAAAAAATAGCGCTGATCACTCTCTGCATTAGCACCGAAAAATGTTACTAAACGTTTATTAATAATTTCTCACTTTTACAAACATTTGATTTTAAATTTCTTTTTAAATGACGACTTTTATCAGTTAAATTTTGTAAATATCCCCCCTCCCAAATGGTGTTTATTCCGAAATCTGTTGTTTACATAGAGAGGTTGAGGGTGTTTATTCTGAAATCCGTTCTTAACATTTGTGGAGGTTGACCTAATGTAAATAAATAAATAAATTAATTAATTAATTAAAAAAAAAGACTAAATCATTTACTGATAACTTCTCACTTTTACAAATATTTTTTAATTTACATGCGCGGATGAACAAATTGTTGAATAGTGCGAAAACAAAACGTTTTTGTAATAAACTTCGGGATAATTTTTTCCACCTCCACAATTTTCTTTTTTAAATGACGACTTTTATTGATAAATAAATTTACTTCTCCGCAACTTTTATTGATAAATACATCTACTTCTCTGCCACGGGCACTGACCCCTCCTTTTTTTTTGTTTAATAGTATTTTCGAGTGGGTATGCTGACAACAAATATCAGTTAAATTTTGCAAATAGTCTCCCCCCCACCTCCAAAAGTGGTGTTTATTCCGGAAGCTGTTCTTTAGATGAGGAGGTTGGGGGTGATAATAAGGTGGACCTAATCTAAAAAAAATAACAAAAAAAAAAAACAAGTTTTCTTATGCGCACATAAGCAACTATTTTTTTATTAATTTATTTTTTTAACTTTTTTTTATTTAAAAATTAGTAAATTTCAATGAATAGAATAATAAATCATTTATCATTAATATGTCTTTTTGGTTTTGTGTTTAATGAAACTTTCTTTTTTTCATTACAACAATAATGAACCAATTTAATCTTCCGGCATGCGTTTAAGGGTTACGAAATTATCAATAAATCGTTTAGTTACTAAGCCAACGTCAGTAAATAAAAAAATGTTACGTGCGCATGCATTAGCCTTGACTAAGGGAGCGACCATTAAATAATTATACTGGTCGCCATGGAACTCAACGCCCAAGGAGTACCTAAAGTGGCACTTATGCACTTATGCACTTATGTTATCGTGCTATTTTTTAAAATAGTATTTTCATGTTAAATTCAAATTTTACAATATGTTTTTCTTTTATTAATTTGTTAAGTGAAAGTACAGATAACCCGGTCGGTTTCTAATGTGAGGAAAATCTAGCCCCCCCCCCCAAAAGGGGTACTCTGGGTAATAACAAAACATTAAAATTGCCTCAGTCTCGAAAGATTTCTTCTCTACTGAACGAGGAAAATAATGGTGAAGTGTAGTTCACCTTCTGTTTCTCTCTCCTCTCTTTCCTCTCTTAATATCTCTCTCTATCCATCTCTTCCTTTCCCTCTCTCAATCTATCTTTTTCTCTATATCACCCTCTCCATCTCTCTTTGAGCCCCTTTCCCTCTCTAACTCCCTCTATCTCTCTCCTTTCCTCTGTCTCATCCCTCTCTGTTTCTAACTCTCCCCCTCTCTCTGTTTATCTATCAATCCCTTTATATCTCTACCTCCTTCTCTTTCTCTATTTTCCTCTCACTTTCTCTTTTCTATCTATATATCTTCCTCTCTATCTGTCCATCTCTAATCCCTCATCCTATTTTAGTCTCCTAAATTTATTACAGTGAATAAGGCATTGTCAAAACATGGATAAATCCTATCTCTCTATCTGTTATAGAAGTTATTTGGAAATTACTGCTACCTTGAACAGCACCAGAAGTAACTGGTAAAACTTTTCTAATTAAATTGATTTTGGCAGCCATTTGGTAACAAAATGACATAGCCTTAGCCCTTGCTGCATGAGGAATACCTGCAACTTTGCTACCAAGTAGAAGGATTATTTATTCTACTTTAAAACATTCAATTTAGCCTTAGCCCTTGCTGCATGAGGAATACCTGCAACTTTGCTACCAAGTAGAAGAATTATTTATTCTACTTTAAAACATTCAATTTTTCAAAAATCTCATGTTCGACGTCTCCAAAACATCCAATATGGGGAAAATATGGCAGAAATGTTTAGGAAATGTTTTGTTTAGGATGAATGCACAATGGTACGCAAAAAATCACTTGAGGCTCTTGGTCGATCCTTGCAAGATTTGCGTGGCAATGTCAGACCATTTGGGAATGCAGTAATATTGCTTGCAGGAGATTTCAGACAAATGTTACTTGTTATTCTTCAATCAACACCAGCAGATGAAATAAATGCTTGCCTCAAATACTCTACTTTTTGTTCCATGTGAAGACATTAAACTTAACTCAAAATATGCATGTTCAGATGCAGACTGTTCGATCCGCACAAAAACTTTTGCATCACTCGTGGGAAATTGGGTACGATAAAGTGCCAGCTGATCAGAGTTAAGGGCAAAATTCTTTGACCTTTAACTTCTGTAATTTCTGTAATTTTATTTCATCAAAAGAATAGTTAGTTTAAAGATTTTTGAAGATATTCAAATTATAAGAATTCCATTTGACTGAGTGAATAAGCTATTCTTGCAGGTCAATACAAAGATGCCCATGAACTTAACGCTATTATTCAATGTAAAATTCCAAGTGAGGTAGTCAAATACAAATCCATCGACACTGTTGTGAAAGCAGATAAAGTGGTTAATTATCCAACAGCTATATTTGCTAGGGATGCCACCGCATGTATTGCAACTGAAATTTGGTGTACTAATTATCATGTTGTGAAATATAAACCAATCCAAGCTTTGCAATGGCACATAGTTTGCAGTAAAAAAATTAACAAACAATATCATAGAAACAACAATCTTAACAGGACCTTTCACAGATGAATATATCTTCATTCCATGCATTCCTATGATTCCACCGGATACATCATTACACTTTAGGAAATTGAACTTTCCAATTTTATTGTCATTTGCAATAACCATCAACAAAGCACAGGGAACAATCTTTACAATTGTGGGTCTTACAGTTACACACTGATTGTTTTTTCACATGGACAATTAATGTTACGTATTCAAGAGTCACCAAACCAGAAAATCTCTATATCAGCTAAGAAAATGGAACAACAAAAACTGTGTACCCATGCAAAATGGAAAATTAAACCTATAAGAAACATGCTTTTTCTCATTTTGGAACTTTTTCCATTGCGCCAATTTGAGCCACAGCAACGCGTGGCAGGGTACAGCTAGTAATAATAATAATAATAATAATAATAATAATAATAATAATAATAATAATAATAATAATAATAATAATTCTGATTTCGTTTATCAACGTCTTTCTGGAAAGGGATGGGATTCATTTCCAGAGGATTTCCTTCAACCCTGGCTTCAAGCCAGGAGCTTCAAAGATCAAGGGATTTCCTAAGGATGTTGGTGGCACCTACAATTGCAGAGGTTTGAAGGCCGCCTAAAACATCAGGGAGTTGTAGTTTTTTCAATTGTCCTTCATGGCATTCAAATCCTTGTCAGACCTTCTAAAATGGTCTAATAATAATAATAATAATAATAATAATAATAATAATAATAATAATAATAATAATAATAATGCAATAATGATAATAATAATAATGATAAATTAATGATAATAATAAAATAATGACACCAATTAATAATAACAATAGATGATGCTACTACTACTACAACTAATAATAATAATAGTTAAATAATAATAATAATAATAATAATAATAATAATAATAAAATCATAATAATAATAAACAAATAATAATAATATTAATAAAGTATAATGCTGGCATAGACTGACACCACAGTAAGTAGCCGGGAAGGGTCAAAGAGAATGGGAAGACCGAGGAGCAAAAAAAAAAACTAACCTGGCATTCACTAGATGGGTGTGAATGAGACTGAAACTTTGGGAAGACTTATTGTCACCCAAATTCCAGTGAAGGTCAATGGTCAGCGAGAAATCAACATCATACGCCAGTTGCGATAACACAACTTCATTTGCAAAAGTTACCGGAAGGGGTGAACAGTACTGGTAATCTGGTGAGACTTATTGTCATCCAGACTTCAGGGAATATCACAGGTTATTGTGAGAAAGCAATCTCTGATGATGACGTCTGTGAGAACTCCTAATAATAATAATAATAATAATAATAATAATAATAATAATAATAATAATAATACCGAAGCTAGCATGGAAATAAAAAGAAAGGTAATTGTTGTATTAGAACGTTAGGAAACACCGAACACTAAAACTGCAGAAAACAAAATCATAATACTCACTTAGGAAGAAGCGACAGTGTCCAAATACATCAAAGAAATTATGAGCAGTAATAAAACGAAGCTAAATTTCCCAAGTTATGAAGAAGAAGAAGAAGAAGAAGAAGGTAAAATCAGAAAGGAAAATGCAAATAAACCCCTCCTATATATATAAAAAACAATATTAGAAACCTAAATGAATTACTCTATGCAAAATTCAAATGTGTAATTACGAAAGTAAGCTGATACGATGTCATGTCAAAAGAATGAAGCAACATATCTTCGATGAGAAGCTAGATTGAAAACCCAGTGAAACAAACTTAATAAAGGAACAAAAGCTGTGAATAAAAGCGAAGGAGATGAGAAAATAGTGGAAGAGAAAAAATGGTTGATAAAAAGATGAAATAATAACCAAGAAACACAAAGAACTAAACTAAAGGATATTAGTAAAATAATGAAGACTGACAATATACGGAACAAACAAAAGATTTTTGGAAACAATTAAAATCAATTTTACCAAATCGTAAAGGAAGGAATGACAAAAGTAGAAAAATCGGACCCGAGAAAAACAAGAGAATTCTTGAGCAATATATGATCTAAATGACAAAAAAAAAAAAAAAAAAAAAAAAAAATCACCACAAATGCCAAATGGTTGAAAAAAAAAAGTGTACACTTTGTTAGTTTATTACTTGATGAACGCAAGATAGTCTATTGCATTTCTTGTTAAAGGTTGGATAATTTAGGCTATCAGATCCAGCTCCAGTAATCTGACCCTCCAAAAAAGTATTCAAAATATAATTCTGTTACTAAAAAGTAAGATCTAAATATTAATTTACCTATCCGTATGTCCAGTGTCATAAAACCATTATCATCGGAAACATTAATTAATAAGAAACGAATTACCTCTCTTTATAGTTGCTCTTTATCAGTTAAAAATCTTAAAACTATTTTCTCTTCAAAAATTAAAAAGAAAAACATGGCTATCTGTTTACGGTTTCAAATATTCTATTTTATTTTATAATTTAAAAAAAAGTCATGTGGAGAGGAGACTAAGTTTTTTTTATTATAGCTTCTTTTTAAAAATTATAAAAATGTGCAAGTGAATTGACATCTGTTTCTTCATACTTTATATAAAAAATTATTCTGAAAAAAGCAAATCATTTGTTGTGTGTTTAATTTTCATTGAAAAAATCTAATTTTTTTAAAAATAAAGTCTTTTTAACTTTAAGAGGTTTAAAAGATAATTTGCAAAGAAATTGTTTTAAATTCGTCGTTATTTGTTTTATTTAATGTTTTTATTCATTTTATGTATAATGTGTTTTTAAAATTTTCAACTACCGTGGAATTTCCACGGGCACTGCTGGTTACTATCAGACTTAGCTCCAGTAATCTGACCGCCCCCTCCGCCTCCAAACCTATTCAAAATATAATTCTGTTACTAAAAAGTAAAATTTACATTATTTTTACATGTCTTACTAAAACATCAAATTTTGTTTTAGAAAAACAATATTAGAAACCTAAATGAATTACTCTATGCAAAATTCAAATGTGTAATTACGAAAGTAAGCTGATACGATGTCATGTCAAAAGAATGAAGCAACATATCTTCGATGAGAAGCTAGATTGAAAACCCAGTGAAACAAACTTAATAAAGGAACTAAAGCTGTGAATAAAAGCGAAGGAGATGAGAAAATAGTGGAAGAGAAAAAATGGTTGATAAAAAGGCCATGCATGCAAGTATCTTTATCTCGTTATATAAATTAACGCCATTAATCTCATTTACTGAATTTTTGGCTAACGTCATTTACAGTTTATGTAATTAATGTAATTGGTTACGTGATTGAATCATATTGAAATAACTGCACACTCCATTATCTGATGAATGTATTGAATAACGCTTATAGTATTTGACGAGCGCGGCTGAGTGGGGTTGATGTTGATACACCTTGAAGAGGAGCTGACCACAACATTGGCCAGCCTAATACATGCCAGATGTTTATTTTAGTTGTTAACTCTTAGAAAACTCTCTTCTCGCTACTGATGCTCTGATCGTCATTATTTCCCAGTTAATTCCTATCTTAGAATTGACTTTAACTTTAAACCTGAACTGCAAAAACTTACATCAAATCTGTTGCTAAGGTCACTGAAAAATGGTTTGATCTTTCTTCAGAAAGTATCTCACTCCAGACGCTGTTCTGCACCTGTATAAGAACCGTATACTTCCTAAGAGGAAGCACTGCTGTCATATCTGGGAGGGGCGCTCGAACACTCTTCCTGTTTTTGGTAGAGTATAAAACCGACTTCGCAATCTAATGAGCTCTTTTCTCCTCCCTATCACCCCTATTCGCCTAAAAGAGATTTTGCTAGTCCCTCTATGCTGCATCGTTATGTTTATGATAGGTGTTCGACTGAGATTCAATCTCTGACCGCCTTGTAAAACATTCACACAAGGTTTCGCCAACCTATAACCACGGGAATGAACTTTCTTTTCTGTATCAACCAAACGGTACTTCTATGCAAAAAGTTTCTTTCCTGGAATATACCTCTTGTTGAGCAAAATCTCAAAAGGCTTCTTTCCAACTTACTACAACAGTATCGTCTTGAAATCTAATCTAAACAAACATAGATGGAATCGTCCTATTTGGAATCAATTCCTGTTAAGATATCTTCTGCCTATTTCACCAATTGTTTTCAATCATCTTGTGGTGGCGACCATCAATCGACTGACGATCAATTTAACCCTTATCCCCGAGTGCCTCTAATTTCTTTAAGAGTTACATTTATATCTAGGTTATAAGGATTGTCCTTATCCATTGCAATATGGACTTCATAATAGCTTGATTTACTAGTGCTGAGTTTATGCTTGTATCATTTGTCAAACTTTATTTGTTTGTATAGTTCCTAGTGAACTACATTCGCAACCCAGTCGTATGTGTTTTAATATTCTTTGGTGATTTGTTTCGTCTTTTTCTCCAGAGAATTTACATTAACGTTTTAATTAGGTTTTAATTTTGTTGTCAATCTTGGCTTCTATATCGTTCGTTCTAATATATTGTTTTCCTTTTTTGTGCTCTTCCTCTTCAATCTTTCCATCAGGATGAAAATGGCCGATGATGGAGAGCATCATCTATTTCTCTATATTTCTCTAGTATATCTTGTCAAACTTGGCAATCTTTCTGTCGAACTCGAAGATCTGCACGGAATTTCGAACGGAACTCTTTATTTGATTCACGAGGATATCACGCTCGCGTTCCATCAATCATAACCGGGTAGAAGTTCTAAATAATTGGCAATTGTATTCTGGATATCGCCCGTACGGAGGATTGAACCTTCAACCTTCAGAAGAAGGTAACAATTTGACAGAAAATTCCCAAGAAAAATTCACAAGTTCGGCTATCACGCAAAAGGAAGTATCTCTTTTTTTCTTCAAAATTATTTCCCTTATATCGACTCAAGTTATGTATGTTCAGAGAGAGAGAGAGAGAGAGAGAGAGAGAGAGAGAGAGAGAGAGAGAGAGAGAGATAGAGAGAGAGAGAGGGGGGAATAGGCTGAATGAAAGAAAGAGGAAGGAGAGGGAAAACGGGGGAAGCAAAGTAAAAGGAGAGGCATAGAAGTTATGTTACACTTTTACCCAGGCCAATACCGGGTAGCCCTGCAAGTTTGCTATAAAATATACAATTAAACATAGAAAAAATATGAAGTTATCAGCTAGAGCAGAGCCTTCGCATTCAAAATCAAGTAATGCATAACATTTTATCAATTAATATATGGTAAAGAGTATTTGTGCAAAGAACGCAAGACGAGAAACCGTTAGCGCACATTTGCTGTTCATTCTTACAAATTGCATTAATTTAAAAAAAAATTCTTCCCAGAAATCTGGAGACGAGTCGATGCTTCTAATTTATATCCTCTCAGACATTGCGATACACAGAGTTATCACACATGTGAGAGTTGATATCCTTTCTCTACGCTCGTTCATTTTATTTTTTAGATCGCAAATGAAAAAATGTTCTCTTCTTTCAAAAAAATCGGAATATTGTTATTGCTTTGGAAATTTTGAAAATATTTTTGGAGATTGGATTTCAGAGATCTCTCGATCCAAAAAGGTAATCTTGAGTTAAAAATAAATATGAAATATTTGATACTTTCTGGAAACAGCAAACGGAAGGCAAACTTGAATTCACTTCTAAGTGTTAATGTTGCCTCATGACGACCGTGATAAGCATTTCATTGGGTTGAATACTAGCGTGGTACACATGCACCTCCACTTCATTATCATCTGACCCTTCCTCTTCCTCTTCCTCCTCCTCCTCCTCCTCATTCTCCTACTACTACTACAACAACAACAACAACAACACCACCACCACCACCACCACCACCACAAGCAGCAGCGCCAAAGAAACGATCTCTGAAACAATCAGTATTTATTTGGTTTAAATACGTAATACTGATTGGATCAAAATGCTCAATCCGGATTGATTGAATGGCAATATCGAACTCCAACCAATCAGAAAGAGTTTGGCCTGAGAAGCCCGGCGTCTGTTTGAGTTGACAATATAAGTGAGAACTCGAGCACTGTAGTCACAAAATCCCAACTTTCCACACGAACCCATGTCGTTCACAACTAGATCTTAATAACTACTACAATACTTTTGGCAAGCAAACGAACTCTCTCTTCTAAGTATAACGGCAATGTTTCACAGCCTAATGAGCTCACTCATCTTTCAGTTCCACGCTCACGCGGACAAAGCAACACTTCGTCTGCAGATTTTGAATATTGCACAACTCTATTCGTCATAACTCTTTACTTTTGCTTGTTCCTACAATACATACAGTTGATATATGTATGTATTAATATACCTTGGCATTATTTTTTACTTAATCTTTTCAACTGCCCCCGATTATGACCACGGATCTTAATTGATGAGGATGAACCTTGTCCTTGCTTCTTGTTACTCTTAGATTTGAAGTATAAAGTTATCAATAAAGAAGAACAAAAGTTCTTAAAACGCGGCAGCTTAATTTCCATGCAAATCTTTCACATTCACCATTTCCAGCCCTGATAGAGTTCAAAACTATCTTCGAAACCTAATAGGTGATGCCCTTTTCTCTTCCCTGCAACCTCTTTCCCACAGATGAGGCTTGCGAATCTGTCCATGCTCTATCGTTATTTTCATGGCAAGTGATCGACTGAACTCCAATGTATGTCCCTCTCTTGCCAAACTTTCACAAAAACACTCGATTAGCTACAACCACTATATACGATTTTCCGAACTCTCTATTTGTGCCTAAATCTAAACGTAAATTCCATAAACAAAGCTTCTTTTCCAGAACTGCACGGCTGTGGAACACTGTTCACCTGGCCTGCTTCCCGGTTGAATACAACATATGAGCTTCAAATCCAATGTAGAGAAATTCTTGTTGAGCCGTCCCCATAAATAATCAAATTCTACCCAATTTACACCAGTAACGATTACTAGACTACTACATGACATGTATTAACCTTTATCTTCGAATAGCTTCTAGACCTTGATAAGTGGTGTTTCACAAGTAAAAAACAACAACAAAAAAGCAAACACGATAACGTGTTTTTGCGTTTAATGAATATTATCATTTATCCTCTTATAACTTACTCTTTTTGGGTTTTATTACTTTGATTTATTATTATTATTATTATTATTATTATTATTATTATTATTTTATTATTATTATTATTATTATTTTTATTATTATTATTATTGTAGTAGTAGTAGTAGTAGTAGTAGTAGTAGTAGTAGTATTCTTTTTATATTTTATTATTTATTATTTTTATTTATATTTTATATTTGATTATTTCCACTATTGTCTGTATTATTGTTACAATCATTTTATGCATATTATTTGGATTATTCGAACTACTGTTCTCATTTTCAGTGTTATTTCACAAGGTTTCGGTTGATGTAACCTCCGATATATATATATATATATATATATATATATATATATAAAGAGAAAGAGAGAGAGAGAGAGGAGAAGAAGAAAGAGAAATAGAGAAACAGATACAGATACAGATATGAAAGATGGGGCTGCATCTGGGGAAGGGGGGGTAGACGTGCATCACAAAGACCATTTACCACAACACGTGCCTCATCTTCAAATCGCAGACATGCCGAAAGGATTATATTCTTAATTAGGAATTGACGATTTAATCAAGAGAAACGAAAAATATATTACTCGCCAATCTCGATTCAGTAATCACCGTTTATCTCAGGCGAAAACAGCCACGCAGTCTGATTAAAAAATAATCGTTGTCCATTTTGTCAAATTTTAATGGCGACCTGAACTATTCCAAAAAATCACTGATTGCATTGAACGCATAATTAACAAAAAAAAGTTGAATTACAATTTCCTTGCCCTTCAATAACAGCACTGCAATCCTTACCCTTCCACAACCAATTATTTGAATTCCAATCTCCATTTACTTATGTCTAGGGCCGAAGTAAAGTAGTGGCGTAGATGGTGATCGCCAACGGCTTTGCCTTTGGAGGCTTCACGTTTAAGAAATATATTTTCTTTCGTTCTATGCAGATAATTTTGATGAGTGTCTTAAAGTTTCGTTCACTTCTTTTATATTAATAGAGACAATAGAATCTTCTGTTTTTATACAAGAAAAGGGCGAGAATTAACGAGATCTTGGGGGACTTGTGACTTTCGAGATCAACCTAACGATTGCCAACTATTGCAATTCAAGTTTCAAAGCTAATAGAGAAAATATTAGGAGAATACTTCAACAAGTATCAGAAATAATAAAGACTACTAAATAAAAGATACAAGGTGAACAGTGTAATTTAGTAATACAAGGTTGAACCAGTAAGTCTCGTGAGATCTCATTAGTTCTCGTTCTTTTAATAGAAAACAAAACAGATGTCATATTCTCATTATTTATTTAATATATAACAAATCAATTTCACTTAAATCTGGAATTATGTTTTTCAGAAATCATATAAAAGAAGCCTCGAAATGTGAATGTTATCGTTCTTAGTAGACGAAAATTGTAATTTGAAGTCAGTTTTTCCAAATGTAAAACTTGTTCAACGTATCTATCACTTTAGCCGGGCAATTTCAACATTGAACATTATCAAGGATAAATAGTTGAGAAAAAAACAAAATAATTGAACATCCACGAACTTATGCATCCTAGACATTGTCGTTTATATGTTTGCACTAGCAGGAAGACCTGATGTTGCCCAGGATTTAATGAGGAACCCCATATCCTTTTGCACCAAGCCCATAAATATATGTTACCTTTTTATTCTTATATTTTTACATTTTTAATTATTTAAGTTTTGGAGTGGCCCCAAGGATATAGTCAACATTTATTGGTTGTTAGACATGCCAGTACAATTACATTGATTAAAAACATTGATTGCAACCGTCATTTCTTTGTGTATTCAGAGACAGCCCTTCCGTAACTTTATATCAAAGCGTTGGGCAATTTTGCAATTTTGGATTAAATGTTTTATTATAGATTAAATGCCAACAAGTTTCGTGGAATATTATTATTACATATTTATTACATCTATTGCATGTGATCCTTACACCATGTATGAGATAAGTGTTATTAATTGATGACCGCTCCTTGGTGCTTAGTGTTACTGGTATTTGAAAGTTTCAATTAATCTTAAACCGAAATCTCCCATTGGCCGTTCACCTTCCCAAATATATTGCCCTCTTATTTCTTTTGTTCCCTGACACCAAAACATTCCACACTTGTTCGGCTGTCAAGCTACCATTAAAACACCCAATTGTTTTGTTGTTTCCTAATTTAAACAAACTGAAGCCTTTTTTGATCGAAATGACGGCGAGTCTCTTGTATCATTCACCTGTCCAATCGCCGCTCGCATTATCGCAGGTTTTCAAAATGTCTACCGATCTACACTTTTGATCTCTGAAAACTTGTTCGCACAAGATTCCATACACATTCACTTCACCCACGAAGCGTCTCACCCCCAAGGATAACATGCCTTACAAAAGATTATGTTAAACCATAAAAGAATTGAAAGGAAATAAACTAGGTTTAAGGCTCCTAAAATACATTCTAGAACTAGAATTGTCCCCAAGGGTCCGTAGCGCAATGGTTAGAGTACCTGGAAAACTTCGATTATTAAGTAATATTCTCCTGAAGGCTGAAGGTTTAATTAGGATTAATCAAGAGATAATAATAAAAGACAAACACACACACACACACACACACACACACACACACACACACACACATATATATATATATTATTGAAAGCACAGGGTGTTTCTGCTTTATCGACTTTTTGTAATTTCTCCCTTTTTCGGAAGCTCATTTTAATATCTCGGTCAAATTTTTGTAAAATGTTTAGTAGTAGTTTTCGTCCATCTGATTTTCTTCAGTCGTCTTCAGACAGTTTTTGATTACTGTTTCGTTTAAAATCTGGATGCTTTTATATGCTTCTGTTCAAATTACATTAAAATTACTTAAACTAGTGGAGCGCCTCGTATGTAAAAAAAACATGTTTTTAACGAGTTCAGAACGTGACTAAAATAAATGTACAATGGCTTACAAGTGTGATTTACTAAATCGTAGGTAATTATATTTTTTGTTTTTTAATTAATTTACATTACAGCATATAAATAAATATACGTCTGTCACTATATGTGTACACACACACACACACACACACACACACACACACACACACACACACACACACATATATATTCCAATATATATATTACAAAATATATATACATATTACAACATATATATATATATATATAAATATAAAAGGGAAAATGTGTGTATGTATGTATGTTTGTATGTTTGTATGTGTGTTTGTGTGTCCGCTAAAAACTTTCAACAGACACGACGAAAATTCACAAACTCGGTATCATATTGAAGCTCCATCCTTTGCTCGAAAAATATGGAAAAATTGGCCAAAAACTTTTATTTTTCATCTCAAAATCGACAATTTTCGACAGGAGGGGGGGTCAACAAAAATGGTCCTCTCGTGACGACGACCGGTTCTACGCATGCGTCAGATGACTTCATGACCTGATTTACTTTAGATAGTTGAAAAATGGACGTCGCGTTAGCTCAGTTGGTTAGCGCGTTGGTTCGTTATCTAAACGTTTTGGGTTCAAATCGTGGTGTGAGATGTCATTTTTTTTCGAATTTTTAAATTTAAATATTGAACCACTGTTATTTAAGCCATTTTTCACGTAACGTTTGTTTTTCTGCTTTTTTTTTTTACTTCGCTTATCCATCCCCGACCACACACCCCAAAACACCCAGGAACCCACCAATTTTTTCAATTTTAATATCGAAATAGGCTTATTTAAGCAATTTTTCACGTGTTCGTTTTTTTGTTTTCTTTTTTGTCTTTTCGATTTTTACATTTAACATCGTTCGTTTGCCTTACGTTAGTTTTTTTGTGTTTTGTTTTCAATGTTTTGATTACCCCCCTTCCCTTAATTTTTAACGTTCGTTTTTATGTTTTCTTTTTTTACTTCGTTTATAACAAACAAACCTGGTCATTGACCTCATTTGCTGAATAGCTTCTGTCGTCATCATCGTAACGTTCGACGGCTTCCATGCGCGCACCTGTCAATTTGGTTCTTACTTAAATAAATTCAAACATCTTTCAGTAACTCATTCTGGCTGGCCGATTTTATTTTCAAACTTCACCTCAGGGCTTTGGGTTCGATCCTACTACCCCCCCCGGTTTCTTTTTTATTTAAAAGCACACACACCTCCAAACACCTGGGCAATGACGGGTGCCCCCGCTAGTATATATATATAAAAGGCAAAATGTGTGTGACCATTTTGTGTATGTCTGGCAAAGGCTTTTCTCGCACACGGTCCCGGGTTCGTTACTATCGCTTACAACTGTTTATATAGGTCCTAGATAATAATATCTAAGATTTGGGAAAGCACATTGCGTCTAGATTTATTTACATCGACTTTTACAAAATTATTGCTATTTTGACTTCTCGGGTGTTGATTGGGCTTTTTCGTATAAAAAGCAAAACTAATTCAAAGCTCCAGAGTTCTCAGCATCCCGTCGGGAAACGTCCAGAAGCTTTGATCAATGTTGTATATCAGACAATTACTATTCAATCTGGACAACTGGGAGCTGGTTTCCTCCTCCCCAACATCTGTTGGGGGAAAAACAGTCAAATTTGGGTAAACAAACCCAAACGCTGCCTCTCAGCAAAAGTTAACTGCGTGACTTCTATCTGACCTTCTTAATTAGGTCAAATGAAAGCAGCAGAGTTAACTTTTATTGCGGACACCTGTTTTTAATACTTAAATAAATTCAAACGTTTCTGCATTATATGTCGCGGTGGCCCAATAGTAATCGTCGCACTTTTTTTTCACACTTTAATTTCCAACTTTGCCTCAAGGGTTCGGGTTCGATCCTCATACTCACCTACCAAAACTTTTTTTTTATTTTAGTTTAGTTAAATTTACCCAAAACCACACACACCTCAAAACACCCGGGCATCGCCGGGTACCCCCGCTAGTACTTTCATAGATCATAGTCTATTTTCTGTAGGCTGTTTTTGAACCCAGTCAACGACGGGTACTTTTGCTAGTATATATATAAAAGTGAACGTGTCTGTGTGTCTGTGTACATTTCCCTATGCAATAACTTTGTCAATTTTCAGTCTACAGATTCGAAATTTGATATACAGGTTACTGAGATTTGTGAAAATCGATGTGATTGGTTTTCGGACAGAAATTTGGCGATAAAGAGAACTCTACCAAACTCCTCCTACAATTTTGGGTCTAAACACGTGAAATTTTAGATACAGGTTCCTTGGGCATGGATCTAACTTAATAACTTGCTTTGAACCAAAAACAGTAAATGTTAAGGAGTCAAAAAAGGGGTTAAAGTTTTAAAAAAACTGACCTCTGCGGTCTCTACCAAATTACTCAGACAATTTCTGGTCTAAATATTTGAAATTTTCCATAAAGGGTATTCAGAGATAGGGCAAGCTTTTTCATCGGTTTAGGTCGAAAACTTTTAGTTACCAATATATAAATGCATGTATGTATGTATGTATGCATGTCTGCCTAAAACTTTTAATAGAGGCAACGGATTTTACCAAGATCAGTATCGTTTTGAAGTTCGACCGTTCATACGACAAATATCGAAAAATTGGCTAAAAACATTAATATCTTCCCCTTCAACTAGGCATTTTTCTACAGGGGGATGGGTCACTTTTTTCGCCGATATTTTTTAAAGTTATCCTCTCCTTTAGATTGTCTAGCCTTAATTTTAAAAAATGTCACTTCCGGTTTGGCAGTGGGCGTAACGGCATAGATGTTAGGTTTTTACCCCATTTTTCTCCTTTGCGTCATGGGTTCGAGCCTGCCTTCCTACTTCCACATTTTTTTTTTTTGTTCAACAGACACATCCAAACACCAGGGCAACGCCGGGCCGAAATGCTAGTATATATATATATGTATATATATATATATATATATATATATACACTACATATATATATGGCAACATATATATATATATATATATTTAGAACATATATATATATATATGACAACATATATATATATATATATATATATATATATATATATATTTTTTTTTTAATTACCTTTTCACCCCAAACAAGGCATATTTCCACTTTGTTGTAGGGGGCTACTATTAGGGACATGGGCATCAGGGGTACTGTGTAAGAAGTTGGGCAGTAAGATGTCGGTTCACGTTGCACTTGAACTTCTGCATGACAGCACAGTTGGGGAAGCAGGGACCCGGCAGGGAATTCCAAAGTTTAGCTGTCCTGGGGAAGAAACTACTGGAGTAGAAGGCTCTCTTACATCTAGGGATCTCTACTGTGAAATGGTGGGATTTAGCTGCTTGTCGGGTTTGTAAGAGGTATTTACGTTGAGGGGGCACAAGTGCTTGCAGTTCGTCATAGCATTCACTGTTAAATTACTTGTAGAAAAGACAGAGGGATGCAACATTTTGTCGATGGGACAGGGGCTGAAGTTTAGATGACAGTTCTGGACCTACCAGATTGGTGACTCTCTTTTGAACCTTGTCTAGGAGGAGCGAGACTAGTGGTAGATGCACCAGCCCAAATATGACAACAATACTCGATACATGGGCGAATGGTGGCCTTATAGATGTATAGGATACTTTCGGGCGTTAGTATCTTTCTAGCACAGTAGAGAGAACCTACCTTCTTTGCAGCGGTCCTGGCGATACTCTCGATGTAATTGTTCCAACTCATGTTTCCTGAGAGTGTTAGGCCGAGGAGTCTAAAGGATGTACTTTCAGATAAAGAGACATTGACCATTGCTATTGGTGATACAGAAAGTTTCTTGTAATTATTGAAGGAAACGAGTTTTGTCTTGGCAGCATTGAATGTGACCATCCATTTATGTCCCCATTCCACTACAGATTGGAGGTCATCCTCTAGGGTTTCTGCCATTTCTTTAGATATGTGTTCATTTGTTTTCCTGTTGTGTCTGTTATAGAGTGTGGTGTCGTCAGCATATATACCCATCTCACAGGCAATTTTGTCAGGGTGGTCATTTATGAATATTAGGAATAACAGAGGTCCTAAGATAGATCCCTGAGGCACTCCCGCATTTATATTGTATTGTTTAGATGTACGACCATCGAGGACAACCTGGATTTTTCTCTTATCTAAGAAGGATTTAATTATGCCATGTATTCTTCTAGTGATACCATATGATCTGATTTTCCTGAGAAGACCTTCATGCTATACCCTGTCAAAAGCCTTAGATATATCTAGAATTACCGCTCTACCCTCCCCCGCTTTGTCCAGTGACTGGTATATACGTTCTGAGATTACAGTTAGGATCTCTGCTGTTGACTGGGCTTGTCTAAATCCATATTGTTGGTCAGTCAGAAGTTTAGCATGTGATGGACTAGAGCTTGGTTAATTATTGTCCCAAATATTTTGGCGAAAAGTGAGAGGACACTAATGGGGCGATAATTTACTGGGTCAGTTCTTTCGCCAGAATTCTTGAAAACTGGTACTACAGAAGCAATTTTCCAGCAGGCAGGAAAGCAAGATTCATTAAGGCATTTGTTGTAAAGTTTGGAGAGAACTGGAGCTACTTCGGCGGAGCACTTTTTTAATAGCACAGCCGGGATGAGATCAGGTCCACATTCTTTTGCAGTGTCAAGATTTCTCATGATATCATGCAACTGAGAAGGGGTGATTTTCAGATCGTCTAATGTGGCGTCTGTCCACAAAGGAAAGTCAGGGAGGGGGTGGTTGGCAGGGTCCAGTGTGGAGTTGGAGGCAAACCGACTGGCAAGCATGTTAGCCTTCTCAGTTGCAGAGCATACAACCTCATGATTGTTGGATAGTGGGGATTGTTGATTGCCCATTATTTACTACACTGTTGTAGATTTCCAAGAAGTCGCGGGTCCCTAATTTCTGTGCTTCGATGCATTTTTTGGTGGTTTCAGTAAATTCTCTTTTAGCTGTCGCTATTTCTTTCTTACAGTTATTTCTGGCTTCTATATACTTCTGTCTGTTTGATCTGAACTTATGTTGGTTAAATCTGCAGTACGCATGCTGCCTTTGCGCGATAGCGGCTGCACAAGTAGAAGTAAACAATTGGGGAAAGTGGGGCTTGCTATAAATTTCCGTGTGGGAACATGTGCTTCAATTGCTGTTTTGAACCATTCAGTGGTCTCATCTGCACACTGTTCAGCAGGAAGTGAAAAGATATTTTGCCATGGGGCGTCCCTGATGAGATCCCTGATGGCTTCCCAGTCAGCCTTTTTATAATATCTCGTTGTTTTGATCAGTGGCTCTTCAGTTTTGGCTCTAAAGTTTAGGGCTATTTCAACTATTACCACTACATGATTGGCGTTCCCAAGTGGGCTGTGGGCATTAGTTACACAGTCATCGGGAACCATAGTCAGAAACAGATCTAGGATGATGCGTGTTAGTCTTGCTGGTCTGGGAAACGGGTTGGAAACGTAACCATCTATGATAGGGAATGAGATATAGAGAAGTTATATGTAGTCATACCAGCTGTGTGTGTGTGTGAGTAGAAAATCCAAGCCAGTTGCTGTGGTGGACATTGAAGACACCAAACACATGCACTTGTGCGCTAGTGTCGAGGAAAAGTGCTGTATCTATGCTGTCAGAGACTTTGTTTATTAGGGTACAGTCCTGGGTCGAGGGAGAGTGGTAGAGAAAATAAAAGTAGCTAATGTTATGTTGCATGTTAAGTCTAAAGCACATAAAGGCTTGATCGTCCGATTCTAGTTTCATTTCTCTAGTCAAGGGGAGGGTGTTCCGAATATATACTCCAAGCCTGTGCATATGTCTGTCAGAGTCCTTACGGCAGAGTGGAAGATATCCAGGTATGTTAAAGTAGTTAGAGGGGATGGAGGAGTGTAGGTTAGTCTCACTTAGTGCTAAGATATCCGGGGTGTTTGTTAGGAGAAATGCTTCGATATCATTTAAATTAGTTCTAAGCCCACGGATGTTCGTAAATGCAAGTCTCAAGGGAGAAGGCAGGTTGATTTTGTTTGAGTTTGGGCCTGGTTTTAGCGTAATTTTTTTTATTCTACTGTCATTTTTAATAGTTTCAGATTAGGTAAGAGATGCTGAACAAGTGGTTATGCAGAATACCAGACATGCAACACAAGCAGGCCATCAGTTGTCCTGCCATCTACTAGGATTGTGGCCTCGGGATAGCCCACCGGGGATGAGTGTAGGGTCCCTTTACATGCGCAACATTTCACTACAAACAACCCGATATTATACAACTGTTGATGGAGTAGCCGCTCTAAGCACTCCCAAAGAGTTAGGGCACCTGTACTACCAGTCGGAAACAGCAGCCAGCAACTGTCTATCTGGTACCCTTAACCCATCAGACGATGGTCAACCCAATCTACTTGTACTGGCATTATGGCATTCAAGCACTCCCAAGTGCCCAGTTTAAGGGAAGGGATGTGCCGGGAGTGGGGAAAATGGCGTTCATTGCCCTAGTCAAGAAACAAGATCAGCCACTACGTCTACCTAATAGGCAAAGGAGTATGGAAGCCGGGCGATAGACAGTGCCTATCTACTCCTTAAGCAGTTTAGGTTTGCAGACTGGTAATTTGTTTGAGTCACCAGCTCTAGGAAGGTTGTCATCCAAGACTGGAGAGGCCTTCCTCCCCTTAGGTTTAGCTTCAGAGTTTTCCTTCTGCTAGATGGATGACCTGGGAAGATCTACAGGTCCATCAGCACCGAAAGGGGTTTCCCCACGCCTGGGTCCTAATCCAGGTATTTCTGCACCCCCGCGTTGGTGGTGTATGTTAACGGGTTAGTTTATAAGGGTTATATATCAACTGAAAAATTATACTCCTCAATGTGATTACAGGGCATTGCTATTTCATTGTTTGTTACTGGAGGAGGGGCTGAGTAAGAGTTCATGCAGTGGAAGCAGCTATATTTGCAAACAGATCTGTTGGAAGGAGTTAACATGGTTTGTTTTTTCATTTAGGTTAAAAAAAAGTTTCCTTTTCTTATTTTTATGTTGGCTTAGGAATAGGATAATATGTTGCAGAATGGTATGGTATTACGAATTAACTAGAAAAAATTGTACACGCTCTGAATATTTTAGATAGCAGGAGGGTTAAGTTGTATATTGAATAGATACAAGTAACCTCATTTTTGATATGAAGTACATTACAGTACAGGTATAATTGGGAGTAAATTATATGCTATGTTCTATACAGTATGTATAGTACAATAAATAGATATATGGTCATATTTCCAGTAGATGCGAATCTATGGAGATTGTAGGTATAAAGTAGGTTACCATTTCTAATAAAGATATCTTCAGCTTTCGTTTAAAAATCAAGAAGTTGTATTTTGCATTATAGAGTATCGGTACAGTTTTTGTATTTAACATTGCTAAGCTAAGGAAAGGACAGCTATTGCTATGTAATATAGATAGTTGTATATCTAAGTACAGACTGTTGTTAGTGAGTATCCACCTGGTTAAGAATAAACTAATGCATACCTAAGGGGTGGAAATGTACAGATGTTTAGTGACCATGACTTCCAATCGGTCAGCATGCGAAGGTTAAGGGCTGAAAGCTAAAGACCCCCAACTAAGTTGGGTGTATTCTATGAGTGTTAGTGGCAACTTGGGGAGTAGAGCAGATTGTTAGTTTTTAGGAGAGGATTAAACTTACAGAATACAGTTAGGATTAATTATAAGAGTTTTGAGTGTCAAGTAACGTTTAGTTTGAGAAGAGAAGAAATTTATTTTTAACTTAACATGCAAATCAGACCTAGGCAGTCGTCTTGGAGGCAAAGTACATATTGGATATACGTATCAATCCAGCAAGGGTGCCTGTACCATAATGAGAAAAAAACTATTAGTATATAGCGCGTCGGGATTAATTAAATACAGTAAGTTTGGTCAAGCTCAAAGCATTGTGTATCTATTCAGTAATAGTCCTAGCGACGTAGCTAATGTCACTGTGCATTTGAGTTTCGAATATAGTTGAAAGTAAGACTAACTATATTATATGGTTGGATTGGCTAGCAAGGAAGCAAGAATTTTCAATACAAGCAGGCTTATAGTAATAGCATATATTAAGTATATTACTTAAATAAAGACCTAACTTCATCTACTGTAATAGAGAAAATAATTCCCGGCCTTTTTTGTCTTTTATCACTAGTTTACTTGAATATAGCATGAGTGAGCAGTGTTTTGCCTGTTCGAATAGTAGTCAGGTAGGGGGAAGGGGTGACGAATCTCATCTTAAAAGTTTTGCAATATAGGAAAAGTAGAGACAGATAAATAAATATACATAAATAAAACAAGAAAAACAAATTTAAACAAGGCAACATGAAATATATTTGTTAGGAGTTAAGATGAATTTTAAAATTAATACTTAACGTCTGTTTGACACAATGGTTCGGCGTTCGTTTTATTTATTTATTTTGGGCCGACTGGCATATTGCCGTGTCTTTCTAGAGCGGAAGAAGATTTCTATTTCCGGATAATTTGTGCACGCGTGCCTATCTATTTATAGAATAAAAGTCGTTACGTTCAAATGTGTAAATATGTTAATTTTATTTTAATTTTTTTTTTTTTGAATAAAGTCGTAACTTCATCTGCTGTAATAGAGAAAATAATTCCCGACATTTTTGTTTTTTATCGCTAGTTTACTTGAATGTAGCATGAGAGAGCAGTGTTTTGCCTGTTCGAATAGTAGTCGGAGAGGAGGAAGGGCGACGAATCTCATCTTAAAAGTTTTGCAAGACAGGAAAAGTAGAGACAAATAAATAAATTTACATAAATAAAACAAGAAAAATTGTTAGGAGTTACAACACACACACACGCACACACACACATATATATATATATATATGACATATATATATATTACAACAACTATATATTACAACATCTATATATATATTACAACATATATATATATTACAATACATATATATATTACAATATATATTAATATATTAAACACATACATATATATATATTACAACATATATATTACAATATATATATTACAATATATATATATATATATATATATATTACAATATATACATATATTACATTACATATATATATATTACAATATATACATATATTACACTATATACATATATTACACAATATATATATATATATTACAACATATATATATATAAATATATATACACAACATATATATAATATAACATATATATATATATTACAACATACATATATATATTACAACATATATATATATATATTATAACATATATATTACAACACACACACACACATATATATCTATAATATAAAGCTGAACGTCTGTGTATGTGTATGTGTGTGTGTGTGTGTGTGTGTGTGTGTGTGTGTGTGTGTGTGTGGTCACGAATAGGTTCCTATATGATTGACTATTTTAAAAAACTGATTACATATAATGATAGAAGGTGTATCGAGGATCAGGAATGAGTATGTTTGATCTGGCGGAACGGTGTTTCATTAAAATTGTGGGGTCTGCGTTCGCGCCTGGCCCCCAAAGTATGGAAATAAAAAATGAAAAAAAAAAAAAGTTTACAAAGGTTTTTGATATAGATGTACATAAGAATACTCAAATAGGGATGGTATAATAAAATTGTGGGGTCTACGTTCGCGCCTGTACTCCATGGAAATATGGCACAAACTTTAACAAAGACTTTTCATATCTATCTGCGTAAGTATACTTAGATAATTATGTTTCAGTTTGAAGAAATGTAGTATAATAAAATTATTGGGTGTTCGTTCGCGCCTGACCTCCATAGAATGTAAATATGTCACAAAGTTTAACAAGGTTTTTTAAAAGGGGTGAGCTCTATAGTAACACCTTAACTTTAATCTTAATTCACGTTAGCTTTTATTCATTTTTTTTTTTAGTTGAATCATATTGTGTCGAATAAGTTCACCTCATAAATTCACGTTCTTATTAAAGTGAAAGCCAGAAAAAAGTCGGAACTTTAGACAATTCTCGACACAAATTTTGCATAACTCTGTTTTTTTCCTTCTCCACTTGCACGTGGCACTCTTTCGAAAATAGATAAATAGATAAATAATAAAAAATAAGAATGTTACTTGTTATCGTGTCAAAAGAAAGAAAAAATCCTGCTCACGTGATTACGTGTCTTTTTAAAAACATTTACTTAACCTTTTTATTTTTATTTATATATCTGTTTAAGTTTTTTTTATCAGTGTACTAGAAGGAATTCAGTTGATTACAACCCTTTCTGCGTGTCCTTTACATTACAATAGTACAACCCTGAATCCAACGGGGCAATACTACAGCGTTCAATACTGTAAAACTGAAACGAAGCTGTTGTGCTTGAAAAGGGGGCCATTTTCTTCTTATTCATATTTATATCGATTATTTGCTTTAAAAAACTAAAGTAATTACGTGTTTACTTTTCTAATGTCCCATTTTGCTGCTTCGGATTATTTTACTAAAGCAAGTAAAGCTTCATTATTTTTCAAAACTGTTTTTGTTTCTTTGTTTTTCGATATTTCGTCGATATTATTTAGTAAGAGTGTTTAGCAGAAAAGCCAACAAACGACTACCCAAAAAAATAAGTATACAAGAAATAAATGTTACCATAGTCAATAAAAGTTCAGTTCATGTTTTTGTTTTGTTTTGAAATAGTTTTTAATGCTCTTTACTTGAAATAATTTCATCGAACCTAAATTAAAACGAAATTTGAGGCGATAACTATTAAATTAATTTTTATATGAACTACACATGCCATAATCAAGGACAAAATAACGGAAAACATTAAAATATGTTTATAAATATTCCTTACGTTGACAAGACTCTCTTAAATTGTTAACACAGAATGCTCAGGCGCTCCTCCTTCAACTTGAAAACGGGGCTCTCAATTTCAAAGTCGCTGCCATTTTGATTTTTTTAACCGGTTCGTAAATTGAAAAAAAAAAAAAATTACAAACTACTTAAAATATAAACCAATGAACTTTTCTACTATAAAAGTAACTTTTATTGACTATGGTAACATTTATTTCTTGTATATTTATATTATTATATATATATAATATTTTCTCTTTGTAAGGAAACATAATTTTGTTGATCACTCTTGGCTACGAATGGAAACAAAGTTGATATAAAAAAATATATTTTCGCGAAAATTATCTTTACTTTCATCATATTTTGCTTAGGGAAAAATTTTTGAGTATCAAAACCTATCTCTTTACAACCCCTCCTTTTCATAACCTATCATACTTTCATCAATCACAGTCCATTTTCTGTAGGCTGTTATTGAACCCAGTCAACGACGGGGACTTCTGCTAGTATATATATATATATATATATATATATATATATATATATATATATATATATATATCAAAACATATATATATATTACAACATATATATATTACAACATATATATATATATTACAATACATATATATTACAACATATATATATATTACAACATATATATATATATATTACAACATATATATATATTAAAATACATATATATATTACAATACATATATATATATTACAACATATATATATATATATATATATATATATTACAACGTATATATATACATTACAACATATATGTATATATATATATATTACAACGTATATATATACATTACAACTTATATATACATATATATATATGTATGTATATATTACAACGTATATATATATACATTACAACATATATATATATATATATATATATATTACAACGTATATATATATATATATATATATACCTTACAACATATATATATATATTACAATGTATATATATACACACATTACAACATATATATACTGCAACGTATACACACACACACACACACATATATATATATATATATGTATATGTGTATATATATGTATATGTATATATGTAACAATATTAGTGATAATAGTTATAATGAAAAAGTAATAATATTGTTAATAATAATATTAATACTGACAAAAATATAATGCATATAATAATGATACGACTGATAAAAACAGTAAGAAAAATAATATTCTTAAGAATAATTGTTACAGATGTTTATATCATATTGTTAGGTGAAAGTACTGAATAAAATTTTGAAATACCTGTCCGTATTTTTCCAAAATGACTTTAAAAATATAAAACCTAATGTTTTCTTAGTATAAATAAAAATATAAGTACGAACTTTGATGACTGTAAAGAAAAAGCGTTGTGTTAAGGAGAATTGTTTCCCAACACTCTGGAAAACTCCATCAGTATGTCCTGTATTTAAAAATTCAGGTGATCGATCATCTCCCTCTCAATAGAAACTAATCAGTCTCCTATGCGTCATGAGTAAGTTGCTTAATATGTGTTAAATAGAGAAGTATTCAACCACCTCAGAAAAAATAACCTCCTCAGTGATATGCAATATGGTTTCCGTTCTGCTAGATCTATAGAAGATATGCTAACAGTAATATCTCATAGGATTAGCGAATCTCTCGATGGGGACTACATTTCTGGGGCAATAGCTCTTAACATATCAAAAGCCTTTGATATGGTATGACATAAAGGTCTACTTCACAAGATCTCCAGCTATGGTATAGATGGAAATGTCTTTTCAGTTATTACATCATTTTTCTCTGATAGGTTCATTAGAGTAGTGGTTGATGGGCAAAAAACTAGAAGCTCACAGTATTTATAATGGGGTCCGTCAGGTATTCATCCTGGGCCCAACTCTCTTACTGATCTACATCAATGATCTCCCAAATCACATCCTAAGATCATTCGTACACATTTATGCTGACGACACTACCATCTTTAGCAACACTTCAAAGGCCATAAACGACCAAATCCTCTTTGATTCTCTCTCTTCTGATATTGAGCACGTGGTACAATGGAGAAAGGAGTGGCTGGTTAATTTTAATGCATCTACAACCGAGCTTCTATTTTTTCATCATCAATGCTTTGATCCCCGTCTGGCATCAATTGAAATGAACGGCTCTCGTCTTGGGGAGGCTCCATGTTTTGACAGGCTTCTAGGTCTGACCTTTACTCCTGATCTGAGGTGGAACACGTACATCAAATCCGTTGCCAATGCCGCTGGAAAAATGGTGGGGTACCGCTCCAGCAGATATCTTACTGCTGATGCAATTCTCTACCTGTATAAGAGCCAAGTATGTCCAAGAATGGCGTACTGTTGCCACATCTGGGCAGGAGCTGCTAGAAGCAGCTTATCCTGCCTTGACAAAGTTCAAAATAGACTTTGTAGCCTAGTGGGGGATGCTCTTTTCTCTTCCCTACAACCTCTTTCCCACCGAAGAGACACTGAGAGCCTGTCTCTACTTTATCGTTATTTTCAGGGCAAGTGCTCATCTGAGCTCCAATGTATAGTCACCGTTGGCCTGACTTTCACAAAAAACACTCCTCTAGCTGAAACCACTCTCAATAATTTCCCTACTCTTTACCTGTGTCTAAGCCTAAACGCAGATTCCATGAACAAAGCTTCTTTCTGAGAATTGCACGGCTGTGGAACTGTTCCACTTTCTTGCTTTTCAGCTTGTCTTCAAATCCAACGTGAACAAGTTTTTGATGAGCCACCCCCCTAAGTTATCCAATTCATCCAATTCGCAATGCTAACGATTACTACGACATTTTTCCCATTGGCTATTGTATACTCATTAATCCTTATAAACGAATGGCCTCCGGGCCTTGATAAGTGGTGATTCCTATGCAAAAAAATAGTTGTTGTTTGCTTTTCGGGCTTTGTACGTTGTTATAAGGGATATAACTACGTATCGAACCGGATACAAAACAGTATATAAAAGAGCTAACATTTTAAGGTAGGGCGTCTTGTCTTGTTTGCAGCCTTGTGTCCTACCAGTCTCGCGTCTTACACTCTACAAGTGTACTCCGGTTAACCAAGCTTCCCAGGGACGAGCTTTGTATTTGTATTATTGCGAAGTACTAATAAGCCTTTTTGTTACGCATTCTACTCGGTGTATTTTGTCATCTCTTCTCTTCTCTATATGAATAAAATGAACTCATTTTTTCCCGTCTGATTTTGACATTAATAGGATTAAAAATCAAGATATTTCATGTAAATATAATATGCACAAACGGCAGAACTATATCTGAGGTGTGTTATAGGCTTATTATTTCTCAAATTCCTCGATAATCTTAGATTTCTATACTTTTTCTGCTGAGAAGTCACGGCCAAAATCGGTTAAGATCAATGGAAGTGGTAAAATATTTTCTCTCTAATAAATTCCTCCTCCCCTTGCCACCACTTAACACCGTTTGGGGATCGTTCACAAGGAACAGTTGAGAAGAGAACACCGGTTTGGCTTCGTAGTTCTTTCATGTGAAGTTATTTAAAATCACTAAACTAAGCTGCAGTGCTCTGTGGCGTAGTGGTTAGCGTGCTGGACAATTCACATCATATTTTCACGTTCGCGCCGACCTACCGTAGTCGCTTTTTTTTTTTTTCCTAAACAACTGGAATGGACTTTTCTTGGTGGCCGAACTGTTAACGTTGCAGATGTTTTTTTTTTCACACTTTATTTTCCTACTTTTACTCATGACTCCGGGTTTGATCCTTCCTACTTACCTACCATAACATTTTTAAAAACTCCCCCCCGTCCCGGAAACAAACACTCGGGCAACGCCGGGTACCCCCGCTAGTATTATTATATACTGTTGAACAGGATATAACATACGTGCTAGTGTCCTTAATTCTATTTTTCAAATTACTACATTCTCTAAGCTTATTACATTTATATGTAAATTATTATAATTGTAATAAATACAATATGTCCTGGATTATTGTATTAACTATTTAAAATTGAATCTTATTGGTCGCCTCGAGATAAAAAGTTAATGTTTACGATATGCTTTTATTAAATTGTAAGGGAAAAATGAAGAATACATTTTTAAAAGTCCAGGATATATTCTGAAAAGAAAAATCTTTTAAAATGAATAAAATCTAATATTCTGTTAGTATAAATGAAAATATAAGTACGAACCTCGCCATTGTTTAAAACAAAAATAAAGTCCTTTTTAACATCCCGGTTGTGTAAGACTTTAGCATCCTTGATTTTCGTTTTGAAATTATTGCATTCCATAAAACTATTCAATGTATACATGAATTATTCTAAAAATATATATAAAATATTTTCTATGTTCAATATATAAATACTTGTAAATACTGAAATATAGAAGTGAAATGTATTTGCGACGTAGTTTCATTTGAGATGGATTACTGACTGACGCCATGTTTTTTGTTGTCGAGCGGTGTTCGAAAAAGAAATTCCAGCGATCCGGTTTAGGTTTGGGGCAGCCAATAAAATTGCCAGTATGGTGGAGTTAATAATGCCAACGTAGGGGAGTGTTAATTATTTGTGCATGATGGGTGTAATGGGTAAATATTAAATGTACGAAATAAAAAGAAAAAGACAGAGCGACCGGTATAATGAAGCTAATGTAAAAAACTAAACTAAAATAAAATACCCAGTGAATATTTTATACAGGGTGTAATCGCCTCTAACTTTCTCAAAGTATGACTATTTTGGAAGAGTGCGCCTCCTCAGAACTATTATAGTAATTTACTGTATTGAATAAAATCGATTGATAATATTCGCAAAATCTACAATATGCATTGCAAGGTACATCGAATTTATATGTGGAGTCTGTGTTTGTATTCCTATAGTGTTTTTTTCTAGACGGGAAAAATCGTTGCCTCTTATCATTCATATATATATATATATATATATATATATATATATATATATATTGTGGAACGATAAAATTGTCGCCATAGAAAAGACAACATTATTCCATTTCCGTTTAATGAAAACCGGTTTTCTTTTTTTGTTTTTGCAGGCCATCTACTAGTTGGCCAGTTCTGTATAAATCCCAAGAGCGATAACAGCCTTCTATCATGTCTTAAAGTGACACAATGTTCAATGAGCGAGATCGGAGATGCGCCGCTGTACAACTCATGCTCTCTATTGATCCAACTTATGACAATAGGACCATTGCCAGCACTCTCAAAATGCAAATCCAGATTGTTCAACGCTTGAGGGCACAGCTCAACGAAGTTTCTTGCCACCGTTATGGTCTTTGGTATGGTTTCAAGGGAAGCCCATATCATGTCAACACCAAAGTGTATCTGGATGTGCTGAAGGATGTATGGTCCAAACTTGGCTTCAGGAGTTGGCTTCAAAACTGCTACGATTTGTACCCTTCTCTCATTTTCCACCCTCCTCCCCCAATCTGAACTCGCTCGACTACTTCGTTTGGTCATACGTCGAGAATACCACCAATAGGACCTCACACAATACCAAAGCCAGCCTGATCGCCACCATCCGCCGAGTATTCGCCGAGCTCTTGCTAGTGCTTGTGGAAAAGACATGCTCTCAGTTTCGGACCCGTATCGAGACGGTGATTGAGACTGACGGTGGCTACATTGAATAGATGTCAGCTATACTACATAATGAAGTTACCTGAATTTATTTTTTTAAATGAAAGTTTTTAAATAAAGCTGTAGTGTTGTTTTCTTTAGGACGACAAATTTATCGTTCAGCCCTATATATATATATATATATATATATATATATATATATATATATATATATATATATATATATGTATGTATATGTGTGTGTGTGTGTGTGTGTGTGTGTGTGTTGGGGGTGTTATACAGCAGCGTTCAATATGCAGAATGTCCAACATATGTATCAAAATAAAGGCCAGATAATCAATCGAATAATCAATTTATTTACACATAAGCTGAACATATAGACGTGTCTGTTATCTTTATATAAATATGAACGAGTTGTATGTGCACATTAAATAACTGTTTAGTTGAAGCAAAAGCAAAGACTATCGATAATGTAATGTGAGAAATATTAATTTAGGTTGTATTTGCTCATTTTGCAAACCCTTAATTTTGAAAAATAAAAGTTTCTTCACTAATTGTGATACTATTGACCATTCCACACCAAGTGTTAGGAAATAAAAACGACGAAAAATATAACAAAAAAAGAGGAAAAAAAAGTTTATCAGCACAACAATGAAGAAAAAATTGTTTACAAAGGAACACAAAAGAAATTTTCAGACAGTCTTGGATTTGCGACGGTTGACGACAGTTGCGAGTTGGACATAACAGCACGCAGGTTGTAGCTTGAACACAAAGAGTACAATTTATACTTACAGAATACGTCGAAGTTTATGTTTTATTTTATCTAAATTTTATACTTGTGAACCCGTGCACTCCTCTCAACAGTCGTCAATGTGACGATGACGACGACACAGCAAAAATACGAAGAAGAAGATTATGGAAGGAACGTTGGGGTCAGCAATCGTTGTCAAGTGGTGGAACCACGTGGTATTACACTAATAACATGGAAAAATAAAACAACATCGCTGTAACGTTTTATTTCACTAATTAAAAGGAACTTCGTAAAACAAAAATATAATTTTTGTTACAAAATAATACATAAGAAGCAAAAAACTAACATTTCAAAGGCATTTCGTGTATCTAATGCATATAAATGTAAATATCAGGAAATACGAACGGATTTTGTGTCTTATATTCGTCTTCTGATCTTGAGCCTAAATATCAGAAGGGAGCAACAAAGGATATTCTTCGAGTATTTTTTATATAATCTACTAGGTAGGTATTTACTACTATCCCTCCGAAGGAAGATGTCAAACAAGGTTGTAAGGTAAGGAGAGTCAAGCCAGCACCCCTAAAGGAAGAGCACTCTAGGCTAGCAGAAATTGCCTGGCAAGCCCCATTCGTATTCCACAGTAAGCAATGAACACACTCTACATGAAAACCGGTAGCAAGAACTAGGAAGGTTGAGCTCCTAGGTATTACCCAGGACGAATATCTCAGCCCAACAGATAAAAAACGAAATCGCCCAGAACTTTCCGAGTTAATTGTCGAGTAAGAATTCTCAACTGGTATTTCTACCTTAGCCTCCTCGCAACTGAAGCAGCAAGAAAACCACAAGCATAATATACTGGATAGTTATCTACTTCCTTCCCTTTGCAAGAAGATGTGACACAAGTTCATAAGGTGAGGAGAGTCAAATCAGCACCCCTATAAAAAGCATTCTGATCTAGTAAAAATTGCCTGGCCAGCACCATCAGCATTCGCAGGTAGGAGCGCCTTAGGCAGTAAGCAATGCACTTACTAAAACCGAAAGCCTGAAGGCAAGGCCTGGAAGGGTGGTCCTCCTAACTACTACTCCGGCAGTATACCTTAGTCCGACAGGTACTGTGCCACGTAAATGGTCTATCACTTGTCAGGTAAATTATTAAGAATGGATCGAGTGGTATTTCTACCCAAGTCTCCTGCAATGTAAGTAGTAAGGAAACTACCAGCATAATATATTGGGTATGATCACAAAGATTAAGACGATTATATTTATAGCCAGGGTTGATAAGAACAAACCAATCAAATAATAAGATCGTTGTATAAAATATACTGAACCTTATTGAACTTTTCAGTCATGGCTTTTCATTTTGACACGAGAAGAGGGTCACTGCTGATCCTGACTGGATTAATACTACCATTCCTTAACTGTAATTCTTTATAATTCAAAGCTTCTCCAACTGGATTGATACTACTAAGTTTTGTTTAGGACAACCAAATTTAATATTCGCAATTGAATAATGTTTTTCTTTAGAATAGTTATCTCCTCAACTTTCATAATTTTACTTAATCTTTTAACTTTATTTGTATTTACACTTAATCATAAATCTCTTTTAAATGTCGCTTGACTTTAACCATTTTTCTTGCCAATCAAGTAGTAAATGCTAAACCTTGAAATCAATGCAACCCAGTCATTTTGATGGGAGACTTTCGTGTGTACAGCCTTGTGGAGATATCTTCCTACCAATTGCCATGACTAAATAACATGCAACCTGAGTGTTCTTTGTTCAAACTCCTTGGCTTAACATTTACAGATAACAGGAATTGGAACAAGTACATTGAAGACATTGTCAAGACTGCTGCAAAGACGATGGGCTCCATCTACCATGCTAGAAAATTACTCATACCTGACAGTATTTTATACCTCTACAAAGCCATCGTTCGCTCATGCATGGGGTATTGTAGCCACATCTGGGAAGGTCCATCTACTACTAATCTCTACCTCTTAGACAGGATCCTAAAAATATCTCCAACCTAATAGGTCTCGCACAACGCACAATAAACAACAATTCCTGTTCTACTATCGCAATGTTGCATTCCTGTGCCTGTTTTACGAGCATTTTAGTTGAATATGCTCTGATGAACTCGTAGTATTTGTGCCCCTCGATGTAAATACCCCGACTAATCAAACAAGCAGCAAAATCCCACCCATTCACTGTAAAGGTTTCTAAATGCCGGAAAGCCTTCTACTCTATTAGTTTCTTTCCTGCTAGACTTTGAAATTCCCATCCTAGTCTCCTCCTTCATCGACATGCAGAAGTTTAAACAAACATCTCGCTGCTCAACTCCCTACACAGTGCCCCTGTAGATATGGTTCTAAATAGTATCCACTTACGTTCAAGCGATAATATACCTTGTTTGGGAAAAATATGAATAAAAAAAGAGAGAAGAGGGAAATAAATACTATAATTTTCTTTAAAGTGCGACACCTGAGTTCAGAGAGGTGGGGGCAGGCGGGTGTTTGTGTAGTAAGACACCAATAAAAAACAGTAAAAACTCTGACCTATAAATCCTATTTACTTAATTTATGGATTTTGTAGCTTTTTATAATCCTGATGAAGTTACATAAGCGCATGGAATTCACAACTTTGTATTTAAGTGGTAACACTTTTGATAGATCAAAATATAAACATTTTTTTATTTAGTGATTTTACCGGAAATGACGCATGGAGTTTTCTGTGCAGGATTATTTTAAAAGATTTTTTATTCGGACATAGCCGGCTCTCTCTATGTTACTGATACAAACTCTAAAATCAGTTTTTTCATGGTAAATGTCTTTTTCACGATACTGTTATGTCTAAATTGTATGTTGGGGATTGTGCAGTAAAACCAACAAGCGACTCGGGTGGGGGGGGGATCAAAAATACAATAAATAAATGTTACCGGTGACCAATAAAAATTACTTTTCTACCTAACTCGCTCTTTTTTATTTTTTTGTATATTTTTAAGTAGTTTTAAATTATCTTTATTCCATGGCAAATATTCTTTATGTTCAAGTGGGTAGCTAACAAAATGCCCGCCAACATTCTTTTCCATTGTTTCTCATGTCAGCGGCCATTTTGTTGGCTAAAAACTCGTAAAAAGGGAATCTTTACGATGAAATAAAGAGCATTTAAAACTACCTTAAAACACAAAAAATGAACTAGGTAGATACAAAAGTAACTTTTATTGGCTATGACAACATTTATTGTATTTTTTATTTATTTTTATCCTTTATTGCGTTTGTTGACTTTAGTACACATTCCCCGTTATGTCTATAAATACAAATTTGAGTATGTGAATATGTTTATATATTTGTATGTAAAGGATTCACTCCGAAACTAATCAACCGATTATTATAATTTTGGGAATATGTGTGCTAGGTGTAAGGGGTTATAATGTGGAATGTATTTAGTCCAATTTAGTTTGATGCAAAAAGTGTAAAAATGAGGTTGTGCCTTCCGTGAAAATTCACACACCTCTGATGTTTGTGAAATTTTACAAATATTATTAAATATCAATTAATAAATATTCTCTGGAGTACTTTAAATATTTTTAGAAGCATAATATGAATACAACTTTACATTGTAGAAGCCCCTTGCTTTGCTAGGCTTTTAAGATTGACATTCAATCCAGATTTGAAATGGTTGGATCATTCCACCGCCCACGAAAATGCCTGATACAGATACAATTCACTACCTGTATGAAACTCAAATACGTTCAAAGATGGAATACTGCTGCCACATCTAAGAAGGTGCTGCACAGAACTTATTTGCCGCCTTGACATAATACAAAATCGACTTCGAAATCTAGTGGAGGGGTGGCTGATTTCTTTTCTACAATTCCTTTCTCATAAACAAACGTCTCTGTCCATATTTCCATAAAAGGTGCTTGACTGAGCTCCAGTGTTTAGTTCCGCCTTGTAAGACATTAGTAGCAAACAATCGATTTTTTTTTTTTGTCACATCAAAAAAATCTTTCTTTTCTCCTTTTTGTGCTTAGCATGAAGCAGAGTTTCTATCGACAGGTCTTCTTTGCAAGAGTTTCTTATCTATGGAGTACATTACCGCCGGGCTGATTCCCTACTGATTACAAGTTGGACGTCTAAAGTTCAACTGTCAATAAGTTTTTAACAAAATCTAACCAATAAATAATCATCATTTTATATAATTGATTAATCTTAATACTCCCACAGTTTTCCTCATCTTTTGGCTAGAAATCATTTTCGTCTTCATAAGTACTGACGTAATACTAAACAAAGAGAAAAGAGACTCCTTAAGCTTAAGAGCCTTAAACATTTTCTAGAATCAAAATCAGTTTTCATGAGAATTGGAATCAGGATTCTATGCATTAGGTTTAGTAACATTATAGTTGGATATTATTTCATAAAAGTGATGCACTATGCAGGTGTGTGGGAACTAATTTTACTCGTCCTGGGACAAGTATTCTTTCAGTTTAATATATAAGAAAGAGTCGTTGCGTTGACCTTTCTCAACAATTTCGATGACATAGTTTTTAGTTTTATACAAACACACGCACACGCGCGCGCACACACACACACACACACACACACACACACACACACACACACGCACACACACACACACACACATTGTTTTGTACAGTTCTTCAACATTCTTGAACAGTTTTTCTTTACACATTCATCCTACAACGACATTAGAATTGGCGAATAATTACGCAGATTTGCTGTCATTGTTGTTGTTGTTGTTGTTGTTTGGTTTTGATGGTTGCATGTCGGTCGGATTCCCGAACGATGTTCGCATGGATTAATTACGCTACGAGGTAATAAAAATACCAACAGGGAAACTAGAAAAATGTGAAATCTTTTTATTCTTTCGTTTCGTCTTTTTTTTTTTCTCGTCTAATTCATCGAGACGTAGATACACAGACACATTTTCGGCAGCGTCACATTTCTTTGTTGATCGAGAAAACGTCAGATTACTTTGATAGGACGGAACAAGAATTTCGGGTTTTATCATTTTATTTTTATACACACAGAAAAGAAATAACCGAATAGTGGACAGATGCAAATGCATTAATTGTCTTTTCACACACACACACACACACACACACACACACACACACACACACACACACACACACACACACACACACACACACACACACACGCACACACACACACACTATTTAACCGTTAAATTTTAAATTCTAAATGCGTCTCAAAAAGTGGATTTCTTATTATTTTGAGGCATGCGTACGACCAACATTCCACATTGTTATCGAGCATTTAAACCCCATTTAGCTGCAGTTTTCAACCTCTAAGGACGTGCCAGGTGTTACCTCCGCCGTGAGACGAAAGAAGAAAAAAGAACTGTCTATATTTCCGAAAAAGAATATTTTAATATTCAAACATTTGATTAAAAAATTTTCAATTTAATTTTAATAAATAGATATGTTTATTAAAATCAATTTTACACTTGTCTGGTCTTTCCAACCGTTTAATTTTAAATTCTGAAGATCAGGTGCTTCTCAAACAGTGGATTTCATATATATATATATATATATATATATATATATATATATATATATATATATATATATATATATATATATATATATATATATATATAGATAGATAGATAGATAGATAGATAGATAGATTCATTCGTTTATTCAATAAGGATGATAAATCAATTAGGAGCGGAGAATGAGTAAAACTCTTTATACCATGGTATTTCTCATCAGAACAGGAGAGAACCCCCACCCTCCCCGAAAATCCTATAAATCTAAACTAATAGCAACAATTAATAAATTTATATTTAACGTAAGATGGAAAACCTACTACCATGATCTTAACCTTAGTTTAAAACAAGCCCAAGCTTGACCCCCCCCTGGTAAATCCCTTACCTCTCAGTAACCCAACATCCCCCCACCTCCAGCTAAATAGTGTATCCCAACTGAAAAAGCAGGAAAGACTGGCAGCCCAACGTTATGGATTAAAATCAACTTCTTTTCCTAAGACCAATGCGCACTTAGAGGAATTTGAATGCAACTTAATTAATCTATTAAAAAAAAAAAATCCAGAAATCTAACAAGCACTCCAACCACTACTTAAAAAATAATTGATTTCGCATGTAATGTTAAAATTAAACAGAACTTATTACCCCTGCTGACAAAACTAAAAAATATTACAAATTTAATTACCAAACTTACAAAGATTTAATATACAAATAGCTAAATAAATACTATAAAGTAATATCCTCTAATTCAGTACATATCATTAATAATCAAGCAAAGAAATTGCTAACCATCCTACATATAAGTAACCACAGAGAAATTCTAACCCAAGATACTCCAAGATTTTCTTTAAAAGACCATAACCAAACTTCGAACGTAACCCATCTATAAGACTAATTTGCCTTTCCTGGACAAAATAAATAAAAATATCCTAGACAGAATCATCCCCACTATATAAAGAAAATAAGCTTCTTCCTCTGGCAATCTTCAGACAAACTTATAGAATGGTATCTAAATCTAAAAATAAATCTAAGTTAAGCTTCATAACTTTTGACATAACTATTACCAATATATTTCTCCTATCCTATTAAACAAGACACTTATCCTAGCAAAAAAAAAAAACAATTCAGACTTCTCTGACTTAGAAATCAAGCTAATATTACTAGCCAGAAAAACACTAACACAATTTGATAATAAGCTTTGGACAAGAAAAGATACTCCAGATTACTTTGATATAGTTATGGGTCTCTCTGGCTCTGCCAAATAATAACAATAACACCAAATCATAGTAACAATAAGTAAAATGAACACTCAAGTAATAAGTTAAAAAAGCCAATCACTCACAAACAAAAAGAATTAGAAGAAAGAACATTTGGTTTAACCCACCCTACAACAATAGGGTAAAAACCAATATTCCTTAAGAGTTCTTTATGATAATAGAAAACTCATTTAAACACCGCACAAAAAATATCAGGAAATAATAATTAACTGATTAAGTAATATTTCAAAGCGAACATTAAAAAGAAATAAATAAAAAATCCCCGTATACATTTTGAAGTGTTTCCACGTATTTTTAAAATGTTTGGAACTTATGACCCCCTCTCCACCCTATTTCCATTTTCTGCCCCTATCCCCGCCACCAAACCTGAAAAAATGCTAACGATTACATGTCTCGCTACGTTGCAAAAAGTGAGTTCTCATTTTACGTAAAATTTATAAAGGAAGGAGATCCCCTTACGCTAAAATGTTAAATTTTAATTATTTTTTAAAAAATTTCTTCTTCTATATTATCTTTAAAGGTTGTTGAAACGTATTAGCCCAAAAAGTAGATTTTGATTTCTTTTTGGGAGGTAAATTGTGCTGGGCATGGGCGTGAAACCCCCAAGTATTGTTTTAAATATGTAAATTGATCAGATATTTTATTTTTACATTAGAAAAAACGTATTTGCTTTGTTTTTGTGTTTGAAAACAATTCCAACTTGCAATGAAAAATACAAATAAATAATCGTAACTAATTTTGGACACAAAAGACGCAGTTTTTTGTGCGTTTTTTAAATCAAGTTCCAGTTTTAATCACGCACAACTTGAATAAAGAAAATATTTTTTTAAAATATGTAGGTGCACTTAAACAATCGGCACCCCCTTACAATTTTTTCTTTTCGTCTTTTCTCAAATATTTCTGCGAATTATTGGACACTAAACTACTAGATTATAAAAAATTGAAAAAATGCAATATTTAAAGATTTGGAAGGGGTTCAGTTTCACATACAACGTTCTATTATTATTATTATTATTATTATTATTATTATTATTATTATTATTATTATTATTATTATTATTATTATTATTTGTTTGCAACTTTTAATTTTGAGAAAAGTTCGGTCTACACTCCCTGTCATTATTTTTGATTTTTTATTTACGAATTTTTAAAAGGTGTTTTTGCATTTAACGGCCCGCACTATTTTTTAAATAGTACTAGTCTACACGTTGGCCCTTAAAGGGTAAGATGAAAAATGTTCAAAATGAAAAGTGATTTTGAGATTATATTGTCTTTTACTGTGTTGAGAAAACATTTTCAAGTGATGAGTGAAAAAAAAATAATAAAGCTCAGGAAGCCTCCAGAGCACTACTGCAAGGGAAGGGGATCACAAATTCACTACAGATCAAAATATGGCGGATGAAAATTAAATATGGCCGATGAAAGTCAAATATGGCGGATGAAAGTCCGCTTCCTCAACTAGAAATCTAAGGGAACATGTGCAAGTCAAATGCTGGCCTGAAAAGTCATCTTAGGAGAGAGAGAGAGAGAGAGAGAGAGAGAGAGAGAGAGAGAGAGACAGACAGACAGACAGACAGACAGACAAGCAAGGAAAGATTGTGTCCACAATGAAAAACTAATATCTATTCTTATTCTGCTGATGTCTCTCAAATGGCTCCCTTGCGGTTTTACCACTCGACCCCTCTCCCACCGCAGCTGCTTTTCCCATTTTATTTGCGTCTGCCATTCTCAAATGAGAATGGCAGACCAGAATAACCGGTTACTAAAAATATCGGAACCAAAAAGTTGCCAAAACCAAAAAATGAAATAGACTAAATTCATCATCACAATTGCATATTTGTTTGTTTCGTTAAAACTGCGCAGCCAACAAATTCATTCCAACCTTTAATGTCTGGACGTAAGCTTGTAAATCTGCCTCAATTTTGTAATTTTTCTGTATTTTCCTTGATATCATCCATAACTGAATAGCAGCATGCTGTTTGATTGATAAATAGTATTTTTAGCAGTTTGATGCAGTATTTTGGTGCTTGTTGTGTTTGTATTTCTTCATTCTTCCGCACATCTTCGATGTTAATTAATATTTCTTTGTTTTATTAGAAAATGTATATCATAAAATTGATAATGTAGCCCATGCTAATTAAAAAGTTTTCATATTCGTAGTTGTTAATCCATTGTTGTTTTTTTTTCTTGGTTAATTGTTTTGTTGGTTGATAGTAATTTCTAGTTGTTAGGATAGATAAGACACCATAAAAAGAACACTGTGCACAATTTGCTTTGGGTTGTAAAACAAGGTTCTCTTGCGTTTATTTATGTAAACACGGATACTAGAGTCGATTGCCAGTCGACTAGATGTGAAAACTTATGTTTATGCTTGTAAGGAATGAGGTAAAAGTTGTCTGTACCTAGCTTTACGATCTCTCTCGCTCTGATTTCGACCGATTTATTATTACGTATACAAGTGAGAAAAGCATTTCATCCAAGGCATGAAAATTATTAGACAAAATGTTTTTACTATAGGCTTTAAAAATATAGGTACAAGATTCAATTTGAAATATATTTATCTTCAAAGTGCACTTTTATAAATTTTACAAAGTAAGTTATAAAAATTTAATTTAAATTGAATCAAAAAATTACGTTGCATTTACTTTACGTAATGTACATTCTGTTAATCTTTAAAAAGATCATTGAAAATTTTATATCTATATCATTAATTGCTAGATGAAAGATAATGTTTTTTTTTAAATTGCAACAAAATGTACATTACATAAAATAAATCCAAGGTAATTTTTTGATTCAATTTAAATTAAATTTTTATACCTTATTTTGTAAAATTTATAAAAGTGCACTTTGAAGATAAATAAATTTCAAATTGAATCTTGTACCTTTATTTTTAAAGCCTATAGTAAAAACATTTTGTTTAACAATTTTCATGCCTTGGATGAAATGCTTTTCTAGCTTATATATTATCTTTTACAGATTATAGTTTAAAACTCTCCTTCTCTCTATTTCAGTTTGTATTTCTCCTCACACCACAACTCATTTTTGCAACCCCATCTTTGTATTATTACAGGTCTGAATATTCTCTCTGTTTCAGTTTATATTTCTTCTCACACCACAACTCATTTCTCGCAACCCCCTATTTGTAATACAGGTCTGAATAATGAGAAAATCTGATTTTTTTTTAACAAAAACTTTGAAATAACTTTTTTAGATTAAATTTTTTAAACTTCTTTCAGAATAGAAAATCTTTAAAATTTAATAAGGAACATATTTCATGCAGGTTTCAGTAACAAATATTCAGTACATAACGAGAAAAATAGAGATACAAATTTCAAAAGGATTGTATAGCTGGTTACGGTCAATAGTAGTCCTCGCCAGCGAAAGTCTTTGTTATTGTTATTCTATTATTATTATTATTATTATTATTTAAAACATTTTGTGTCCTCCTCTTTCGTGCGAGGACTAATATATTTCTTTGTCTCTCTTCCCTTTTCTATCTCAGTTGATTTATTTAACTACAACTCTTTGTGTTATGGTTTACATCATACACAATGTTCGAATTAATTTCTCTTTATATTAACCAACAAATGTACGATTTTTCCAGTTTATTGCATTGAAAAAAAAAGAAGAAAAAAGACGATATTTCTTTTAATGTTCGTTATTCTATGAATTCCCAAATCAATTTTGGTGGGATAGTAATTGCATTTGTATTCTTTAAAACTTATTATCTCATCATCAATATTGTATAGTCGTCACGCTGGGTACCGACTGAAGGTACCGTTTTTATGAAGGAGTGGTCCCTTTTATTTCACTTAAGAGGATCTAAAATGTGGTTACGTAAAGCGCACTGGAAGTATCCTCATTGGTCCGGCATTCACAATGAATAATTGTGGTGTACATTCCGTGTTATGTATTTTCATTTGGCCTTGATTCCCACGGACGTAGTTGTAAGCAATTGTTATATGTAGCTACCGTTTCTACTTGTGAGCGTTGATTACAGAGAGAAAAGGAAATGCAAGTAAACAAAAAGCAAAGAAAAAAAAAAGAACAGGCAAAGAAAAATAAGAAAAGAAGGAAACGTAATAACTTCACATACCAGCATTCTATTTCATTTTCTGCTGCCGTATCGTTTACTTTTGACATCCTTGAAAATTCTATATTCCAACGTTAAACTCGTTGTGCCGTTCCTCTCCTAGCAGACGCCAAGTAAGGATCCAGTCGCTGACGTCATGCACATTAATGACAAGCCTTTCATGACGTAGACCCAAGCTATTTATTAGAATATCAACTTGACGATAAGAATCCATCTAGACAGATTAACCATTCTGTGTTGAATGCGTCGCCGTCTTGAGAGAGACTGAAGAAGTAAAAAGTCAGTCTGAAGCGTCGATATGTGAACTTCAATTCCGGGTCGGCCGCTCGTCAAAACGAAGGCGCTGAGCGAACGAAGATTTCCCTTCAGATAATATGAGTTGAAAAACAGCGCAAATCGATGAGAACGTTTCGCTTTGTGAGAAGCAAAACGAAAAATGATTTGTGTTACAAGTAATGTTATTCGAGCGACCGGAATTTGAATTACGCAAGAAGGTCCAAGGTCACATTAATTGGATATATTCAAAGAAGGTCCAAAGTCATTTTAATCGAGCGTCGCGAATTTGATTCACGCAAGAAAGGCCATATCATTCGAGCGTTCTGAATCCAACGCATTCAGGAAAGGTAGTATGCTGTCACGTATTTGTGTAATAGATTATTTGATGACTTTATTTATCTGGATATACAATCAGGTAAAATGATAGTGAAGAAATTATTTTTTCTTTGTTAATCGCGATGCTTTTATCTGTTGAGCTGTGATTTCTTTCAGAAAACATAATTTGAATGCTTAGTGACTTTAAGATTGGCGAATCGCGGTACACGTGGTGACTTCCACTTTAACAGAAATTGCGATTATTATTTTTCTATTGTTTTCTTAGAAGATGTATTATGGGAGTGTGCCATGTAATCCAGAACTTTGATTAACCCTCCTTTCTTATCACCATCGTTGAAATTATTATTTCTACTCTTTTTTTTCATTTTCTTCATTGAAAGATGTAATATGGAGGCTACGATATGGGAGTATTCCCTGTAATCCAAAACTTTGATTGACCTTCATTTCTCATCACCAGTTGAATCTTATTATTTTTCTTCTCTCTTTCCTCTTCTTTGTTATTTGATTTATTTTACAAAAAATAAAATAAAAACAACAAAAAATTATAAAATATATGTTTGTCTTCGGATCCGTGTTCTTATTCCATTTGCTTCGGCCATATATTTGTGCGTGCCCCTATTAACCTGCCATTAACACTTTATGTTACGATTAAGGGAATATAGTTTAATTAGTCCATGCACACTTCGATCTCATTTGAAGATCCCCCCCATTAGGTTTTCAAATGATAGGCAGAGAACTGGGTGGCGCATTTTCGCTAGCAGTCTCCCCTACTCATCTTTGTGTAGGATTCCTGAGCGAAGAAATGTAATACTAGTATATATATATATATATATATATATATATATATATATATATATATATATATATATATATATATATATATATATTTAGTATTGTGATTAATAATTTAAAATTTAAAAATCAAATTATAATCAAATTAAAAATCCGTTTCATAAGAAGGAACAACAACAAAATCAATTATTTGTACGATCGTTTCGGAAAACAGTGTTTTTATTGTGGTAGACATCAAGTTACGGACAATAATGATTACATATAGTTTTTTTAATAAATAAGGTTTCCTCATCAGCAAATTGTGAAGGGTTTTATTAAATTTAAATTTAAAAGACACCATAAATAAACCTAGCATTAAAAGTAAGGCAGATGTATCTTTTAATTTTTCGCCTTTTGAAATCAGGAACTATGGTTAAAGTACTCATATATATATATATATATATATATATATATATATATATATATATATATATATATATATATATATATATATATATATATAATTTTCCAAGTTCCAAATATTAAGTTTTCTCAGTTGGTCATTATTACTTTTCAAAAAGTAGCATTTACAATATTGTTTCGTATTGCGACTAAGAAGTCTGCAAAATTATATTATTGCTGCTTATTTAGTCACGTATTCATCAGATTTTCACTTAAAAAAAATGATAAAAACACTATTTTGAACAACTTACATGGTTCATATATCCTCAGTGCAGCCATCCAAAAGGCAACTGTGTGAAAGCTGTACAGTCAAATAGCGGCATTCTCGCACCATGTGCCCAGTATAATTGCTTATATTCTGTGCCATAAATATATACATTATTTACAGGCAACTGCATTAACTAAACTTTATTGTATTGACCTTTGTAGATTTTTTTTTTTTTGCTGGGATTAAATATCGTTGTTTACTTATATAGGTTCTGTTGGTAAGTTTTAAGAGTCATCGAACGTTTACATTAACCAGTTCTGGTAAATTTTCTAAACACACACACACACACACACACACACACACACACACACACACACACACACACACACACACACACACACACACACACATATATATATTTATCCTTATTAATATGATGATACAATCAATTTCTATGTAACTTTTAGTCCTCAGCTATTTAATTTAATTTATGAATTGCCCCTCTTGTCCGGGTAGAGCTTCTACTATCTTTATAGATTTGCTTTATTAAAGATAATATCTTTTTCAGGCTCATATATTATCCATAATACATATATGTTTACACACACACACACACACACACACACACACACACACACACACACACACATATATATATATAAAGATTCTGTAAATCGACTGTGGGACGGTTGGTGTGACATGTGCAACTTGTTTTGAAAATCGAAAAGACAAATTTTGTCGAAAGAAAGATTATAATTCTTCCACTCTTTCCCGTGTGTTTTGATGAAACTAGGAATCCCCAAAAGAATTTGAAAATTATTTTTCCAAGAGGTCATCAGGTGCAAAGGCAAAAACCACTTTCGTTGTGAAATTGATTGAAAAGATTGCTTGCACTGAATGGCCCGCTCCATCAATTTGGCTTCGATTATTGAAATTCCCTCACGTCAACGGGCGATTTTGCGGCGAGCGTTTAACATAATTTCCTCCTCCTCCTCCTCCTCCTCCTCCTCCTCCTCCTCCTCCTCATCATCATCATCATCATCATCATCATCATCATCATCATTCTTCTCCTCGTTTTATTCTTCGTCTTCTTTTTTCTCTTCTCTCGTTGTTCCATATTTATTTGCCCGCCAATCAATATGTCGCTGCTTGTTACAAAAACCACGTTAGACAATCTCATCGACATTTTTGTGTAGACTAATGGAATGCAAAACTTAGTTTTTAACGATGATTTTTTTCAAAACGCCCAAACCAACTGTCCTAGTTATTTAAGCAAATACACATTCCCATTTTAGCGACGAAGATAAAATATCACTAAAGCCACGAAAAATACAAACCTAAAAGTTGTATGTTGACTTGGCTAATGAATTTGTATATAAGCAAACATCTTCCTTTTTGACCCTGTCATGTCTCAAGTGACAATGGATACACCCTAAAAGATTTTGGAGATTGTAGCGAAGCAAGGGTTACTTAATTCTGAAAAAATAATAACACGTGGGCGGGAATAATAAAGAATCCGACTTAACACCATGTGGATATTTTAACCTGACGATTCCCTACAGGGAAGAAACATAGAAGTCACTGTGTGACTTGATTGTCATAATTGTATTTTCAATTCACGTTAACCATGCAACCCACGCCAATTCAGACTTACGGCAACTGTCAACAACATCGGGCGTGTACCTTTCTCTCTCTACAAGGGCTGCCCCCTCAGGTTAATGCCAACAAAATGAAATAAAAAACCCACTAACTTTTCTTTCGATAATTATGTTGTTTTGACAACGAAAGTCCTAAAATTAAGAAATAATGATTTTAAACATAAAAAAAAATCGGTTTTCTAGATTTACAGATTAAACATCTGAAATAATGTTTTCAAAGACGTGACTAACACACACACATTCTTTCACTTTCTCTCTTTCTCTCTCTCTCTCTCTCTCTCTCTCTCTCTCTCTCTATATATATATATATATATATATATATATATATATATATATATATATATATATATATATATATATATATATATATATAGCTCGGCTTTGCTCCGCCCATTGTACTCTTCATAACTTTATGTGCATATGTACATATATATATATATATTAAAATATTTGACTCATGTCCAGGTAACCTACATCTAAGATGTCAAGTGTTTAGACCTAAAATTGACGGAAGAGTTTGGTAGAATCTGCAAAGGTCAACTCTTTCTGTGGTACTATCGTTTCCCAGGGAGAGTTACTTGGTTGAAAAACGTCCTGGCAGCGCAACATGCTCCCCGGAGGAATAAACGATATCAAACGATAGGCACATGGAAACGGTCGATATGTCGTCGGCTATACCGGCTGGTATTTTATCTTCTGAATAGTTTGCTAGAGACGGCAAAGATCAAAACTTTTGCACGTTTACACGCCAAACTTTCGGCCAAAAACCGATTAAAAAAACTTTCCCTATGTCTGAATACACTTTATGTGAATTTCAAATGTTTAGACCAAAATTTGGCCGAGTAATTTGGTAGAGACCGCAGAGGTTAAATTTTTTAAATTTTGACCCCAATTTTGACTCATTAATATTTATTGTTTTGGGCTCAAATCAAATTAAAATGTTTGATCTATGTCCAAGTAATCTACATCTAAAATTTTAAGTGTTTAGACCTAAAATTGGCAGAGGAGTTTGGTAGAGTTTTCAATGGTCAAATCGTTTAACTTTGACCCCTTGACAGCCAAAATTCTGGCTGAAAACAGATTAAAACGTTTTTTCTCAGATCTCAATACCCCTTATGCCAAATCTCGATATGTAGACTGAGAATTGACAGAGTAGTTTGGTAGGGAAATGTACACGCACAGATACACACAGAGACAATTTCATATATATATATATATATATATATATATATATATATATATATATATATATATATATATACACTAACAAAAGTACCCGTCGTTGACTAGGTTCAAAAACAGCTTACAGAAAATGGACTCTGATTTATGAAAGTATGATAGATTATGAAAAGGAAGGGTTGTAAAGAGATAGCTTCAAATTTGGGAGTATCAAAACCAAAGCAAAATATGATGAAAGTAAAAATAAAATAGATAAACCCCATAATTTATTATACCATACATGTTCACACTGAAATACTTATCACAATATTTTGTGGATCTATATTAAAAAACCTTGTTAAACTTTGTGACATATTTCCATTCTATGGAGGTCAGGCGCGAACGAACAACCCATAATTTTATTATACCATATTTCTTCAAACTGAAATATAATTATCAAAGTATACTTACGCAGATAGATATGAAAAGTTTTTATTAAAGTTTGTGCCTATTTCCATTCTATGGAGGCCAGGCGCGAACACAGACCCCACAATTTTATTATACTATCCCTATTTAAGTTAAAACATACTTATCAAAGTATTATTATGTACATCTATATCAAAAACACTTGTAAACGTTTTTTTTTTTTACATTTTTTTTTCCATACTTTGTGGACCAGGCGCGTACGCAGACCCCACAATTTTAATGAATTATCATTATGCCAGATCAAACATACCCATTCCTGTGTCTCGGTACATCTATCATTATATGTAATCAGTTTTCTATAATAATCAACCATATGGGAGCCTATTCGTGACCAGACACACACACACACACACACACACACACACACACACACAGACGTTCAGCTTTATATTAAAGAAAACGCATTGAAGCGCAGAAATGAGAAACTCGTAATTTCTGGAAAATCTACATCAGTGTAGTAAATAATCCTCAATCAACAATACTCCCATTATCCAATAATTATGAGGTTGTTTGCGCGGCAACCGAGCAAGCTAACATGCTTGCCCGTCAGTTTCCTCAAACTCTACTTTGGACCCAGCAAACCATTCTCTCCCTGATTTGTGGACTGACATCATACTAGATGATCTGAAAATCACTCCTTCTCAAGTACATATCATCACATATTAGAAATATCAGTAATAGTAAAGGTTGAAGGAGCCACTCCTGAAGTACACCTGCATTTATATCATATCTCTACATATCAGACACACGCGCATGAGCTTGCGCGCGCGCACACACACACACACACACAAACACGCACACATGTGAAAATAAGAAATCACAAATTTTGACCCATATGCACACGTATACACACACACAACCCACAACCTTCGCTCTTACACAGATGCATGCATGCACTGACACACACAGATATACATCAGAAAAGAAAAAAAATTCATAAAAATATTCACTAAATAGACTTAACATCCCCCAATCGCCAAATAGACTTAACACTGACCGAATGTAACTCTTAACCTGCCCCACAGGAGCCATCAATCTCATATTGGCATTTCTTTCCAAAGCACAGTCGTGCTAACAGAACTAAAATATTTTCCAATAGGGATTTCCATAAGCTTTTAACTAAAAAATATCTGAAGAGAGCTAAACAATGCTCGAAACGCGTTATGAAAATATTTAAAAATATTAAACAATGATAAAAGTCTTTAAAAAATCTGCATTTACTGCTGCCCCCCCCCACACACACGTGTGTGTGTGTGTGTGTGTGTGTGTGTGTGTGTGTGTGTGTGTGTGTGGCCAGCAGTAATATATATATATATATGTGTGAGTATATATATATATATATATATATATATTAGTCCCGTGGCAGTCATTTACACCGACAAAGGTTAGCGGTAATCCCAAGAACGTACATGGTTCTACACAAAGCCTTCACCACCATAAACAAATCATCTGTGTGGATTTCCGAGCAACTTAGTTGTGGCGGAACCTCATAAGTCGAAACTGACGGGGGAGTCCATCATATATATTAGTAATGGTATTTAAATAATTTAATTCTAATTACTTTAAAAAAAAAAACTCGCTTGTAACCTTTAATTCCATACTTACAAAATAGAAATAAGTTTATAATTTATCAACTCCACGAGGTACAGTTATTATGTCATTCTAGGTGGATTTAAAAAGTTTAAAATCAAATTTCAGAAAATCTTTTTACGTCTATGTCCCGGAGTTTTTGCTCCAGGATTATGTAATGGAAATGCAATCCTATTCTAACGTATATATTCCTTATCAGAAATGTAAAGCATTA
>NC_136483.1:195217240-195252240 GCF_053919585.1 Euprymna scolopes
AGACCAGTACTCGCATTAAGCTGGTCTGCAGTTTTACTTGTTGCTGGCTATCTTGCTCTTGCTTGTTGCTGGATCTCAAAATTTTGAACCGAGAGAGAGACTTAGCTGTCGTACAAAGCTAAGACTCTGTAACATCATCTTTGTACAGATACTCCCTCAGGCATTTGTCTATTAAAATGGTCCTGTAACGATGGAAGTTATTTTTGGGCTCATGGACTTTAAGTGTCTGAGAAAGTGGCACTCGTCTGACAAGACGTTGCAATCATCATGTATGTATGTATGTCTACCTAAAACATTCGACGGATTTTCACGAGATCGGTATTATTTGGACGCTCGACCCTTCGGGCGACAAATATCAAACAATTGGCTAAAAACATTAATTCCTTCACCCTAAACTGGGCACTTTTCTACAGGGGGGAGTCGCTTTTTTCGTCAATATTTTCAAAAGTCATCTCCTCTTTTCAATTGACTATCCTTAATTTAAACATTCGCCACTTTCGGTTTGGCGATGAATGCAACAGCAAAGACGTCACGGTTTTTTCCCATGTTCTTTTCCTCCTACGCGATACGGGTTCAAGCCTTCCTACTACCATTTTTTCTTTTTTTTGCTCAACACACACCTCCAAACACCCGGGCAACGCCGGGCACTTAGGCTAGTCCGAAATAAAGTTCAATAAGAAGGTGGGCGAGCGAGTTTTAGTAAAACTGGTCGGCGTTGTAAGTCTTAGAAACATTTTTCTTTCCATGTGAACGAGTAATAATGCATTTGTTTGTTCTTGGTCGTGACAGAAAATTTGTGACGGGCAGAGTTTATATCTTGGCGTCGTCTTCAGCGAATAAGAATTTTTTTTTCTTTTCCTTATGTTTGTATTTGCTGATTTCTTTCGCATCAAGTCAAACTGAACTTTCACCGGAACAGTCTTCAGCCAACTGACTTCGGCGAGTGATAAAATTCTACTCCTTCTCTGTAGAGATCCCTAGATGCCGGAAAGCCTTCTTCTAATAGCTTCTTCCTTCGAACTGCTAAACTTTGGAATTCACTCCCTGCTTTCTGCTTCTGTAATTTTTTTAACACGCAGAAGTTTAAATGTAATGCGGTAGTACATCTCGCTCATCTCCTAAGAGAGTACTGCTACGTTTATGACTATTGCTTCAAGGAAGTACTACGAATTAACGTAACGAAGTTGGCCTTTTAATTGCTTATTTTATTGTACATGTTTGTGTATAAAAGAAATACGTTTTTTGTGGAACAACGTCCTACACGTGCGCCTACTGCATCTTGCTGAGAGAGAGAGAGAGAGAGAGAGAGAGAGAGAGAGAGACATACAGACAGACAGACAGACAGAGAGGGAGAGAGAGAAGAAAAAAGAAAAAAAGAAAGCTAAATGTTTTGATTTAGATACAAAAACGTATTTTCGTGTTTTGTATCATACAATAGATCCTGTTTTATTTCCGTTGCCGTTACAATATTCCACTACAAGATAACGGAGTTTTCAGAATGGTTTTATTAATTATAATTATTATTATTTATCTTTATTTATTTATATTTATTATGCGTATCTCTTATATGTCTGTTCATCTTATTGCTTAATAATAAGCAAATTCGTAAATTAATATTGTCATTTGTATTGGTAGTTGAATTTTGTGTATGTTTTTCTTTGTTTTCAATGTAGTGTTTTAAACGATCTATTGAAACTTGTGTATGCGTGTTTTTAATTAGTTTCTACTAAGAAAAATGTTGGTGTTCGTTCGAGCACCGTGTAAGGACATGGGTAGAGTGCATCCAGCGGTTTTCGAACACGATCAATTATAATCCAAACTTTTGAACAAGTTTGAAGTTGATCTAGCACATATTGATCTTTTGCGGATAATGTGAATTTCTTTACTTCTGGAAACGACTGTATTTCAGGGTCTGATTTTTGTGCATCTGCCAGTGCTGTACAGCAAGTGTTGGGCGAGACAGACAATCTGCAACCACATTTTGGCTACCTTTCACTTTTCTGAAATTAATTTCGTAATAATTTCTAGTTGTCTTTGTTGTTTGTCTGACTTGGCAGGTTTTAGACTGTGGAATTCACCGCATATTGGTTTGTGGTTCGTCAGAAGTAATAATTGATGACCTTCTATAAGATGGCGAAAATGTAATACAGACAAATATGCCGCCAACCGCTCACGATCAAAAGTGGAAAATCTTGTCTATGTTGCAGTTAGTTTCTTTGAAAAGAATCCTATTGGTATTGGATTTCCATTTACGACCTGATGCAAGGCAGCACCTGCTGCATATTTGCTACTCTTTGTGACCAGTTGATACTATGTACAATCTGGTTCGAGATGGGATAATTCCGTTAGTTTATCAATAATACTATTTTTTATAATATTAGAGAAAGATTGTGTTTCCACATTATTCAAAGTAATCGAGCCTTTAGACGTTAGCCTCATTCTTTCAGATAAGGGTAAAACTAACTCCGCAAATCCCGGTATTAATTTTCTATAGAATCCTATCATACCAAGAAATCTGCATAGGGTTTTGGCATCTTTAGGACACGAGAAGGATTCTATTTCTTTTAATTTGTTAGTAGTTGATGTGATTCCCTTTGAATTAATCCTAAATTCCAAGAAATCTAGAGACGTTACATCAAAAATAGATTTAGATGTTGATATTTTTAAGTTGTTTTCTTGTAAGATTCCATATCTTTCTTGTGAATTTGTTCGTCGTCGTTGAAAATTAAAATATCATAGATGTATATAAAACACAGTTTATATCTCTAAAAATTCTTTCTGGTAGCAGTTAAAAGATTCTAAATGGTTTTATTCCTGCAATCAATTGTGCAACCAAATTTGTTTAAGAAATCGAATCCCAGAAGGGGATTGGTGATATCAGCGATCACGAACGCCCAAGAGAAGGATCTTCTCAGACTTGGTATTTCAATTTTCAGGCTTGCTTGTCCATAGCATTTTACCTTCTCTCCATTAGCAGTAGAAAGGGATACTGGTGTAGGGTTTAGTGTGATATCGTTTATCATTGATGATAGTATTATTCAAATACTTGCACCAGTATCCACTGTAAACTTTAAAATTAATTTAATCGTGCTGTGATTTGTAGTTGTGGCAAACTCATGAAGACAGACATAATTCGCGCAGTTAGTTTTCCGAGTTACTTGGTGTAGAAGTAGGTGGCGGCGAGTTGGATAGTATTTTTATATTCTTTTTCTTATGCCATTTGCACCACGGTTTGCATACCCTTGCCTGGTCGGCGAAATAGATATGTGCTCTATATACTTTAGTTTTCTGTTCCGGGAAATATGGTTTTATTCCCACCGGAAGAGACGTGATGTCCTTATTCTTATCCATTTTTTTTTTTGCAGCTTGTTGAGCGATGAACGCTGTTTTGTTTATGTTATTCAGCAATGGCATAAGTTCATCTGCCAGTTTACCTAGTTGTGTAGGTGCCAGCTGTTTTTGGTGAGGAAATAACTGGAGAGATTGTTGCTGGCAGAGCTTGGAGAAGTTTGTGCAGCACAATTTCTTCTGCGATACCTAATAATTTTGCTATCGACAGCATCTCCTGTAAATATGACGATGCCCGACCTGTTATTGCTGTTGTCGACACTAACTTATCGATCAATTGCGGTTTTGTCCGTTCGTGTGCCTCGATTAGTACAAGTTTTACCTCCTCATAGCCTTTCGACTCGAACACTGATATCGGTATTTTTGTAACCACCACAGGCAGAAATGATATTACTGTAGAGAATTTTATAGTTGAGGATGTTATATTGCGCAGATGGAACTGAGCTTCTAGAATGGAAAACCAACCATTCACTGCCGTCTCCATGAATTCTGTTGTTTAAATGTTTATTTTTTGGAGGCAAACTTGTATTTTTTTTATTTTGCTGAAAAAAAAAAAATGTAAGGATTTTACTGGTTTAAAGAATTTTTATGGAGGCATTAATAAATTAGGTTTGTGTAAAGGATTTTCCGTGCGTGTTTTGTTTCTTGAAAGGATTTGTGTTTGAAGGTTTTACGTTTTTGTAAAAATATATAATTTCGTAAACAGAATGTTTTGTTCTGGGAAAGTTGTTTTTAGTTAGTTAAATTTATTTTTTTTTATTTTTTGTTTGTATTCTATGTTTTATTATCTTTTTTTGTGTTTGGATAGTTACTTTTTGTAAAAATATATTTTACAGTAGGAAAACTGTTTTTAGAAGACTTGCCACAGCAATTACTTGAAAACTTATGTTTTAAAAGTGTCATTTTCAGAGGAATGTATTATAGGGCTGTGTCTCACCGAGACAATGTTCATTGCTATATTTTTGCCGTTTTTTTTTTCACTTGAGCACCTGCTCTGAAAAAGTTCTCTGCACGCCACTGCTTGCAATGCATCTTAAGATAAATTAAGACGCATGTTTAGCCAGTTTAGACTTACGCGTTCAAATTTATACTCTATGTGTGTATGTGTTGCAGAGGGGGGTGGCATTAAACACGTTGACCGTACAACTAAAGCATTAGATACAGAGGCAAAAAAGAAAACAGCAAAGCAAAAGAAAGAATGACAAAAAGCTGAAATCAGTTTAAAAGACGACGAATTGCTTTTTATTTACAAAAAGGAAATAAAAACAAAAAGGAAATGAAAACAAAAAGGAAATAAAAACAAAAAGGAAATAAGTAAAAATGGTCAAATTTGAAAAACCTGGAGATTTGCGGTCTAACAATCGACACTGGGAAGCTGCAAGTGCTGTTGGAAGGCTGCAGGAAGGTGTGACATGTACTGGAAGGGTGTAGGTGGATGCGGCGAACGCTAGAAAACTGCAGGGGTTGCGGCAGGCGCTGAAAGGCTGCAGGAAGGTGCGGCTGGCACTGGGAGGTTGCTGGAGGCAACATAGACTGGAAGGCTGCAGGCTTAAAATCTTATATATAAAAATTATACAAAACCTGTAATTTAAAAAAAAAAGGTAGTCATATTTTTTGCTGTTAAATTTTTTTGTGTGAAAATATTAAATAAATAACGCTTAATTCTATGATAATATCGGTAGTTGGAGAAATTCATTTTTCTTCGAGTTATATCGAATTCATTAATACAGACCTTAGGGGCTTTTATCGTAATGTTCCTGGATTTTTTTTTTTAATTGTTATATTTTATGATGCTTTATTTGAAGAACCGTAGTCTCAGGTAGCAGACAGGCAGTAGAAGTCGCATGGTAGTATATTGTGAATAGCATAATTAATGTAGAAAAGTTATCCCTGAAATGGGCTGTTTGAACTACAGCTGCTGGAGACCCTTCGCCTGCTGGGAACGTCAAAGTCGTATTTCGGGAGGCTCTCTGCTCCTTCGCCTCGTTAGCCCGGGTGACAAGATCACAGTGTAGTATTTGTTCCGGCAGATACTGCAATCAAAGCGACTCCACATATAGGGGCATTGCTCTTGTAGCAATCAGTTATTGGGCAATGTAGGGGAACCCCTTTATATCAATTGTCACTATCCAGTTCCCCTCGGGGGAGCTGGTTCCCCTCACCTAAAAAAACGGCCTTGTGCCTAGTGGGGGAATCAAATTAATACCCAGCCGCTGACGCGCTGTATTTATGAGATAGCATTGTTACAACAAGCGCTCTCAGGCAAAACCAAACAAATGAATAGAATTCTTTCTTCGCCGAATCGAATACAATCAAAAGTATTCCACGTGTAAATTGATTGTGTTTATGTTTGATTCAGCTTGGAATCAAAGTTTTTGCTATTTTATTTAATGGAGAAAGAGTTGAATTTAGGTTTCTTTCTCTTCAGTTCGAAATAAGAAAAGTGAATGTTGCTATTTTTATCACAGATCAGTAGTTCCGCTTGTTTCGCCAAAAAAAAGAAAAAGAAAAAAATGGCCGTCGTAGTAGAAATACGAAACACGGCATAAGCGCACCACACCGCGACGCGCGACATATGTTTGTATATATGCGTGCGTGAATTGCTGCTGTCATCGCACGTTGGACGTGGGAATATTAAAAGTAAGCTATTCAGCTTAGAAAAGAAACACACAAACACACACGCACTTGTAGAGAAAATAGCTGTGCTAATTTTAATAACCGATTTATTTTGAATAAAAATGTTTTCTTACGAACAAAAATAGAAACATTCGTTCTAAAAACAAACAAAAAAGTAACGCAATATTGAAACATAGAAAGCTTCCCAATGTTTTACTAGTTTCCAGTTCTTTTTTTTCGAATTAAATGTTTTTTAAGAAACGGATATTGGACAATTTACAAAAATACTTCGTCGCGTAAAAGTTTAAAATATATTTTACAAATATAGTTGAAATCCGGAATACGGGGGCCCTATGATACGGGTTTTTCAAGGTTACGATGCGGAATACAATGCTTTTTAGGTCCCTGCCTGGTCTCAGTATTTTCCCCGCCTTACGGTGTTATTTATAATGTTATTTGATTATATAGGTACATATGTATTATATACTGTACTGTATTTTGTATGTACGGGCAAAAACGGACGAATAGGGGGGCCTAGTTTTGAAAGCCGATTTATCATAATTTTTTTTTTAGGTTTCCGACTAGTTTTTGATTTTATTTGAAAGATTAAAGACTAAATTTAATTTCCATAAGGAAAAAATATTTGTACACGTGAAAAAAAAAAAAGTTATGAAAAATGTTTTCACGGCGAGCTAACCAATTCAACTAAATTTTGAAGTTAAATAAATTCATTGTAAAAATCCTTTAAAAGATAAAAATTAGCTTTCTGGGTTTATTTCAAAGATAATTAGTAAAGTCCTAAGATATTGAATTAAATTAAAAAAGAAACACCTTGTTTGTACAAAAATAGCTTAATTAGACCCAAAACCGAGCGATTCTGCCATTCGCAAAAGCGCAACCAACTAAAGTTTTGTAAACACGGAATATACGGAAGTCCAAAATTTCAGCCAGTCGAAAGACTGTGAAAATGACGTCATGTAATTAAAAGGGAGGAAGGGGTGTGCTAGTTTTCTTTTTTCCAGACGTGCATCCGTACATTCCCATTCTGAACGTTTATATAATTTTTACCATTTTTTAATTTAATTATTTTTATATGTTCCTGTTTTTAAATTAATTTTTTAAAAGTTATCGTATATAAAAATTATGTTACGCCTAAAATTTTACATTCATTTAAGCAGCGAAAATATTAAAATTTTATATATAAAAATTATTCAAAACCTGTAATTAAAAAAAAAAAAAGGTAGTCATATTTTTTGCTATTAAAATTTTTTTTGTGAAAATATTAAATAAATAACGCTTAATTCAATGATAATATCGGTAGTTAGAGAAATTCATTTTTCTTCGAGTTATATCGAATTCATTAATACAGACCTTAGGAGCTTTTATCGTAAGGTTCCTGTAAAAATTATTTTTTATTTGTTATATTTTATGATGCTTTATTTTCATAAATGCAAAAATAAATTAAATCATTTTTTTTACTACTGAAAACCATAACTTTAGTAAAGGTATTTTTTGTTTAAACAATGTTTTTTAGGAATGAATTCAAATCCCATGGTAATGTTATGTCCCCGTTTAATCAGAATATGTTTATCGAAGAACTCTGAGTGATATACTTTCAGAATATATATGGTTATTAGAGGTCTATCTAACAAGAAAAAAAAAAAGAGAAAAGAAAAGAAAAAACAGCACCGACAGTAGACCTCCCTGTAAAGTTCTTAATTTTCCCAGAAAGAGTGAGTAACACTCAATCGGGCCCGAGCGAAGGTTGCAAAAACATGGAACAACCTGCACAAGTGGAGGAACTATATGCAGGACGCCCTGTGCCCGTGCGGCGCTGACATGCAGACTATCACACACATCCTCACAAACTGTCCTCTAATGTTCCGATGTGGACATGGGGGATGCCTCGCATAAGTGAAACGCTATGATGATGACCAGAAAATAGAGTCATAAATGTTCAAATGCAAAACGCGAAACATTAACCTCTATCTCTATCTTTACTATTATACAAAAGTGTGCGAGTGAGTTCCTTATAGGTTCCGAAACGGCTGATCCTATCTTTTGCAAATTTCACACAAAGCTAATTTATCTTATGTTTTGTACAGAAATTCATCCGATAAGAATCGAAAATCGAAAAAAACCGATCCTAAAAATAGTCTTTCTTTCTTATAGATAAAAAGAATTTTTACCAGGGAATATTTTAGGTTGCACTGGCATGGGAGATAATTAAATCTCAATAAATGTCCTCTTGGAAAAACAAAAGCAAAAAAAAACAAAAAAAAAAAAAACAACAATAACAGAATTATTGACATCTGGAAATTTAGCTCAGTGGTAACGCATTAGACTCCAGGCCGAATGCTCCCCCTGTTCACGCCCGGGTGTACCTCACCATTTTATTTTGATTTTTTTCTTATTAATGAGTTGAATTTACGATAAAAGAAGAGTTACCATTTAAAATCATTTTTTCGTTTGCATATTTTAAAACTAAACATTAATCAGATGTGAGTTTCCACAGCATTCCTGGTGAGCCCGAATATCAGCTGACGTAATATTGTAAACAAACACAGACGGAATTTGATGAACTACATTATCATTTTTATTTATTTTAACTTTTTATTTTATTTATTTATTTATTTATTTATTTATTTATTGCGAATTAGTTCACTGGGCAAATTATTCCTCGTAATATATAATATTCAATAGAGGGTTGATTCTATAATACGTAATCTGCATAAATTAAAATATCATGTTTAAGCGTATTGTACGACCGGGCAACATCGGGCGTTCAGCTAGTTTATTATAAACTCTTTAAAAATACTTATGCAAATTCAGCGTACAAATAACTGCTTGTGTCTCTGCTGTCTATTATTATATATACTGTATAAAAAGTTGTATTACTATGGTGCATTATTGTTTTTTGTTTTTTTTACCATGTAGTTACCGTTTATCAAAGCCCGGGGGTCATTTAAGGATAACGGTTAATGGGTACCGTGATGGTGGGTTATGCCGGAAATTGGATAAGTTTATTTATTTTAGAGGATTTCTAATCAAGAATTTGTCTATATTGGACTTGAACACGACCAATAGTCAGTTGGAAAGATTGTGTTACACAGACGATCAGTTTTATGAAAAGGATTCTGTTCATTGAATTTTCGTTTAGTTTTAGTCATTAAAGACTAATGGAAATTGCCCATAGTGGTGGTAGAAAGTCAGGTGTTTGACGCAAATGCCTAACATGAGTAACCATAGAATGAAGCTCAGTCGAGCACCTACTATAAAGATAACGATAGAACAGAGACAGGCTCGCAACACCTCTTCTGTGAGACAGAGGTAGCGAGAAAGAGAAATACAAGATTTCAAAGTCGGTTTTGGATTTTATCCAAGCAGGAAAAGGTGCTCTAAGCAGCTCCTCCCCAGATGTCACAACTATACTCCATCTTAGGATGTATTTGGCTCTTATAGAGGTAAAGGATCGCATCTGGAGTGAGATACTTTTTATAGCGGTTGAAAGACATAATCATTTTTCCGGCGACCTTGTCAACGGATTTGATGTACGTGTTCTATTTCAACAGTGAGCATTTTGAATTCAATATAAGTGTGATAAATGGGGAAAAATATCTCATTTCATTTATATAGTGTGTCTCTTTTAAGTGATCCAATACACATTAGTGAAAATCTAAAACAACGTTTAAGTAAGTAAGCGATTAAAAGCCTCTTCATGGTAAGCCGTTTTGCAGCACAGGTAATCGAAGAATTTGACATGAACATGTCTCGACAAACACTGTCTCGTTGCATTCTTTTGGATATTCTTTTGTCATGCAAATGAGCGTGTTGTCTGGACGTACGAAAACCGGGTGATGCTTTCTTTAAGAAGAAAATGAAGTCTAATTTGGTTGGCACTAACCGCAAGTAATAAAAGCAAAGGATCGATTCTTAAATGCGCGAAAAAAAATTTAAATTATCACATAATAGTTTTAAGTGATCTTTCGCGCCGTTGTTGGCGCACTCATTAAACAATGACATATGAGGACACCTCCTCCTCTTGCAGGGCATATCTATATGTTAAATAATCGCCCTTGTCACATTGCAACAGTACGAAAATAATAGTCTGAAGGTAAAAACGTTAAGAGTATGTACACTGCAATATTTAAAACTAAATGTACCGCTAGATGTATCAGAAGCGGCCATTAAAAATGATGATAAGAACTTTAATAATTCAACTTACTATCTTTCGAAGCTTATAACTACTTGAAAAATGTAATTCAAACCCTAATTTTGTTTTAATTAAAGGAGCAAAAACCAAATTTTAAAAAATAACAGGTTTAATAGCAAATTATGCAATATTTGTTTTTTTTTATCGGTTTTCTTTAAAAAAGATTTAAAGAAAATCAACGAAATTTGACTTACTTCGATTATAAAAATATATATAAATTCCAAAAAATCACTTGCCTATAAAAATACTATTCAATGGGTACTTCTATTGTCCATTGTTAAAAATTTATGCATATTTATACTTATATTCCATGTCCTTTTTAAATAAAATACTTTTTTAAACAAGGATTCCAAAGAAACGCGAACTCAGATGTTTTTCACTGTTCAAATAAAGGGAGATAAATGTCTGATTTTCTTCGAGTTTATCTTCCGATGGCTTCGAAGCGCCACAGTCAATGTCTCTTTCTATTGCGTGCTGTAAAACAAAATTAGTATTTTGGGGCCAGCTTAAATGAAAAATGAACACATTCACTTATCAGTTTTAACCGTTAAAAACCCTCAACTCTACCGATTTTTTTATTCTCTTAATGAAATACATGAGTTTTTGATTAATATATTTTATTTCATCTTTATCGAGTGATTTTTTTTTAATATCTAAAAAAGAAAACATTGAATGAAATAGAAGAAATTATCGTCAGCGTCCGATATTTACTTGACACTCTAAGCATAACATGAACTTTTACTTAAAAAAATCAACGTGTTTAAAAAAAAAGGTTTTACACTTTGGACTTTACAGGTAAATTTCCAAAAACACTTCTTTTTTTTTGTTTTGTTTTAAATTAGAATATTTTATTTATTAATCTTTTATCTTCAATTTGTGATATATAAAACTTTGATGAGTAAATTCATTACTTAAATTTTAATAGACATTTCAAAATGGGGGGGTGAATAAAAAAAACGTTTGTCTAAAATATTATATTTGGTTTATTGGAAAGAGCATAAAATTTCACATTGACTCTGAAAATATGGTGATAATTGAACCAATAGAAATTTTTTTTATTGATTTTTAAAGTTTAAAAATTGAAAAATAAATAACTCGTAAAATTCAATTGATTTCATGCGTAAAAAAATGGCTGCATGAACGCGCGCAGACACTTCGTAAACACTGTTTTTTTTTTTAAATAAAAAATAATATTTGTATTATTATTTTAAACAACTTTAATATTTTATTTTGGAAGTATATTCCATAAAGAAAATAAACAATCAACTTCGAAAAGAGGAATTACGATTTTTTTTTTTTTTATATATTTTATTCGCAGTTTGGTGTTAGGAGTGTCAAAAATTCTCCCAAAATTCTGATACACCTAATGTATCACCTCCACCATTTTTGTTCATGTACAATCTAGTATCACTATCGCTTAACCAATCGTCACCAAACTTAGTCAAAATATTGGCCATGGTCTAACTTAGAACTAATTTTTTGTTGGGATATTATGTCAAAGGTGAAGGTCGCTTTTAGCGATAAATTATACCCATCATATAGATTTGCTACTAAGCCCATTATGAAGTCTCGCATGTTGCATGACCTTGGCCTTTGACTGTTGCCATTCAAAAGTCGAATGTATGACAGAATTTCAACTTCCGATTTTTATAAATTTTATGGATTGATCTGACGTTTTTAAATTATGAATTTCATATGCTGAAGTGTTTTTGTTATATTTTTCGACTGTTTTCCAAAAAGAAAAGAAATAAATGCGGATTCCAAGAGGCAAGATGGAAAACAGGAATTTAGGAATTTCGGTCTGATCCTTTACCATATGAGCTATATACAGCTGTTTTATTACGTCTTAATGGTTCTCATTCGCTGTTGCTAAGAAATAAAAGTTGCTTCTTACCGTACAAATTATAGAATAAATGCCATTGTGGAATGCATCGTGAAATGGTGGATAGCTAAATGTGTGAGTTTATGTGGAGGCAGAAATATAAGGAAACCCCACATTTTAAGCAAATACTCAATAACATGAATGGCTTCGATCGTTCCACATTAGTAATAAAACTTCTGTTTTTGTAGAGAGGGGGGTATTTTTCTATAAAAACTCTGTACAATACATTATTAATTTTCCCAAATAAAACATGTCACTTTAACAAAAAGTTTGCTTGAAAATCGACTCGCTTGTTATAGCCTTTTAAATTACTTTAAATGACGCTTCATATGATTTTCCGGCTTTCACACGTTACTTTATCGCACACACAAGCACGCACGCACACAACACGCAATAGATACAACACACACACACACACACACACACACACACACACACACACACACACACACACACACACACACACACAACACTCAATACAACACACACAGATTTCCCCAATCCCTATCCTCTCCGCAATCAGCAGACCGTGGACGAATTTTTTAAGTAACGCATAAATCCAACCATAACATTGAAGTAACAAATCACCTTTTACTAAAAAATATTAGAACATGTTAGAACGCCGACCCGACTTAACCCCACCCGATCTTATCGCATGCATTGAAGGCACAATCATTCAATCAACCTCTACGTATTACTCAAATATCGTCGATTTCACAACGTTGTGGTTAACAATGAATTAATTATTGGGAAAATTAGCCAAGCAAAAATAAAACATGAGAAAGTCTCATTAATTAGAACTTGGTATTGAATTGATGCAACGACTGCAACGTTAATGAGACGAAACCATCGAAACCGACGAAACACAAGATTTTAAAATTTTAGATTTTTTTAATTGAAATTTATCCATTTATTTATTTTACCTAGGACACTTCGAAATAGGACTGAACTTGGTTTTCTATTCATCTGGATATCACCCGAATAACATTTGAACATAACAAGAGCCAATAAAACAAAAAAGGTGCGAAAAGAATAAATATATGAAAAAAGTTACCAAACACAATATCAGTTGCTATTCTACTAAGTATTTTGTGTGTTTTAACATATTTAAAGGTATTCTTTAATCAGAACAAAAGTTGTGTCAAGTCTGTTGAATAAGAACAAAAAAAAAAAAAAAATAGCGGTCTCATAATCATGCTGAGTCTTGATAATTGCTCAAAAATCGAAAAGTAAACAGTGTTGAAGAAACACATCCAATAAATGTTACCAATTGTTCGAAAATGTGATGTTTTACGAGTATTTCGTTAATTTTTTTTAAATTTAAAATAAGCTAAAAAAACACACACAAAAAAACTTATCCAATTAGGTAGAATAGTAAGTTATCTTGTCTTTGGTAACGTTTATTTGTTGTGTATGTATTATTTTTTCGTCACTTCTTTTGTTTTGTTGGCTATTGTAAGAAATGTTCACATTTGGTATGATTTAATTTAAATGATTGACAATGCTGCAAAATTTGGCACAAAATCGGAAGATGGGAGAACATTCTCTTCCAAAGGGGGGGGGTCATTCTAATTACGTGCAACAATAGCCAAGAACGGTACCCAAGATGGCGATCGACAATAAACCAACTCTCCTCCGAAGGCGATAATAATGCCTGGGTGCACTTCTTAGGATTTAACGAAACCATATCTTATTCCAACAAAAGAAAGGTTTGTTCATCAGCGAAGAAGTTCCTCGTTGCCATAATTATGCCAAGAACGCATCCTCTTTAAACTGATATGAACATAACCAGCGAAACAGACTTCTTGAATGCTAGTTCTGGTAACACGGTAACTCGTTTGATCTGAACTCTGTCACTGTTAAGCTTTGCGATAGCAGGCAATTCGCAAAGTGCATCGTTCACACAAAAATGCCAAGTTCGGATCACGTCGTTGGTTTAATTTTCCAATACGAGAATCCTGTCCCTCCTTACATAATTGCTATCGTCGGCTTGTTAACTCATGATTCTTATCTGTTTTCGAATTTAAAGTCATTGCTGAATTTTTAAATTATACCTGTACCGCAACTGCATCAATCATTAATTTGAGAAGGTAATAAAATGCTCTTCTTCTTCTTCTTCTTCTTCTTCTTCTTCTTCTTCTTCTTCTTCTTCTTCTTCTTCTTTACTCACTAGGAATTCTTACACAGGCAATTACCAACGATCACTCACTGGCAATAAATTGTGATGTTCCCTAAAGTCTAAGTGACAACAACTCCCCCTAGATTTCCAGTGTTCTCCACCCTTTTCGATAACCATTGCAAATGACTTTGCGTTATTGCAACAGCCGCTTATCATTACTTTCTGATTGTGGTTATTTTTTCTGTTGTCATATTTTGTGTCTGGCTGTTGTTATTGTCGATCGTATGCTGTATCAGCATATTCTTTTCTCAGGACCCCAGTACTTTCTGAAAGATTCTGGCAGTTCCCAACAAGACCGTCTTCTGAAGCATTCCAATATTTCAATGGATTCCAATTTTCTCAATCCATTTGTCACATTCCCCAGGGCTCTTATCACAATAGTTACAACTCCTACCGTCAACTTCCACAACCTTTTTATCTCCCTTTTCAAGTTTTGGTACTTTTCGACCTTCTCTTTTTCTTTTTCCTCCACTTCCACAACAGCTGGTACTGCTATATCATTGATTATTGCCTTGTGTTCCTTGTTTTTTTAACAAAACTAAATCTAGTCCCTTATTTTATTAGATTGGATATTTATATCCCACAATAATTTCACAATATCATTCTCCACCACTCCTTCAGGAACATACTCGAACCATTTTTCACTGCATTCCAATACTATTTTCTTACATATATATCCCAATGAACCGTTCTTGTAAATTGTCATGACGCCTCTTGTACTTCTTTTGAGCTAACTTCTTACAACTACTGATGAGGTGCTGTACATTCTTACCTTTTTAGCCACGCAGTCGACACACGGGACTTCCAGCCGTTTTATCTATGTGTTACTTCACACAATTTGTCATGAGCACTTGCTCCTGTGCGGCACATATTAAGGCTTCTGTTCCAACCTTCAAGTCACATTTTGACAACCACCGCCAGGTTTTTTCCTTGTCCACTGCCTCTGGTAAATCTCTATTGAATTTTTCTTATCTTTCGCTTTTTGTTCACTTATTGCGTTAAATTCCTTCTACTTCACTTTCTTTACAATTTTTCAGATTTTCACACATCTTTTCCTTACAGTTGGAGATTTAAACTTTTAGACTATTTTCTTCTTTTACGCATCGTTCTACACCTATTAGTCTTCGTCCCCCTTCTTTTTTTTCACATACAAACTATCAACATCACTCTTTGGATGAAAAGCTTCATTCATTGTCATCGTTTTCCTTGCTTTTCGGTGGATTTTTTCTTAACATCTGGTCAAGTTTTACCTTAACACTAATCCACTGTTCCTAACAGACAAGCCTTTTATAAAACTGGAAAAGAAATTGTCTCGTTAATCTGATTAAGTCATTTATGGTGGCTTTTCGTTATAGTCCCAAGCGTTCCAATTACAATGGAAATCACCTTAACTTCTCTGCATTTCCATAGTCTAATTCCTATTTTAGATCTTGATATTTATTTATTTGTTCATGTTCATGCTCGCTCTCTCTCTCTCTCTCTCTCTCTCTCTCTCTCTCTCTCTCTCTCTCTCTCTCTCTCTCTTGCGCTCTGATATCGAAAGGACAGGCTATGTCAATGATTGAGCAAGTTATCTTGTTTTTGTTTAGAAAAATTGTCAGGCTTTGAATGTTCAAGGGCCTTATCAATTTGTATGTGCATGATCCAAAGAGGTGTTTTCCAAGTTCATATCCTGCTTTCACATTCCATAAAAGGAAGCGTCAATGGAGCATCATATAAAACGCCTTCTTATAATCTACGATGACATGCTTAGTAGACCTTCGTTTGCTGTTTCTTAGGATCATTTTACCGATCAGATGCTGATCTTCGTGGCCTCATGATCTTTTTCGGTAGCCTTCTTCTTCTTCTTCTTCTTCTTCTTCTTCTTCTTCTTCTTATTATTATTATTATTATTATTATTATTTCATTTAAAAGCTTTTGACATAAATAAACAAACGCAGAAAAATATCATTGCGATTTTATTCTTTACATAGCATCGACTTTTGTTGAGAAAGTACAAGAGTCAGAGAGAGAGAGAGAGAGAGAGAGAGAGAGAGAGAGAGAGAGGGAGAGAGAGTGTGTGTGTGTGTGTGTGTGAGAGTGAGAGAGATGATGATGATGATGATGATGATGATGATGATGATGATGATGATGGCCGTTGGAAGAGAGATGTTTCTTGTTGGTTGGTTTGTTAGTTGATTAAAAGGGAGTCGTATAAGGCGTGTGGTGCGAGTGGGAGTGGATGCGTTCTGCTTTGTGAACCCGACAGGTAAATTTGGATGATGTAAATTCGACAGAAATCTGTGCTACTAAACCGACGGGCAAAACGCCAACAGCACAGACGATCTCAAGTTGGGAAAATTGGATGCAAAAATCAGAGTATCCGAAATTTGGCACCGGCGTCGCATCATCTTATGTGATTATCAAGCAATTCATAAACACATTTTTACTCTCTGTGTTTCTGTAATCGACAAATGGTTTCGTTTGTCTACAACGGGTGGCTAAAATCTTTCACGAAGTGCGGCATATTGGAAAACATATTGGAATGAAACACTTTCAAGTTTCCATTAAAATAGATTCGATTATTGGGTGTTGAGACCAACAATCCAGATGCATCGTTTTTCCAAGTCTCAATTAAAATTAACGATTAAAAAATGGCGTTTTTTTTCTTTTTATAGTTTTGAAAGTGAGATATTTTTGTTCATCAAGAAAATAGCGTAGGTGGAAGATGTTTGAACTCAGGTAAAAATAGTCTCCACACTCAATTTAATTCTATGGAAGCAGTCGGGGCTAACGAATGTTGCTTAAAAATATCGATTATCGATCGGACAATATGTCAATCAACAGTTTCTTTCTGACAATCACAGGCGTCGAAATATTCACATCCGTATATTTCAATTTCGCGTGTAATATAAAAACCCAAACACCAGCGTTTATTATCTCCCCTCCTTCTCCCTCTTTCCCTGTCTCTCACACTCTCTCTTTTCCCATGTTTTCATGAAAACGTCCCGAAAAAAAAAAAACAAAAAAAAAACAGCCCTGATTCCTGGACTGAACACACTATAAAAAAAAAAAAGAAAACGTCCAGGAACCCACTCATACAAAAGTTCACAGTCTCACACAACATATCTGGCAGATATACCCAGTAAACCAGGTGCAAGAGAGATTACAACAAGTTGGTTTCAAATGCATTAAAAGTAACCAGCCACTTCCCCCCCCCCCCCGTTGTACCACATGCTCAAGATCAGAAGAGAGAGAATCAGAGAGAACTTAGTCGTTTACGGCCTTTGATGTGCTGCCATAGATGGTAGTGTCGTCAGTATAAATGTCTGCAAATAATCTAAGGATGTGATTTGGAAGATCATTAATGTAAATCAGGAAGAGAGTTGGACCCAGGATGGACCCCTGACGGACTCCAGTATTAATTCTATGAGCTTTTGATTTCAGCCCATCAAGCACTACTTTTATGAACCTATCAGAGAGAAATGATTTAATAATTGAAAAGACATTTCCAGCTATACCATAGCTGGAGATCTTGTGAAGTAGACCGTTATGCCATACCTCATCAAAGGCCTTTAATATGTCAAGAGCAATTGCCCTAAAAAGGAAGCCTCCGTCGAGAGTTTCGCTAATCTTATGAGAAATAGCTGCAAGTACATCCGCTATAGATCTAGCAGAACGGAAATCATATTGCATGTCACTAAGAAGGTTATTTTTTCTGAGGTGATTGACTACTTCTCTATTTAACACAGATTCAAGTAACTTACTCATGACGCACAGGAGACTTATAGGTCTGTACTGAGAGGGAGATGACTGATCACCCGAATTCTTAAATACTGGGCATACCGGTGAGATTTTCCAAAATGTTGGGAAGCAATTCTCCTTAAGATAATGCTTAAATAGCTTTGTCAGTATGGACGCTAGTTCTCGTTGAAGCTTTTTGAGCACTATAATGCCGTCGGGGCCAGTTGCTTTACTGGAATCAAGGTTTTTAATTAGCTTGGCAACATAACGCACAGATATTTGTATGTCGCATTGCGTGTTTTCTGATACAGGAGGAAATACGGGGGAGGGATCGCACATAGTGGAATTAGCTGCAAAGTTCTTGGCAAAGAGTTTGGCTTTGTCTGATGCTGACGAGATTAACTCAGATCCATTGATGATAGTTGGGATAGAGCACACGCTTCTGTTCAGGATCCTGTTTGCTATATGCTAAAACTAGCGGGAACCAAACCGCTGCTCAATTACTTTGGACTTGACCGACTGAGCATACAACTATCTCGCGGTCTTCATTACTCTTTTACAGTGGTTATATATATATACTAGCAATCGGTGCCCGGCGTTGCCCAGGTGTTTTGAAGTGTATGCTGAGGAAAAAAAAGGTCAATTTTTTTAAACTTTGACCCCTATTATGACCTCTTAACATTTATTGTTTAGGGATCAAGTAAAGTTAATAAGTTAGATCCATGTCCAAGGAATCTATATATAAAATATCACGTGTTCAGACCTTAAATTGTAGGAGGAGTTTGGTAGAGTTCTCAAAGGTCTAATTGTTGAATATTGACCACTTAATCGCCAAATTTCTGTCGAAAACCTATCACATCGATTTTCCCAAATCTCAGTACCCTGTATATCAAATTTCGAATCTGTAGGCTTAAAATTGACAGAGTTTTAGCGTAGGGAAATGCACACAGATGCACAGACACACGCAGACACTATCACTTATACATATATATAAACATAAACATCATATATATAAGGATAATAGTACGCCATATATATAACAAAAGACCATTATTTACTGAAGTGAAAGGAAAACCCGGGGGAACTTTACCCAAAAATAAATCTATATTTTTTTGTGTGTATTGATAGTCTGGTACTTATACAGTTTAGTGACGACATTAAAAAATGGAAATATTGAAAAAAAATTTTATTGTACGTAACTGTTATAGACTGAAGTTCTCCGAAAAAAATTTCACTTCATTTGATCAAGTAGTTTTTTTTTTACAGCGAAGAACAATGATTTATCACGGCTACGTCAACGTGGCCATTTTGGAAATGTTATTGCAGGCCCAGGAATTCCCCAATGGCAGGAAACTGCCGTACATAGTAGAATACCTCCATTTTAGGCCAATCTAGCCCTTTATTCCCCACCAGAATGAGATTTTTAATTTTTTTTGCGAAGACAGATGCCATTTTTGGGGTGTTTTTTTTTTTTAAATTTGTAACAGAAGTAAATAAACGAAGTTTCGAAGTTATCCATGCGTGTCCAACTGAGCATGTTTTGAAAATAATCTCGTATAAAAATTCTTCAATTCTTTGCATTCTTCAATTTCTTTGCATATTCAATAGTATTCTTATTTAAAAAAAAAAAAAACGCAAAAAAATTGCAGATTTAAAAAAAAGAAAGAAAAAAAAACGTAAAAAAATTGCAGATATGTTGTGCGCACTGCGCATCTCAATATGGCGAGAAAAAAAGGCTAGATTGCGAAATTTGGCCTAAAATGGAGGTATTCTGTTAGGTACATTTCCAAAATGGCCACGTTGACGTCGTCGTGATAAATAATTGTTTTTCGCTGTAAGAACAAAACTACTTGAGCAAATGAAGTGAAAATTTTTTTTCGGAGAACTTCAGTCTATAACAGTTACGTACAATAAAATTTTTTTTCAATATTTCCATTTTTTAATGTCGTCACTAAACTATATAAGTATGGATAGTCTTATCAACACCCCTTTTTTCTATTTATTTAAAAAGAAAATACAACTTTATACAAATTCCCTATTAGTTTTTTTTTTCGGTTCTAACGATGATCATCTTTATTTAACTATTACGTGTAATTATATTCATACAGATATTCTAAATGATTTATATTTGCGTAATATTTGCGTAGAAATGAAGAAAATCAAATTTACTGTGTATTTATCGTGTTGCCATAACAACGTGACGTAGCCAAGGACGGTAGTGGACGTGAGTGTGTGTGCGTGTGTGCGCGTGTTTTCGTGCTGTATTGTTTCGTATCTTATCAACTTCTTCGAATCTATGTGTACAGTAATACAAACCCGTTTTTCGAGCTGAATAAATGTGTTACATTGAATAAAAACACGAAAAATATATCCAGTTTGGTAGAAAAGTAACTTATCTTGCCTTTGATAACATTTATTTGTTATATATTTGTTTTTTGACAACTTTTTCGAATCTATGTGTACAGTAATACAAACCCGAAATGAAAAGACCACGAGCGAACGCGCGTTTTACATAAAAATAAGTATTTTTAAATTATATCTTTCTAGCTTTAAAAAAAGTTTAAAAATTTTATCAGCCGGCATAATTTATTTTTAAATATTGAAAAATTTCAGAAAAATTAATTTTTGCTAGATTTTCAAAACATTGTTTTCGTGTTGTGTACGTGTCTGCGGCTACACCAGAATGGCGGCCGTGATGTCGTAGGTTGGATTGTAAGATTGTGTAAGTTTCGTATTTTTTTAATTTGTAAATAACAATTTATAAAAAAATTAAACCCTTCCAAGATGGACAATAAATAAAGCCATAATATTTTATGGTAAAGTTAAGAGCCTACGAACCATAGTTTTTTAGGAGATGTGATTATTGGATTAACCAATCAGAAATCGTCTGTGGCACACACATCTCTGTTTTTATATATATATATATATATATATATATATATATATATATATATATATATATATATATATATATATATATATATATGATTTAACGGTTAAAAAGTGCGGACAAGTGCAAAATTGATTTTAATATACATTTTTATTTATTTAAATTAAACTAAATGTTCCTTTTTAAATTTTCAGATAGTAAAATATTCTTCTTCAGGAAATACAAGCAGTTTTTTTCTTCTTTCATGTCATGTTGGAAAAGGTAACACCTGGCACGTCCTCAAAGGGTGGAAATTGAGGCTGAATGAGATTTAAATGATGAAAATTTGAGGTAGCAAGGATTTGGAATTTTCCGTCTGTTACAGTATTTTTTATAAAATCCGCTTTAATTTCAGCACGCGGCTTGTTGCTATAACTGTATTTAATTTTTTTTTGTAGAATTGTACACAATTTCTTTAAATTTGAACTATTCCAGTGGAATTTAAAATCGTTAAGTTGACGTTCCTCGTTGAATGTCAGTGACGAATTGTTTGTTGACAATGTTACTTCAGCAATAAATCTGGTAATTTTTTTTGTAAAAATATGAATGTTTCGAGTTGCCATTGCGTGAAGGTTATATTAAAGTGTTTCTCGCCAGTAACGGATTTGTATCTTGACTCGAATGTTCGGAAAAGTTATTTATTTTTTCTGTGGAAAAAGGAATCGTTTCTTTTCAGTGAAAAGAAATTTATTTCCAGCGTCCGCCAGTTGGGTAAAATGTGCTTATTATCACGCATATTTACACCAAGTGTGTTTGATGGCGTCGAGTTGACCCATTTTATTTCGTTTATTTAAATATCCGAGGTGAGCGTTTATGCAGGGAGATTGAATTAGAAAAAAAAAAAAGCAGCATAATAACAGCGAAAGTCCAGGTATTAGAATTTTTTTGTACAAATTTTTTTTTTTTTTTTTTTATCAATAATATTTGGAGTCGTTGTTTTTCAGTCAGAATCGTCCGATGAAAGCAAAGATATTTTTTCCTTATTTTGTTTGTTTCGGCGAAACGTATCCAGTGTATAATAATAACGAGTTACTTGCCCTTGGTTAATATCAGGGGGGGGGTCTAAATAAAGTATTTGATGTGAACGGATGCGTTTGTGATTCTTTCCTTCCTCCTCTTAAATGTAGTACCAGCGATCACCACGTGGTAGCATAGAAATTACCGGGACCCGACGAAACATGGTGTCAGATTGGGATAAATTTTTTTTCTTTAGGTAAGGAAACCTTATAACGAGAGAAAAAAAAGGATTAATGTCAACTATTTCAAAAAGAAATATGTTTAGACTTCAGACCCCAGAGCGTTTTGACTTTACGCAACCGAACAAGTGGAGGACATGGCGAGAGCGATTTCAACGTTTTCGGAGTGCGACAAAATCATATGAAGAGTCGCCCGATACACAAATTAGCACGCTTGTGTATTGTATGGGACCGGACGCCGAACAGATATTTAAGTCGTTCTCTTTCAAGAAGAAGGAAGATGAAAAGAGTTTCGACGTGATACTGAACAAATTTGAAGGCCACTTCATGCCGAAAAAAAATATGCACGAGCGCGCAAAATTTCACCTCAGAACACAAAAGGAAGGCGAATCGATAGAACAATTTATTCGGGGACTTCACGAACTATCGGAAAACTGTGATTTTCCACACAAAAATGACCAAATAAGAGACAGGCTGGTCATCGGGTTAAGAAGTGGAGAGCTATCCGAAAAACTACAACTTAGAGACGACCTAAGCTTGGAAAAGGCTATAGAAATAGCACGCGGCTACGAACAAGTGAGACAGCAAATGGCTGAAATGAAGGAAAAATCGGTTGACGCAGTAAAACAAAACGAATGGAAACAAAATTATCCACAAAAAGAAACGCAGCAACAGAGATGTGGAAAATGTAACAAAAAACACAAACGGCAAGATTATTGTCCAGCGAACAGAAAACGATGTCGAAACTGTGATAGAATAAATCACTTCGCGATATGTTGCAGATTCAAAGCCCATAATGTCAGACAAGTGGAAAAACATACGACAGAGGAATACTTTCTTAGGGCTATTTATAAAAGAAAAGAATTCAGAGATAGACCCATGGCACGTGCGGTTGAAGGTATGTGAAAATAATTTAATTTTTAAAATCGACACCGGAGCGCGGAGCGGACATAAATGTTATCAGTTACGAAACGTTTCGTAGCTTGAGAAAAAACCCTGTTTTGAAACCAGCATATGGCATATACAAAAGCCCGGGGGTATATTGAACTGTATAGGGAAGTTTACGGTTGATACGAGACATAAGGATAGCAGATGGTATTTATTTGCTCCCCCACTAGACATAAGGATAGCAGATACTCATTCGAAATACATGTTATTGATAGCAGTACAGACAACTTGCTATCGAGAGAAACAGCGTATCGAATGAATTTGGTTAAATTCGTGTCTAATGTAAACAAAGGGGAGGTAACTGGAGTCATGAAAACAGACCCAGTGAAAATAGCGTTAAAAGACGGTGTGAAACCGTATTGTACCCCGACGGCTAGATGGATAGCATTTCCCATTATGTCAAAAGTAAAGAAAGAACTTCGACGTTTAGAGGACGATGGTGTGATCGAGAAAGTCACACAACCAACGGATTGGTGCAGTCCAATCGTTCCGGTGAGAAAACAAAACGGAGAAGTACGGTTGTGTGTCGATCTAAAAAAATTAAATTCAGCAGTAAAACGCGAATATTATATGCTGCCGAATCTGGAGGATATATCACCCAAATTGAACGGCTCAGTGATATTTTCGAAACTGGACGCAGCCAGTGGATTTCACCAAATTCTATTGGCAAAAGAGAGTCGGTTGCTTACGACTTTCATAACCCCATTCGGGAGATATTGTTTTAAAAGATTTCCCTTTGGAATATCATCAGCACCGGAAATTTTTCAACTTCTAAAAAATGTGGAAAGTGTTCACGTCATAATAGATGACATATTAATTCATGGGAAAACGATGGAGGAACATGATAGAAGGCTTACAGTAGCACTAAAAATAATAGCGCAAGCAAAGAGAAGTGCGAATTCAGGAAAAGTATTATAAAATACTTTAGACACAGCATATCAGCTAAGGGGATACAACCCACTGAAGAACGGTTAGAAGCGATAAAAAAGTTGTCTGCCCCTACATCAGTCACAGAGCTCAGAAGATTTTTGGGAATGAGTCAGTATCTAGGGAAATTCGTGCCTAACTTAGCAGCGGCATTACAACCAATGTTGGAATTATTGAAAAAAGATACGGTTTGGGCTTGGAATGAACCTCAAGAAAAGTCATTCCAAAGCGTTAAAGAACTATTGACACAGGCACCGATATTGACTTATTATGATCCAAAAAAGCCCATCATGATTAGTGCGGCTGCGAGCAGCTATGGACTTGGCGCTGCCATTTTCCAAGAAGAAAATAAAATATTGAGAGTCATAGCTTATGCCTCTCGTACGCTGACACAAACAGAACAAAACTATGCTCAAATTGAAAAAGAATGTTTAGCGAGCGTATGGGCCTGTGAGAAATTTGACAGATACATCGCGGGACTAGATCAGTTTTGTCTTCTAACGGATCATAAACCTTTGGTACCGTTGATAAATACTCAGGATCTGAGTAACACTCCTTTGAGATGTCAAAGACTGTTGATGAGACTTAGGAGATACAATCCTATAGCAGAGTATGTTCCTGGGAAACTTTTGCTGGTATCAGATGCACTGTCTAGAAGTCCAACCGAAAAAGCAGAAAGCACCACGGAGAAAGATGTAGAAATGTATATAGACACTATCATAAAGACCAGATCAGCTACTGATAGAAAATTAAAAGAAATTAGGAATGCTACATCTAAGGATTCAAAACTACAGGAGATTATCCATTTAACATCAAATGGTTGGCCGAGCAAGGAGGATAGATTAAACAAGGGAGTTAAACCTTACTTTAATGAATGATCTATCAGTTCATCAGGAAATTATATTTTATTAAGATCGAATAGTGGTTCCACAAAATCTCAGAGCAGAAATATTACAAGCTATACATACAGGACATCTGGAGTTAAACAAATGCCGAGAACGAGCCAAAATGTCAGTATGGTGGCCGAGAATATCATAAGAAATAGAAGATCTCATTAGACAATGTGATTTTTGTAATAGTCATCGTGCTGCAAATCCCAATGAAACATTGAAACCAACTACTTTGCCAGATAGGCCGTGGCAGAAATTGGGGACAGACATCCTAAAATTGGAGGGAGAATATTACTTAGTCGTAACAGACTATTTCTCCCGTTACTTGGAAATCGCGAGATTAAATCCACTAACCAGCAAAACGATAATTGGGAAATTACGAGAAATATTTGCTCGATGGGGAATACCTGAGGAGATCGTAAGTGATAATGGAGGACAGTTCACAAGCACATATTTCAAAGAATTTGAAAAACAATATGGATTCACACACACCACAGTGAGTCCGCATTTCCCTCAGGCGAATGGAGCTGCCGAAAGCGCAGTGAAAATTGCGAAAAGAATATTACGACAGCCAGACATATGTCTCGCATTAATGGCTTACCGTAGTACACCAATAACTGCTACTGGAGTTAGCCCAGCAGAACTCTTGATCGGTAGAAAAATTATAACAACTTTAGCCAGTCATCCAAATAAATTAAAACCCAAATGGACAAATTTACGAAAAGTAAAAGAGAGAGATGGGGTTTACAAAACAAAAAGTAAAATAAATTACGATAAAAGACATGGAAGTAAAGACTTGAAACCACTAAGAGTGGGAGACAGAATCCGAGAGAAAACGGATGAAGAGAAAATGTGGAGGAATGCTGGTATAATCACAGCAACAAATAAAAAAAAATAGGACATATACAGTAAAGTTGAACTCTGGAGAAAGTCTAAAAAGGAACAGAAAACATTTACTACCTATTTTGGAAAACGTAGACAACTCCTCCAGAAGAAGCGAAGTTAAGCAAAAACAGGAGACAACTGTATCATGCAGAGGATGATTATCAAAAAACCCGAACTACTTGAAAGACTTTGTTTGCAAAGATAATAAATGTTACCGTTTGTAAATAAAGGCTAAAACTGTTTGTAAATAAAGAAGAAGAAAAAAAAAAAGAAAAAAAGGATCTCGACAAACGGAGATGTGTAATAATAAAGAGTTACTTGCCCTTGGTTAATATCAGGGGGAGTCTAAATAAAGTATTTGATGTGAACGGACGCGTTTCTGGTTCTTTCCTTCCTCCTCTTAAATGTGGTAGCAGCGGTCACCACGTGGTAGCATAGAAATTACCGGGACCCGACAAAACATCCAGTTGAGTGAGTTTCATCATTTCCAGAGAAAATGAGTTCGGTTAAAAATGTTTCTTTGTGTGTGACAAATGCCCGTTTAGAAAATGTTTTTGCTTTTCTGCAAAAAATGTGTCTGGTAGTTGAAAAGTGTTCCTTTTTTTGTGACGAGTAATCGGTTAAAATGTACTTTTTTTTTTACTTTATGAACGAAAAATATCACTGCAATATGAAACGATAAGAGTATTGTAAGTTTTCTTCTTTTAGGGGGCTAATAAAAACGAAGATAACAAAAACAAAATCCGCTGAAGGCTACGTATTCCGGGGGTCACCAAAATCAAGACAAGAAGTTTCATTCTAACATTTAATAACAGCTTTATTGATTATCTTCGTTAGTATGACTTGTATAGATTAGTATTGGAAAGAGTTCTTGTGTAGTGACGTGGATTAAAAATTACACAGTACCATGGAAGGAGAGTTGTGTGTACCACATCGAAGTCCATGTGCGGCGGTAACCACGTTACCTTGTTTGTTTTCTTGCCAGCTCAGGGTCAAAGGGTCAAAGGGTCAAAGGGTCTGGGCAAAGTTCGCAGTGAAATGTTCATGCCTGTTATTTGTTCCGGCCGGTCGTAGCGATTACTACAAGCAGGGCCCATAGAAATTCCACGAACGAAAAATATATTTAATCAAGAAATATGTCTTCATGAAACTGATATTTCTTTGGATAGCGTAAAAAATGGGAAGGGGGTGGCAGAAAAGCAAATTACACTCAGAAAATATAAGTTTATTACCATTTCTACGAAAATAGTGTCCATTCTATTTGAAATATAAAATTGGCCCAAATGAGATAACTTAATAAATGTTAATGAATACTCATAAAATAATATTGTACTACATACCTCAATACAAATAATTTAATTTACTCGTTCAGTTCAGCATCTCTTGCCAGAAAATGTGCCTTTTTTTCTCTGTTTCTTTCGAATGTTTCTTTCTTTAAATAACGTTTCGCTGATTTCTTTATTCGTTGAGGAATTGCTGCATATATATATATATATATATATATATATATATATATATATATATATATATATATATATATATATATATATCGAAATCATTTCCACGACACAACGTTATATTCTTCAATCCAATTAGCAACAAAAATTTATGGAATGTCACTAATGATAACACTTGAAACGATTTAATCTAAAAGCCTGTTTATCAATTGTTCTGTTAAAACCACTTAATAATAATTGAATCATAAATAAGAATTTAAAATCTTTAATAAGTCAATAAATTAGGCGCAACACTTAGTTATTACGACGCATTAACAAAACTAATAGCGTTAATTTACGAAAGGATGTCTTCTTCCCTCTTCTATATATATATATATATATATATATATATATAAATGTAAATGTTGGTTCGTTCGGAATTAATTGTCTAAAAAACCACTGGACGGATGGCTTCCACGTTTTGGTATAATATGTTTACTATATCCATGTGTGTTTTTATATATTTCTTTTTAATTATAACATTATACTTAATTTTTCTTTGATAAATAGGTGGATTTCTTTGTACCGAGAGGCCATTTTTTTATTTAGGGACAATTATTTATTACCGCTTCCTGTCACGTGACCAGTGTTACAATTTAGCGGTTTTCCTGCTATATCTGGAGATTTCGTTTACAATCTAGCGGGAAATTCTAGAAAATATGGAGGTATTTGGCACCCACACACCCGCATTAAATTATTAAAAAACAAAGAAAAGCGCTTGAAAATATTCAATGTAAGTAAAAAAAAAAGTAGCATTTATTGCCTTTGGTAACAATTATTTATTGATTATTTGTTTTGTTTTTCACCTTTTTTTCGACTAACCATTGGGTTTGTATTACTGTGCTCTGTGGCGTAGTGGTTAGCGTGCTGGACAATTCACATTATATTTTCACGTTCGCGCCGACCTACCGTAGTCGTTTTTTTTTTTTTTATCTAAACAACTGGAATGGACTTTTCTTGGTGGCCGAACTGTTAACGTTGCAGATGTTTTTTTTTCACACTTTATTTTCCTACTTTTACTCATGACTCCGGATTTGATCCTTCCTACTTACCTACCATAACATTTTTTAAAACTCCCCTCCCCCGTCCCGGAAACAAACACTCGGGCAACGCCGGGTACTCCCGCTAGTATATATATATATATATATATATATATATATATATATATATATATATATATATATATATATATATATTGTGAAAAACAAACCTCTTCAAGTCGCCTGACCAGTATTTGTGGTTTTTAATTACCATCTGTCTGTAACATTTGCATGTGCAGAGTCGCGACCTTATAATTTTGTTTCAAAATTATTACACAATAGTTTTATTCTATCACAAAGACTTATAGCTAATATTAATTATATATTCCATTTGATTTTTTTTCAACAATTTAAATTTCACTAAAATATTTTTATAGGTTCACAAAGTATATTTACTTCAATGAACTGGTTAAAACTTGTTGTCTATTCCCGTCATAATTCGGGCGAAACGTCGAGCCTCCGGTCTTCCGCTTCCTTTTCATATCATAACGTCGGATCTTATCCATTTTAAAATTCATATATATATATATATATATATATATATGTGTGTGTGTGTGTGTGTGTGCGCGTGTGTGTGTGTGTTTGTGTGTGTGTTTTTTTTTTAATTTTTTATATACCGTTTTATCTGTTTGGTTACATATGTTTCGGATGATAGACCATGTTTACAATCCAATAGCCTCGTCAGACCTTACAGAAATGGTTGTTCTGACGAGGCTGTTGGATCGTAAACATGGTCCAACATCCGAAACATATGTAACCAAACAGATAAAACGGTTATAAAAAATAAAACACATATTTGCTCTGCAATGGTATTGAGCACTCTTTTTAGGTTTTTACTAACTACCGGTTTTACCATATATATATATATATATATATATATATATATATATATATATATATATATATATATATGAAAGTAACAATTAAGTCTAAAAGTAAATTTTAACGATATAAATGTAGTATTAATAACTAATTCAATGTTTCTACACCGGAAAGAATTAAAAATATAAGAAATAATTTTTAAACTAAATTCAATACTAAAAGACTTTTTTTCAATACATGAAAACAATATATATACATCAAATATTTCGGGCGATTCCGACTTTCTTCAGTGACTTGATATTGTTATTATTATTATCATTGAGCTGTAACGACGAATGCCGGGGATAGCCGATCTGTCCTTGTGTCAAATAGAGATGGCTATTAATGTTTAGATTTTGTGTAACGTCAATATATTTTGTTTGTATAATGTGTGATAACTTAGAAGTGTTGAACTTGCTGAGGGTGGGTTGGAGGGGAAGTAAAAGAACTCTCCTATCTATGGACGATACTGGATCAGTTTATGTTACCCGAAACCGGGTGCCCGGAGTTGACATGTTATCTAGACGCTTGCAAGTCTCGTCAAATCTTGAGGAACGGGAAGTCGGTAGTTTTTCTGGTTTTCAGACAGAAGACACGTGTGGTAATTTCGTCTACATTATCAGTTTGTTACCGTTACAAGATAGCTTGTGCGTGATAACGCCATTACGTTGCAAGCTTTAATGTCTTTTTTTTTCACTCCCCTCTTTATTCTTCTGTAAGATAATTCCGACAAATCTATATAGATAAAGTAGTAGCGTTCGTGTGTGTTTGTCTGTGTGTACAATTTTCCTACATGACCAAACCTGACATCATCATGATCTCCAGCCTAGGGATGGTGCACACCATTTTTCAAGGTCAAGGTCAAATGTTAACGTCCTATTTGGTGCGGCTCTTTATAAACTCCCCCACCTAGGGATTGGGCACACTAAGTTGGATTCGTCATGTTATATCATAAAGTAATCTTATCTTTGATAAAAATGTGTTTGTGTTACTAAACAAATGTTAACAATTGTGCTTCTTTGTAATTGTTTCAATTTTTATGTGTAACAATATAAGTGTCAACTTTGATATAATCTATTTTCTTTGAAGTTTATAGCTGGATTTCAGTCACTTCAGGAGGTTGTTAAAAAAAGTTTAAACACCTTAAGAAATAGTTGCTTTTATAACTTCCATTTACGGCAAGTGTGCCCACGAAGGGGGTACCCGAGTGTACAGCGGAGTCCCGTGCGAAACGGGCATCTTTGCTAATGGTTAATAATTGTGACAAAAGTATGAAATAAAAACAAGAAATAATAATAATAACGTTGGGTTTATTCTTGGTATATAAAAAAGATTTTTAAAAATGTATGAACGTGTACAATCACCCAAAGTTGTTAAAAAGTGAAGAATTCTTTCATGGCTTCGTGATAAGTTATGCAATCGTATTTTTTTTTTTTTTTTTTTTTTTTTTTGCATGTAAAAGACCGCTACCGCATTATTACATGCTTTGAAGAAAAACAAATGACATCATGTTCTCATCTACAATCAGCCATTAAAAATCTAAACGCGTCAAGAACATACATTTCATGAAGGGAAGAGAATAAATAGGGTTTTAGGCAATATGATGATTCCTGTTGTAATTTGCGAATAGCATAAAAAAAAGCACGTGTTATGTTTTTTGTATAGATCTTCATCTCAAATTGGAGACAGAGAAAAGTTCAAATTTCTTTCTATTAATGTTTTAAACGGCTGGAGCTGGTTATGTCATAAACGGAAAATGCCCCCAATCTAACAAATTTCCTAGTGGCCCTAATTATTATCAGAAGCTAATTATAGCATGGTCGTTTTCAAGTCCAATGTTAACAAATTCTTATTAATCCATCCTTGTAAATAATCTAATTCTGATCAATACCAACCAGTGTTACCAATCCTCTCACTGTTATTTATTGTCCTCCTGTTTTATTGTTATTTTTATAGCAGGTGCTCGACTGAGCTTTACTTTATGATCCCCACTCACGTAAAACATTCACAACAAGCACTCGTTTAACTACAACCGCTGTCAACAATTTCTCTTACACTCTATCTGTGCCTAAAACTACACGAAAATTCCATGTGCAAAGTTTCTTTCCTAGAACTATTCATCTGTGGATCACAATGCTACTGTGGTACTTCCCAGCTGACTATAACATGATATTTTCAAGTCCAGTCTAAACGAGTTCTTACTGAGCTGTCCTCTTAAATAATTAAATTCTATCTACTTTCCATCATTACTGATCATCATGGTGTTGTCTCACCGGTCACCTAACATTCATTAACCCTTATCCTCGAGTGGCCTTTGAGCCTTGATAAGTAGTCACTCCCTATTAAAAGAAAAAAAACTGAATTAAGCATTAAAAGATAGTACATTAATAGACGTAATAGTATAGTTTCAGCTTCAGACAGTCAGGTATCAAATCCCCATTAGAAATAGATATTCATTCTAACATTGTGAAAATGAAACAACTTGATTTTGTAGACATACGTAGACATAGGATTATCTTTTGTAGGTTTCCTTCACCAAAACTCTTTACAAAGCTAAATCTTCTTCTTCTTCTTCTTCTTCTTCTTCTTCTTCGTCTTCTTCTTCTTCGTCTTCTTCGTCTTCTTTAGCTTATAATCAGTTGCCACCATCTTGCTGGCAGCATCTCATCATTACAGCCTCTTCTTCCCAAAATAGCGTGTCACAGTGAACATGTGTTAACGGCCATTATGCTGAAATCGACCTTCCAGTAGTGACTGCCTCAGCTCTAAATATATTTATAATAATACGCATCTACTCTACGTGCTATTAAAAAATTAGATTCTTTGATCACCCATGATAAAATGCAAAATGTAACTGATGACTATCTGGTGTTGGTAATTGCCAAAAATTTAGATTCTACGAATTTCAAAGTAGAGTGTTCTAAAATTGAATTAGACGTCATGTATAGAATTCTGTCGTTGACTTAAAATGGTATTTGTTTTACTTATTTAAAGGATATTTAACTGACAATTATTCTTACAGTAACAAAGAGAGTATGTTAAAATAATTTAAATCTATATATCTAGAAAAGTGAAATTGTCTGTATGTGCCTGTGTGTGTACAGTTCTCTACCGGAATACTCTGCCAATTTTCGGTTTACAGACTCGAGATTTGACATAAGGGGTATTGAGATTTTGGGAAATTTAATTTGATTTGAGACCAAAACACTAAATGTTAAGGGGTCAAAATTGGGATAAAAAGAATTGACCTCTGTGGTCAAATTACTCAGCTAATTTCTGGTCTAAACATTTGAAATTTTACATAAAGGATATTCAGAGATAGAGCAAGCTTTTTAATCGGTTTTGTTTGAAAATTTGACCTGTCAAGAGGTCAAAGTTCAAAAGATTTGACCTTTGTGGTCTCTAGCAAACTACTCATCCAATTTTGGATCTAAACATTTGAAATTTTACATAATGGGTATTTAGACATGCGGCAAGCATTTTAATCAGCTTTGAGGCGAAAATTTATCTGCCAAAAGGTCAAAGTTGAAAGAGCTGACTTTTCAGATTCTACCAAACCATCCGACAATTTTGCATCTAAATACTTAAAATTTTAGATGTAGGTAACTTGGACATGGGTCAAACTTTTTATATTGATTTGAGACCAAAACAATAAATGTTAAGGGGTCAAAATTGGGGTCAAAGTTTTAAAAAAATTACTTCTGCGATTTCTACCAAATTACTTCTGGTCTAAAGATTTGAATTTTTTCGTAAAGGGTATTCACACATAGGGCAAGTTATGAACAGTACATAGGGCCCTAACAAAGTCAGGCCGAGCTGTTAGTTATTAAAATAAATAAATGAAAAAGTTAAAATGTTTACTACATTTATTTTTTTTTAAATATTCAGCTGGCAAGTATTTTACGGTAAAGAGAAAGAGAAAGATACGTGGAACTTTCACCGGTTCCTATTTGTTAACATAGATATTATCATCTTCGAACAGCTGTTTTTCCATATCACTGCTCCTCATTGGGACTTAATGAGTATTTCAAGTTGAGATTCGAAACCTAACCGCTAGTATATTAGTTAACAACCTTATCCTTAAGCTATATCATATATTGCGCAAGTAAAACAAATTATAATGCTAGTATATTTGTTTACATTATCAATTCCCAAGAGAACTCTATTCTAATTATAGAAATAATACCTTACAAAAAGGGAGGGAGATATATATATATATATATATATATATATATATATATATATATATATATATAGAGAGAGAGAGAGAGAGAGAGAGAGAGAGAGAGAGAGAGAGAGAGATTTGTTTATTAGGTAAGCACAAAGCCATAAAACTCAGTTTGAGACAACTAAAAAAGCTGTGTTTTGGACCAATGTCTTGTGGGTGGCTTTAGACATTCAAAGAATGTTGGTTGTGAGAATGTTACAGTAATTGATTCAGCCAGGAAAAGGAATACCTGCTAAAATGATAATGGAAATGGCAGAATATGTGCTCAAGTCATGCTGAAATCAACCTCATAATAATGACTGCCTCAAGTTCAACTATTATGTTTTGTTAGCTTTCATTAGGCATTCTTTGTTTCATTTTACTTCAGTCGAAGTTCTCATAAATGTAGGGGCCATCTTCCTCGGGCTGACACGTGATCTCTATATGAGATAGATATTTCGAATACTCCTCTTTATCTCTCAAACACTGAGTCAGCAAAGAAGTTGAGAACAATTTTCCTCAGCAATTGACCATTTGAATATGTTATAGTATATCTTTTTTTGTAGTCTCTTAGTCTTACTGGATTCCAGGACAAGAATTTATCTAGTTTCTCGTAAAAGCCAGAGTGATTTAGCCATACTGAGGAGATTTTATTTGGGTCGCAAATACTATGTGATCTTGAATATTTAGTCAGGGTTTACTTGTAGGGCAAAGTATTGTTATGCCAGGTTGTCATGACAAACCCCTTTACAGAGAGACCTTAGACACCCGAGGATAGTTTCTAGTAGGCATTTAAACTCTTTCCTAGTTTTAATTTTCGTATCACTTTGTTTTTTGCTGGGGATGAGGTAGTCTACCAGATGCCAAACATTCTCTTATTCATTTAGTTACTCCAACCGAGAGATCTTTTTAAGATTCTAACCGTCCCTTTAAGTACTATTGTTTGTATTTCTCTTGCACTTGGTTCACCGGATGTATTCGCCAGATATCTTAGGCGAGATAGTGAACTGACATGAGCATTCTCATAACAGTTTTCTGAGCCTTACTACTTCCGTATTGACTCCTAATATGTTGGAAGCAGGTGTTTTATTTTTGACACAATCATTAGAAGATTGTCCTACAAGCTCAATGGGATTCTTTTATCCAGTTTGGTTTTTCAATAGAGTTTCTCTTTCCTATATGTATTGTCTTCACTATGGCTTAGGAACTCCATCTACCCAGAATATTCAGACGGAGAATAACACATGCTACACTTTACTCAAGGGTGAACTGGAACTATGCAAGGCAGGGGTGTTCATCTCCCTAGAGTATTATACATACTCGCTTACCTGAATACATACAGCACCTAGTATTCCCCAATGGTCACCCATCTTGTAGTGATCAGGCTCAACACCATTTAACTTTAGTGACCTAATGAGAACTGGTACTCGTATGTGATCATGCTGTAGCTCTAAATATCTCTATAATAATATATTTCAGACACACTACCACTGAAAAATATGACCAACAAATAATAGCTCAACTTTATAGCCAGTAAAGCCCAACATACAAGATTGCTGAACAGTAGCAGAAACTCGCTATGAAGCAACTGGACAACAGAAATAAACAGCTTATTGTGTAGACTTGTATATTACCATGTATATCATTTGTAAAGCATTTC